>NW_019154163.1:5650002-5739379 GCF_002288905.1 Enhydra lutris kenyoni | reverse complement strand
TAAAAAAAAAAAAGAATAAGAGAAAAATAAAATTTAAATAATTTAAGTTTGAAAAACTAAGGAATCATGGGGAAAAAGACATGAATTCTATGTGCTGCATTCCCCTAGCTCTGGATTTCTGCAGTTCTCATTGATCAGTAAACTTGGCCTTGGCTGGATGTTCTTGTTGATCTTCTGGGGGAGGAGCCTGTTGCAGTGAATCTTAAATGTCTTTGCCTGAGGCAGAATTGCATCGCCCTGGCCAGGGCCCAGCTAAGTGATCTGCTTGGTTTTGGTGTCAGGATCTTTTGTTTCCTGAACCCTTTCTATACAGTTTTGGAGGAGGAGAATGAAAAAGGTGGCCTCCCAATCTCCAACCCTGAGGAGCCGAGAGCTCAGGGCCCCCCTTCTCAATGTGCCCTCAGAGAAAAGCAGTCAATCACTCCCGTCTCCCTGGTCTCCAGCCACACTCAGTGTTCTGCCGGCCTGTGAGTGAGCATTTCCATCTCTGGTGCACGCCCCGTTTGGAGTCTCCAATGCACGAGATTCCTGTAGCATGCTCCCACGCTGCTCCTCCCAGTAGAGGAAGGTGGGGGTCTCTCCAGATCTCCCACTTGTGGGGACCCTGAGCATAGAGCAGTGGCTCGACTATGCCTCGAATCACGGTTTAAGGTAACCATGAGCTGTGAGCACACTCCTCAGCTCTGTCTCTGCAGCCAGCTTCCCCACTCTGATACCTGGGAGCTCAGCCAGACTCAGACAGCCCTGGTCTTTCTGTGACCCCAGGACCTGAGACTACACTGTCACAGCGAGGGCTCCACCCCCCACTTAGCCTCTTAAGTGACGTCCCTCAGTGGAGCAGACTTCTAAAAGTTCTGATTTTGTGCTCCACTGCTCTATGGCTTGCCGGGATCTGGCCCCTCCCCACCCGTGGTCTCTATTCCTGTAGATCGCCTCAAATTCACTTCTCCCCTCATCCTACCTTCCAGCAAGTGTTCCTTTGTCTGTTTCTAGAATTGATGCTCTTTTCTTTGATCTTCTGTTGAGTTTGTAGGTGTTCAGAATGGTTTGGTAACTAGCTGAATTCCTGGGACCCCATGATATTTAGGTCTCCTACTCCTCTGCTATCTTGCTCCTCCCCCTCTAAGTTTTTTTTTTTTTAAATATATTTCAGAGTCAAACCTAATTTTTTTTTAAGATTTTATTCATTTATTTGACAGAGATCACAAGTAGGCAGAGAGGCAGGCAGAGGGAGAGAGAGGGGGAAGCAGGCTCCCTACTGAGCAGAGAGCCTGATGTGAGGCTCAATCCCAGGACCCTGAGACCATGACCTGAGCCAAAGGCAGAGGCTTTAACCCACTGAAACACCCATGCGCCCCTCTAAGTGGTTTTTTAAAGGCTGAGATTAAATAACGGTTCCAGAAATGGTTGCAAGCTCGTTCATTTGCAAAAACATAGAATATGATACATGTTATTGAATCCTGCCTCTTCCAGTTAGGTGTAAGACACTGGGTGAATAATTTAATTATTTTTAACCTGTTTCCTCATCTGTAAAACAGGAATTACAAAAGTGGCTAATCATATTGATTTACATATAATAAGTGTTCAATAAATCTTTATTGCTTTTTGAGTGAAGACTCATAGAGGTAAAGTAACTTGTCTAAATTCATACAGATAGAACCAGGCCCTCAAATTCTAGTATATTAAAATCATTCTGCTGGTTTTTTTTTTTTTTCAGTTCTTTGGAAATACAAAGAACTATTCATGGTCCTTATAGCATATCCTTATAACTCAAGAGTAGTTGCCTCTATCCTGACCAAGATCACTACACTAACACAGAGTTTTCTATCTTGTTCCTTATGGATACAGCAGCACTTCTCATTTGAAATAGATTTTATAGTACTTGGTACATTAACCTGCCTCCTTTGAAGAATGCTGAATGATTCCATCCTTGGCACTGAAGGACACTAAGAACTAGAATGTGGAACAGTGCTTCTAGATCCTTTTGGACTAAACTTTGCTGACTATGGTGAAAGAACCTTTTAAACAAATTAAATATCCCTCTGGAACAAAGTCCTGAAGCCAACACCTTGGATATGATATTAAAAGCTTGGGGGATGTCAGGGGTCTTCCCATTTTCCCTTTCATTTTGGTTCACATATTCCTTTACTTCCCATAAACATTTCCCATTTTATTTTATTTTAAAGATTTTATTTATTTATTTGACAGACAGATATCACAAGTAGGCAGAGAGGCAGGCAGAGAGAGAGAGGAGGAAGCAGGCTCCCCAGCGAGCAGAGAGCCCGATGTGGGGCTTGATCCCAGGACTCTGGGATTATGACCTGAGCCGAAGGCAGAGGCTTTAACCCACTGAGCCACCCAGGCGTCCCAACATTTCCCATTTTAAAGCTTAGTTAATATTAAGTATTTTGAAAATTTACTTCATGTGGTCTGGCAAACTGAAAAAATTAATTGGAATTCAAGTGTAATAGCAGGCATCTGAATGGAATGGAATGAGAAGTGGAATAGAAGCTAGAAGACATTGGTACCCTTGAACTTCTTTCCCTTTCTGAACTTCTTTCCCTTTCTGGGCCTTTGTTTTCCAGATTGTTAAGGGAGATGGCTGGGCTATAGGGTATTTAAGACCCCAACTTACTCTAGCTTTCTATAATTCTGTAAGTGCCCCCGTCTGAAGCATTAGAATCTAAAGGGGTACATGTATGTAATAGGGTGGGGGAGACCATTTGAAGAGGTAAAAGGGAAAAAAAAATGCAGGCGGGCACTTCATTTGAGCCTACACATCCAGTAGAGTGTGCAAGAGACGAGAGGGTGGGAAAACTTGCTAACAAAAGGTTTACTTTACTAAAGGTAGTATTCAAGCAAGCCTGCATCACTAAAGCCTCCATGCTCTATAGCTGAAAGCCTACCAAGGGTTGGTAATGAACTAGTAAGACATCAGATGATGTATATTAGCCATGTTTCTTACTTAAGTTTGGTTTTGTTTCCTTTGAAATGTATTCAGCATGCTAGACATAGTCTTCTACCTACTTTGCTACCAGCATGTCAGGACAAGCAGCTATAGGAAAAAAAAAAAAAATTACTATTTTACTCTTCTATTAGTTTTTGTCACAAGATTTTTTATAAAATATGTTAAAAGTATGCCATATGTGTGGTGACTTTTAAGAGTCAATATAAACAAATATTGTTACTATAAACTTCACCTAGACCAATTTAAACATTGGCCTAATTTGGGCCTTATAGCTATGAATACAATGGGAAGTTATCATTAAAAGCTGACTTTACAGAAGCTGAGTTATATTTACCTTCATGTTTTATTGTGTATATAAACCAATCAGGCAACAAGGATATAAGAATCATCCTTAAATATGGGTTTTCATTTTCTGAGTTGTAGAGGCATTAAGAAACACAGCTCTGAGAGTGCCTCTGGGCAAAAGATAAAGGAGGTTACAGCTGTGGAAGTGGTAATTAGAGCCCATTACAACTTGATTTATCTGCTTTGCAATTAAAATGCCTGTCAGACCTTTCATTTTTCTAAACAGAGGAAAAGAAAAGGTATACCTTAGTCTGGGAGAGCATTAACCAAAGGCACGGGATTTCTAATTCTGTTCGCAAACTTACCACGTAACCTTAGACAAACCCATTGCCTTTTGACTTCAAATCGCGCTTTGCTCACAGTTAAACCCTAACTCTTGAAGCTGAAAGGGACCTCAGGAAATCACCTGGTCCAGGCTCCTGCCTTCAGGAAAGTTATTATAGTCCTATTTTCCAAATGAGATATAAAAACCCAGGTAACTTAGGTAACTAATGTTTTCTGCCTCCTGGGTGCAATGAATTTTATTTTGTTCTTACTTTTAATTGTCATGAGGAGAATGTAATTATTCTCACTTCTTTCACAATACGTTGTATACAGGCTAACACATAACAACCACAAGGCATTTTGGAAAATACCAAAGGTGACTCACAAATATAATATTAACATATACTAGCACTTTGAAATGGTTGGGTCTTAGGAAAAACTAAACAGAATGGATTTAGCCCTTTGAGGAATTAGCTTGAGGAAACAAACAGAATTACACTCAATTTAGTTAAGTGGACCACTTTCTGTAAATACATGCAAGGGTATAGTTAGGATTAATGAGAAATTAAGAACAGGAATGCCACTAAGGGTTTTACCATTAGACTTGAGAGGGTAATCAAAAAGAGTAAGTGAAATTTTGCATATAAAACCAGAAATCCTGAAGAAAGTTGGATCCTTGGATAAGGGTAGGAGTAACAGTTTTTTCTTGCAATTTAAGTTCACTTATACAAACCTTAATGATTTTTTTCCTTAAAATTGTCTATAGTCTTGTCACTGAATGCCTGGATTATCTTCCCATCTCCCAACTTTCTTCACTTTGTATTCTAAACCATTCAAATTATCTCTGCCCAAATTACCATCTTTATTGCTACTTTGAACACATCCACCAGATGTCACAAACCTGTTATCCTCGTATTGAAATTATTCAGGATTTCAAGATCCTTGATTAATCCACTCCAATCTAGTCTGTCTTTCCCTATCCCCACCTTTATTCCTTTTAATACTACGCTTTCTCTTCATATACCTAAAATAAATCCTGTCTTTGCATGTCATGTCATCTCTTCACCTTCCTTGAAAACTAACATGTATTTGATGTGAGGACTATAGGGAGAGGGCTCAGTCTAGTCGACAGGTAAAAGTCTCTCATCTGATACGATTAAAGGAGACTGGAGCCAATTCTCCTCCCTTATGTTTCTACAAGGGACAAAGTGAGGGCAGAATGATGAAGTGAATTTGGAGGAGTGCTGCAGGGTGGAGATTGCTTGGACTATGTGGTAGTTCTGAGTATTAAAAAGGGCCTGCTGTATTTTAGGGTTTGTCTCACTCTTTCATTCCTTCAATTACAGCTTTATCTTCATTATCTTTAATAAAGGCCTCGATTTATATGCTGTCTTCCTTGGTAAACGTATGTAGCGGGTCACTACCAGAAAGGTCTCTCAAGTGAGAGAAAGGGTGATTGCTTTAGTTAACCAATTAGGCACAATGGTGACAGGAAGGTTACTCCACAGAGAGGGTGGCAGTATATATCGTAAAGGAATTTTATGGCGGTACATACTCTGGGGAGTAAAATTCTTAGGTGGGGGGTTGGTGGGGCCATTCCATCATTATATTCAACATGAGTAATGTGTGCTGAGATTGGTTACCTAGCAGATATTGAGCTTAGAAACAATATATATTTTGGATTTTAAATTTTTATTCACCTCCATATAACAGCATATATAAAATGTTGCACAGACAAAAAGCATTTCTGAAATTTGGTAACTCCTTTGGGATTGGCACAGATTACAGACTTGAAAAACAAATCCATGGTGGAGGAATTTTCATCTCTAAGGGTAGATTTGATGTGGAGATAGCTTAAATTCACTTAAGACTAAGTCTGGTGAAATAAGATGGGAATAATCTGAACGTAATTTTTAGTGAAATAAGCATGTAAAAGAATGACCTAATTTACTGTTAGAATAGATACCTATAGCTTCACAACATGCCACCCTCAAAGGAAACAATGGTACTGAGACAGGTAAGTGACTACCTTTAAGTTTTGTTTGGGGCACAGATGTTAAGTATCTGATTTTGTGATAGAGGGAAAATGGGCATAGCTAAGGGAAGACTACAAAATATTCAGCTTCTTTGGAGGCCAGGTAATAAAGGCTTCCATTAACCTGCTATGGCTTCAGGAGGGTAAGCAGCTTTTCTATCAAGTGTGGATTGGTAGTCCTGCTTGATTTAAATGAGTGATGCAGCTGTTGGGAAGCAGGAAATGGTGCTGGATTACAAAGAGACAACCAAAACTAACACAAACACACATAGGCTTCCTGGTATGTAAATTATTTTTGAGGTTAGAGATCTCCTTTTACAGAATTTAGTACATAACAGATTTAAAAACCAAACTTTTTGACCTCCCAATATTAAATAACTAAATGTGCAAAAGAATCACCATTAAATAGGACATCAAAAGCTATACATTTTCTATGAAACAATATGTGCACAGATTTTCAAAGCTGTGAAAATGCAATAAAGAGCACAACACATTTTGGTCACTTTATTAAATGACATTAAATAGTTTAAGTTTCAACTACTAAACAGCACTTTGAATGGTGAAAACACAGATAGTATTATTGTCATACTTGAATGCTTTTCTTTAAAAACACAATTCCAGTCCTTATATATATTACAAAACAGCCTTAAAGGAAGAAGTGACATCTTTTCTACAGTACTTAAGATACTCAATACAGAACTGAAAAGCAGTCTAACAGAAACAAAGGCAAGTCTTCACAGCTGTATGATTTCAGCAGCCAAAGCTGGATGATGGACTGAAACATTACTATACAACTGGGACAAAACATATACAATATCACAATACTAAGCAAAAACGCTTTACACCCAAAGAAATAAAACAGGTTACAAAATATGGAGAATTTAGCAGGCAAAACTGTATTACAAGCAACATTTTAAATCGTCATTTTTTAAGCCATTGCAACTATTTAAAACATCTAAAACAAATATAAAAATGAGCCTTTTAGTATCTTATTGATGTGATTTTTGTCTTTAAATATTTGTTAAAGCTTGATGTTATACTCAAAGTACATATTATGTAGCTAAAATGTCAAGTGAGAAGAGTGTATGCAAAGTGGTCCAAGTTTTATTTCAAACTCTCTTAGTTCCAATTAATCCTTTCTATGTATTATTCCTTAAGTCATAGTTTCATCCATGGTGAAAAAAGTTTAGAAGGTTGCCTAAAATTTCTACATCCATGTCTTTGAGCAAGTAATCAGACCATGTTGAAAATTTCCAGGTCTAGTAAATCAGGTTTAAGGTATTCTGGACTTGTAGAAATACCAACTGACAACAGTTGGCCAGAGTGTACTGCCTTCAAATATTTATCTCGCAGATCTTGTCTTTTTCATTTCTTCTGGAGTAAACACACATCTCCCCCCACCCCAATTCAGTAAATTTAACTATATGGCTGGCACAATATCCAAATACATGGGATTTATTAGTGATAACTCACCATGGTAAAGTGAGGGGGATGAAATGGATCCACCTAACCTCACAAATTCTGTATCACAAACCTAGTGCTCTTAGATGTTTACCACTAGTTCAAGATAAAAATGGAAATCTTTTAATAATCCAAATAACTCAAAACAGTTCTAGCTAATGTTAAACTCATTCTAATCCAGTGATACCTAGAGCAATTCCTCCACCCAACTTTTTTTTTTTATGAAATTCCTTAGCTATTTCCATTACCTATTACAACACCACCTCAAAAACGGTTTTGCCATGTTGAGTTGACTCCCATAGTCTAACAACTTTTTTCTTCAAGAAATTCAAGCAGTCAAACTGTACATGAATAAACTTATAGGTCATTTTTATAGGCCTGGATTAAGAAAAAACAATGTAATGATTTTCTAGTAAAACTTCAAAGAAGGGTATTAGATGAACTAATTTTGATTAAAAAAAATTGCCTCACAGATCTAAACTAAAAAAAAATTGAACTTTGAAATGTAATTTATTTAAAGTAACATAGGGAAGTTGGGGGAAAAGAACATGATGATGACAGAAAAGAGGAAGAGCACAAAAGCCAGTGATCCTTATCTTTCAGAGGAATTATTTCACAATACTGACAGTACTGGGAATTATTAAAGCACATTCCTCATGTGAACTTAAAAGTCAGCAATGGTTCTGCCATTTTGATATTGTTTATAAAACAGGGTGTGACCCTACCACACCATCATCCTTAACCTCCTAAAATGCTAGAACTTGATTTTGTTAGTCCACATCCCACTGCCAGCAACAGGATGAAGCACTAGCACTGGCACCAAGCAGTTAAGAGATGTGCTTTATATTAGTGCCAGGAGAGAGAAAATTCACGTGTGGAAGATAATCCACAGCCCTGAAATTTTACCAGTAATTATTTCAGCACATATAACTGAAAATAAAAAATGGCAGAAAGACTAAAGAAGAAAAAGGAATTCTCTTCTTAGGCTATACTTAAGGCTGTTTATACAATGCTAAGATAACTGCAAGACTCCTCCAAGTTTTAGAGCAGTAGTATTTGAGAATATTGCACACAATTCTGTGTCAAAGATAACCCTTAAGTTTCTAACTTTCACTCACAGAGATGATACAGCAGGAGCCCAGTTGCAGACTTCAGTCAAAGGAACATTAAAACCATTTCAATCATTTTAATAAAGAAATGGATTAAGTACAAAAGTATTTCATAACTTGAGGAATCAACTCTAAGAACTCAGCTGTGTGTTTTTATATGTAAAGAACGAATATATAAATCTGTATTCTTTCCTAAATTCATTAATTTTATGACAATTTTATGGTTGCTAAAAGCAGGCATAAAAATTTAGAGAGGAAATCTGTGGAGTTGTTACTGTTATGGAAGGACTTGTTTTCACTGAAAACAATTTGAAATATCTTCTGTACTCAATGTGTGTAAGAAGATTCTAGGCAACATCACTGACAAACGTCAGGAAAAAATGGTATGCCCTATTAAAAAAATTAAAACTAATATGGAAGATTGGCATTTAAGGGGATCAAACTATTTATACAGTTGAGTTCTGTTAAGTCATTGATTCCTAAAAAAATAAAAGATCTTTCTATGATTTTAACAATCCTTTAAGCTTTTAGTGCAAAATCACATTGATTTCCCTTGGGAAGGTCCTGGATTTTTGCTTCTCATTGGGGGTGGTGCACGCTGTAAGGGTGGTGGCTGCATACCACCAGCTACTGACTGATACATCCCTCTCATATCAATTTGCTGGTAGTTAGAAGGATTCATGATTAAATTTGGAGGCTTTGGCATCATGAGGTGACCCAGTGTTGCTTGCTGATAAGTCATTTGTTGTTGTTGCTGCTGATTGTACTGCTGCTGGAGCCTTCGGTTCATAAGTATTCGCTGAACACAGCTGATTAACTAAAGAGAGAAAAGGGAGCTGTTACAAGTGCATGACCTATCTCAAAGAGGCAAGTATCAAGTTTTAAGTTAAAATCAATTTGTTAAGGGTGTACCATACCAAAAGGAAAACACATTATTGTTAACACCATTACTAATTTGAGGCATTCACAGGACCATTACTGTAGGAACCAGTTAGTAACACCATTGAGGGCTAAATTCTCTTAATGACTTGACTATTGTATTGTAAGCAAGATTTAGGTTAGTTGCCATAGTAACCTGTCTTACACTATGATTAGTTTCAAGTATTAGTTATAGCACTTTTTGTCAAATCTCATTTCTTCGTTCTTTTAAATATTTCATATGATGACAAACATTTTTAGTGACAAATACCCAAGGGAAAAAGCACTTGCAGTGGGAATAATTCCTACCTGGAGTGTCTCAAATTTCCAAAGATAATCTAAAAAATCTGTAATCTACAGTGCTTTCTAAGTAAAATTCATGCCACAGAAATTGACTCCCTGGAGTCAAGAGTTGAAATTTCCCAGTGAAAGGCAAATGATTGGCAAACAACTATCCTGGGAAAAATGATCAAAGGTCCTGGAATATGCACTAGGCTTTTATTTTTAAAGATTTTAAAATTTTATTTATTTGACAGAGAGAGAGAGAGAGAAAAGAATGAGCACAAATAGGCAAAGAGGCAGGCAGAGGGAGAGGAAGAAGCATGCTCTCTACTGAGCAGGGAGCCCGGCGTGGGGCTCGATCCCAGGACCCTGTGATCATTACCTGAGCTGAAGTCCATTACCATTAATGGACTGAACCATCCAGGTGCCCCTGGAATATGCTAGTCTTTCAAAGAATTATATAATTTATTTTTTTAAAAAGATTTTATTTATTTATTTGAGAGGCAGAGATCACAAGTAGGCAGAGAGGCAGGCAAATAGAGAGAGAGGTGGAAGCATGCTCCCTGCTGAGCAGAGTGCTTGGTGCCCCAAGAATTATGTAATTTAGTAGGAACCTGTAACATATATCATCTATATAGCTCCACTTTTTTAAAATCTCAAATTAAATATATTAAAAAGTATCCTTATTGTTTAAAAATGGTAAATATGGTAAAAGTCTGGCAAAAATTCCTTTTTAGGGGCGCCTGGGTGGCTCAGTGGGTTAAAGCCTCTGCCTTCGGCTCAGGTCATGATCCCAGGGTCCTGGAATCAAGCCCCGCATCGGGCTCTCTGCTCGGCAGGGAGCCTGCTTTGCTTCCTCTCTCTCTGCCTGTCTCTCTGCCTATTTGTAACCTCTATCAAATAAATAAATTTAAAAAAATCTTTAAAAAAATTCCTTTTTAGATGTCTAGAATACACAAAAAATAAAACTATGTGGACAAAATCCTACACAGTCTTCAAGGAGACCCATTAGCAATTTGTTGCTCTTTTGTAACCCTGTAACCCAGGTATTACCTTTATTTGACAATCACTATGATTTCTGACAAAATTTCTTCCAGGAAAAAACAATGACCAGTTATCTATCCCTCTGAGGGAAGGTGTCACAGAGATGTCACACAAACCCATTATTATAAATTCAAGAAAACTGGACATAACTTAGAGATAGTGGGACTCTTACCATCTGTTGTTTTGTCAGTACATCATTGTAGATTGCTTCTCTTCGTTTGACATCAAGCTCCTGGCTGGCTTGCCTACTTAATGCTAACGCCTGTACCTGGGCCTCTGAGAGATTCATGTTTTCCTTCCACTAAAAGAAAAAGGTTCCACTTACTTCCTATTGCAGTAGAACGGAGGAAAAATAATTAAGGTACTCAAAAATATTCAGGATTTTAAAAGGTTTTCCCCCCTTTCCTTTATTCTTGTCTAAAGAAAACAAGGATGTAAAAGCAGGGTACTAAGTTATCCACTGTTGTACAAGGTTTGGCTATTTCTGGAATGAAACTACTTGGATTTAATTTGTGTAACTGATAAAATATGTTTATGTAAACAACATACACATTTCTATGACTGATTGATTTCCCAATCATTTGGGATAGCACCCATTTCTCTTTTATGCCAACATTTAGGTAAAAATGCTGAATTACAGCTCAGCACTATTATTCAGTTTATTAGTATTTTACTATTGCAAATTAAGTTAGAAGAATCATGTTGTTTTCCCCACAGGAGTAAAGCAAACAATTAAAAATAAAAACAAAAGGGCTGGGACGGGGGAACACATGACAAAAATATCAAGTTGGCGTAAGATAACTGCCAATTAACTTACTACAGCTGAAATTATATCTTCAAGAGGCTGAATCCTCACTGCTGTCACACTGTTTGTTGCTTCCACAACTTTTTCTCTTCCTTGATTAATGAGGTCCTAGAAGAACGCAAGAAACATTATATAGGACATATAAAAGACACATGGTTATAAAGTATAGGGATCCTTCCTTTTGCCAATTTATAGCACTTGGTTTTAAAACTCTTCAAATAATTGAAAAGCAGCAAAATGCAGCACTAATACAGTGGGTAAAACTTATCAGTGAGGGTCCTGTTAGGAAGATGAAAGTTAGGGTTTGCACCAATAGTTTATTAATTTAAATGACTCCATAAGAACATTTTCAAAAGAAAACCACAGATTCAATTAAGTTATTACATAATCGGTATAATAAAACCTAATCTTTCTTATTTACTTCATAATTGGTTCTAGTTTTAAATATAATACTGGACATTATCATATATACCCAATGCTGCATCTACATTGCATCAGAATATACATGTATATATCCTATTTTCAAATATTAGCAAGTTAATTTGTTGATTCAAAGTATTTTATAACTGAAGAAAGTGCTATTTCCCTAGCCAATTGCCCTATTGTTCCTTAATTAAAATAGTTCAAAGAACATTAATTCAAGGCCTAATTCTTTTGTGCTCTGAACAAACTACATTTTACTATACTGTGATAGTTCAAAAAGGTCAACAAATAAAAGAAAAATTTCTTGGTCTATTTAGAGGTAATCTTTTGGAGAATGTGATATTCCTGCATAGGGAACCCTCAACAACAGGGTACTTGAATGCCTTTAATTCATGTTAAACTACTTTTGTACTTCACAACTTACCTCCAGCTGTTGATTACTCATTGCTGACAGGGCTCCCAAATTGAAAGGAATATAAGGAGTTTGAGAGTTGAAACTGACAGGGGGTAAATTGGTCCCAGTTGGTATGTTGAAACGCATGGTCAGTCCCTAAAAACAAAAAATTATGCACTTTCCACATTGTGATTTAAAACTTGAAATTCTATATCACCTACCAGTTTAGAAAAGATTGCACATTCTCAGATCTAAGAAATTATTAACACTCTTCCACACACAAACAAAACACCCTTTTCACCCGAAACCAAGATCTTATTACATGGAAAGCTTTAACCCCTGAAGGTGTATTCTTTTTTCTGATAATTCCCACAGAATGGGGCAACTCAGAGAATTCTAATGAGACTCCTAACATTACATTAACGTTAAAGAAGTTTGGTACAATGAGTTAGGAGTTTAAAAAGAATTCAGGTATTAGGATAAGGTTTCCCATGCTCAGGCGCATTTTTGCTCAAGAGGTTTGGTGTTTAAAACAGACATGGAACTATTTTAAATAAAGTTGCTGTTGAAGACTGATATTAATGTCCAATAATGGAATACTTTTGTGTTCTGACATTCAGTCAAAATTTTGATTTCATGGTACACATGTCAAAGAAACATTTCCTCCTACCTCCAAACTCTAAGCTCCTGCATGTCTGTTACTAGAGTGAGGGTGTTGACGGGAGTTAAGTGATACTAAATATACAGCTTCCCACTAATCTCTCAATTCAGCGAGTGCTGAGCAGAACTGGGGTTACTACTCTTTAAGTGGAAACTATTTTCTTCTTTCCTTTCCTCCCACTCTACCACCAAAGGTAACCAAAGCCTATAAACAGACTCGTATTTGGGGACTCTGTTCCCACAGACTCCCTATTATTATTACCTGTTTCAAATGTGGCCCTTTTCTTACTCACTGACCTTTCAAATGACTAACACAAAAACAAAAACCAAAAAGCATTTTGAATGAACTACCTTCTTCTCTGCTTCATACTCAGCCCAAGCTGCTTTTCTTTCTTCTTCAGTCAACTCTTCTTCTTCTTTGTGGTCCAAAAGAGAATCATGTTCATGATATCCTACAATGTGTTCTTTATGTATTTGTAGAAGTTCTGCAAGTATGGTGTCCTGTTTAGAGGGGTTGAAATCACAGAGAATTATTTTTCCTGTCTGGATCCTATCTCCAAAGTTCTTTGGTCTACTGTCTGACTAGAAACTAGACACTGGTTACTACACATATTTCTGATACATAGGATATAAATTACTTAGAAAACAGTCATAATATATGCAACACCAGCCTCTTCTGTAAGAACTTCCTATAAAACAATGTTTTATATAAGCATGTTTTAGGGGTTCATAATGTTTTAAATGTAGTTTTTGTGAGGTTTTTTTCCTCCAACTTTTTTCTAATTTTTTCATATGCATTTTGTTTTGTATTTGTTCTGAGTTGATAATAAATGCTAATACAAGTCTGCTTAAATCAGAGATTACATTGGATGCTTGTGTTAAAAATCATGGCTACTCCTGTTTATACATATTTATCAACTTTATTTCTATCACAATTACTTTGGCCACCAGCCACTGTACTAACAAAAAGCAAACCTAAATTAATCTAAACAGCTACAGGAAAGTTGCACTGGAACATAGAGTCCTTATATTTCAATTGTAGAAAGGTCAATTATAAATTACATTGTAAAGATGCATAGGTCAAATTTAAACTTATAGGCAGTTTATCACGTTATTGTTACAGTGGGTTTTCTTTTTAAGTCATAGTGTCTTAAGTCAGTCTTTTAATAATTTTATTTTTTTATTAACATATATTATTAGCCCAGGGGTACAGATCTGTGAATCGCCAGGTTTACACACTTCACAGCACTCACCATAGCACATACCTTCCCCAATGTCCACAACCCAACCGCCCTCTCCCTACCCCCCTCCCCCTGCAACCCTCAGTTCGTTTTGTGAAATTAAGAGTCTCTATGGTTTGTCTCCCTCCTGATCCCATCTTGTTTCATTTATTCCTTTCCTATTCCCCCCCTGCCCCGTGCCATGTTGCCTCTCAACTTCCTCCTATCAGGGAGATCATATGATAATTGTCTTTCTCTGATTGTTAAGTCAGTCTTTTAAGGTTAAAAAAATTAAAAGCTTAAAACTTGGGATCATTTATATACTTAGGAAGAATAACCAAACTCCTGCTTTGTATAATTATGATTATGAGAGAGAGAGACAAAGAGAGACTGGGAGGAGGGGGTTAAAGTGAACCACAAATGTTACTTGCTAATAAGAAATTAAAATACTCACAAGTTGTTTATTAAAGAAATCACAGATGAAAACCCGAATATATAAAAGGCAAATTCACTTTACAAAAGGATTTTTCATAGCTTGTAACATCAAGTTCTCTTAGAACACACTTTCTAAATTGAGTGTGAATGTAGTGAAGGAACATAAATAATTACAGAGCAAAGGAAAGGTTGCAGAAGTATAAGTCCATTAAATTTAAATTTAATCTACATCTAGTAATGCTTAATGCCTTCCTAAGTTTCAGCATAGACAAATCCCACATGTGAAAATGATTCTGTCTTTACATCTTCATCAACCCCCAGAGTATTACAACACATGGTAGGAACTCAAATTTATGTTAAATAATTCAAGTTGAAAAACTCAATTCATGAGGCCCTATGATTTCTTCTATACAATAGGAAATGCTGACACTAATTCCAAATAATTCCAAATAATCAGAATATTTGGTATCATTTAAACAACTCTTTATCTTGCTACCCTAATAAACACTTGAAATATTTCATCATTCCATAAGATTAAAGGAATTGATTTCATTAATGAATATAATTGTAATTGAGATTTTATACTTCATTTTGACATGATATACTATTTCTTTTGTTGAAAACCGAAAACATTAGAGGACCATAGGTAGGAGAGGGCTCAAAAAAGCTGAATGGTGGAATACAGAGATGCTAACAGGTTTAGTTCTTTTGAAACACTAGCTAAACATTTCTCCTCTACACCAGTGTAGAAATCTGTCATCAAAGCTGACTTCCCATGCCTATGCAATATAAAACAGATTTATCATCACTACACAGATCTCTAAAGCTCACAGTTATTGACCAGGTAGGCAGAGAGATAGGCCAAATGAAATTAAATTCTATGAAAAGATAATGCTTCTTTAGATATATGTCTCCCATGCTTAACCCCCAACTATGACTCAAGAGAGAGGTTTAGAATAAAACCAGATAACACTGACTTATATTTTTAGCAAGTGACCATACCAAATACAGTTAGAAAAATCAGCTATTCTACAAAATACCAAATAAATTACAAGGTAGAAATGTTCTACGGATAGTCCCTAATTTTACTTCTGTCTAGCAATAAGTGATGTTCTTAACCATAGCCAAAAATAACTTCATTTCTCTAAGAAAGCAACCTAAGGGAAAAACCAAGAGAATTGTGTGCTAGGAACTGATTTACTTTCAGCTGTGCCACTGATTCTCTCTGTAACAATGAATAATAATTTAGCTATGACTGTCAGTTAAACAAAATGAAATCCTCTCCATTCACATGTATAACAGGATGATATGAGAATAGCAGAAACAGATGAAACACCCAATTCTTTGGAAATAAATCTTCTGTCAGTTAAGTGCAGTGTTTATTTCTTAATTATAAACACCAGAGTTCATACATGAATTACTCTTATGATTAGAGAGAAAGCCTTTCCAGAGATGCATGTATGCAATGTGCATGTGCAGGCATGCACACACACCCTCATTTATACCCTTTAAAAAATATCTAAAAAATATCAAGTCAGTCCTTATCATCCTATAATTTCAAAGTCCAAACTTATCACCTTTGAACTGGTAGAAACCCATGCCCAGAGAGGCAAAGTAACTTGTTCCAATCACACAGCTCAGACTAGCTAGGACTAGAAGCTGAATTTCCAGACTTCTATACAGTGATCATTCTATCACACTATAAAGAATGTTTTCATGAGGCATAGTTCCTCCATTTCCCAGATCTGTACTCAAATAAAAAAGACTACCCTGAAGGATTTCAGGGTGGGAAAAAGCCAAGTATGTCTATTTTTTCCCTCACTTTGAATGCTTCCATACTTTTTGAAGTTTTTTTTTTTAATATGCTGTTTTTTTAAATAAAGGAAAATATAAAAACTGAAGCAAACACAATTCTCAGACACAAACCTGTGAAAATCCAGTTCATGCTTAGCCTAAACCTGACATGAACTACTTTAACATTTTCATTTTCAGGAGACATTCATTTTAGGAAACACCACTTCCAAAACATTTTAATATCTTCTCACCAATTTCAGATTTAAGATCTATCCTCTCAAGTCAAACATGATTGTCTTACTAAGGTCAGATTATGGAAGAGGTTCAGCAATAATGTTCCTTTGACCCGCAGTCAACTAAAATGCCAACAAGTCAGAGGAAAACTGCATGTAACTTTATTTTGTATCATTAAAAATTTCTGGACCCTTTTCCTAAAACGATAACTCCCTCCTAACATCAAACGAAAAAACCATTCAAACTGTTTCTACTGGCTACGGATACTCCCTTCTTTTCAAAGATTTTTAAAAAACATTTAAGGAAACAATGCTAATTTCGTATTATAAAACCTAGAGATAACTAATGGCACCACCTGTCATATATTCCTCCACACATTTACACTTTACTCTCACACTCATACATGCTTTTACATAAAAATGGGATTGTACTATAGTGTTGAAACCACTTTTCTGAATTAGTAGCTTTCCACAGACATCATTTTACATCAAATACAAACCATATTTTTTATGTGTTATGTCACCATACAGTACATCATACGTTTTTGATGTAGTGTTCCATGATTCATTAAGGGGAGTGGGGGAATGGGTGAGCCTGGTGATGGGTATTAAGGATGGCATGGATTGCATGGAGCACTGAGTGTTATACACAAACCATCATGTTTAACAGCTGTAAGTGCTTACAAATTATATAGATAAACCTTATAATCTAATTATTCTATTTAAGGGTTTATTAATATTTAGGCTACTTACAGTTCTTCATTATTACTAAATCTGCAAAAAAATAGCTAAAGGACAAATTTTAGTGTATTTCAACCACTTGTTCATACAATAACTATGCCAATAATGCTCAAGGACTTAAACAAGTATATTTACCACTATCTCCATTTTAACAAAGAAAAGACACTACATGTGTTAAGTTAACTGACTTTTATAAGAATAAGACTCATTTATATAGTGTTCAGAGGCAGGAGGCCAAAAATCTTTCTTTCCTCTAGAGTGCTATGTAAGACACAAATAACAGAAAGAAGATACAGAATTTCTGATATAAACTGTTTCTACATCTTTCCCTTTGTAAATTAATTATATAGCATACTGTTAATACGAAAAGCAAATGAGATTAAGACAGAAAAAAAGAATAAGTGTAACAGGATTCTCAGAATACTTCCTTGGGAAAAACCGTTTTGCAAAATCTAGAGCAAATTATGTATGTTAATAAAGAACAATTTCATCTCAATATACAACACAATCAGTGGAAAGGTTGTTTTGTTTCTTCTCTTTGAAGCATGCATTTATTAGTTGCTATAGCAACACTATTACTGAAAACAATACTGGAACAGAATCTATAATCACTAGGCCAACAGTCATGAAAATGAGGTTTAAATTATATCCAAATGTGTACCTTTTCTTTGTCTAAACTTTATTTTTCCTTCAACAAGTGAAAAAGCTTACAAGCTGGGAAAAAGCATGGTCTCTAGTCTAGCTAACAGCTACATTAATTTAAGCTTTAAAAATGACTAGTTTAATTAATAAGATAAAATTAATGATAAATTAAAAGTTTAAGTTAATTTATTTAGAAGTTTAAAGTGTTTGGCAAGCTGACAAAAATTCCCATCTAATCAATCCTGAAATTCAACCTTGAAAATAAAATTTTAAAAACAATTAAGTCTTTGCCTGAGGGTGGGGGTGGGGCGTTGCCATTTTTCAAAATATTTTGCTTGCCATCACTTCGAATTTGAGTTCTATAATATCTGGAAATAAAATCACTGGAATACTTAAGTGCCACAGCACCCACTCAAAAAGCTATGAAGAAAATTTCTTTTATTACTTCAATAAGTCTAGATTTTAGTAAAGAAACTTAATATTCTGGGTTAAAAAAAAAGTTTTTACTTTCAAATCTGAAGGCTGTTTTTTCCCAAACTATACTGGGAAAAAAAAAAGGCAACATACTTGATAAGTAACTAGAGAGATACTGAATAAAGTTCACATACCACCTCATATCAAATTTTTAGGTCAAGAGCACACAGTTTCCCCAAAGAACATTTATAAACATATCCAGATTCCCAAATTAGAGGTGAAAATAAGAAAGTGGCAACTACAGAACTTGTCACTTTCAAGAAAGGAAAAGGCAGGCCTACCACACTGCTCTGGGTGGAAGGTAAGAGCCAAAGTCTCCTTTGGTCAGAAGAATGTTTTCTGCTCAATTTAACATTCAAGGAACTAGATAGTATATTTAGCATTTAACCTTTAAAAATCTGTTATCCATTATAATTATTATGTAAGCCACATGCCATTCACTGTGAGGTAAACAGTTTCAGTCAAGATTTTATAGGATGGTAGTGACTTTCTAGAGGTTGCAGCTTTCTAAGTAGAGCCCAAATGGGAACTTGATTCTCATGCTATACAATGTGGAGTTCATATTATCTCCTTATTTCATAACACTGTTAACATCCTCTAACTTAACTATAGGTATGCTAATAAAAGGGATATAGCTAGAAGACCTATGAAATAGGAATGAAAGCAGATATTTAGTAGTTCAGATCACATTTTAAAGAAGGAAAACATTAAAAAAGGTAAAATAATAAAAATAAAATATATAAATAAGGTCATCTAGTGATTCTTATATTGACCAAATCTCTCATGCAATTTATATTCCTTGAAGGGTCCAAAGCAACGAATATGATGTAAAAATCCTGGTCTTGAGAACATCAGTAACTGAAGAGAAAGAAGGAGGTATTCACCTACTTAATTCACCCAAAAGTATCACAGCCTACATTTTCCACTGTTCCTAAAATGTTACAAGACATATTTGAATCAGCCAACCTAACCAATCAAGTAACATACTTTAGGATATTAACAAACAGATACTGTGCCACTCAGGTACCTTACATTAATTCAGGATCACTGATCATGCCAACATGCTAGTTATGTCCTTCTGAACTCCCCTAAATGAAAATGTAAAAAAGTGAAAGGACATAGATTGAGCCCTGCTTCCCAGGTTTCTCTCTACAACAGACAATTTCATGACCAGGCTGTCTGATATATAAATACCAATATAGTTTTTTGGAATCAACTGATCTGATAAAAAGACCCATGTCGGCCTTTTGAATTTCAGAGGAAAATTTAATGGCAAGACTTACTTTAAATTTCATATAACGTTGTAAATTGAGAGGTTTTATGTATAGTGGTTAAGTTCACAGGCTCTGGAGTACTGCTAAACAGAACTCTGGGCAATGATGGAAATGTTCTGTCTGTGCTGTCCAACAGGAGCTACATGTGACTTCTGAGCACCTGAAATGTTACTAGTGCAACTGAGGAACTAAAGTGTAATTTAATACATTTAAATGCAAACGTAAATAACCACATGTAGCTGGCTCTTGTATTAGGACAGTGCAGACCTACAGTCTTACTGGATTTAAATCCTAGTTCTAACACTTACTGGCCCTATGTCCCTGAGTAGTTATCTTTTTGAATCTCAGTCTCCTGATCTGTAAAATGGGCCTACTAAGTTTCTACTTCACAAGATCTTCTGCGGAGATTAAATGTTACACATGAAGTACAAAAACAGTGCCGGGTTTTCTGATGACATTTGCATCGCTAAATCTGACAGTCAATTCCCAGACCTGATCCTGTCGATCCACCGGCAACATCTGATAGAATTTAATCCTTCTCTTCACTAAAATATTTTCTTCTCTTGGTCAGGTAACTAGAAGAGTTCTAATGGTGTTCTTTACTACTTTCTCTTACTTCCAACACCTTTTCTAAAGGTCTAAAGCAGACTCCCCCACAAACACACTTTAAGAAACAATGTATGATGGGACGCCTGGGTGGCTCAGTTGGTTAAGCAGCTGCCTTCAGCTCAGGTCATGATCCCAGCGTCCTGGGATCGAGTCCCACATCGGGCTCCTTGCTCATCAGGGAGCCTGCTTCTCCCTCTGCCTCTGCCTGCCATTCTGTCTGCCTGTGCTCACTCTCTCTCCCTCTCTCTCTCTGACAAATAAATAAATAAAATCTTAAAAAAAAAAAAAAGAAACAATGTATGACTGTACAGAGAGAAAGAAGTTTTACACTTTAACCAAGCTTTTCTAATGAAAAATTTCAGGAGATGTTTGATAGGGCAAACTATGGGATATCAGAACTGTCCTAGAAAATCCTAGATACATGGCTGTCACAGAAGGACCAATAAGTTATTACCTGTTCTGCGAACGTATATATGTTAAAATTTTTTTTTTTTTGCTGATGTTTAAAAGGATGCCTCTCATTGCCTAAAATGAGAGCATGATAAGCCAGAGCAATTTATTTATGTGAAGGTCAAGTCAATGTGTTGCTTTTATTTTATCAGAGAGGAACAGAGAGCAAGTGATTTGTTAGTAAAACTTTTTATGTTTATGTAAAGATAAACAGCTTTATTTGACTTTTTTCCTTTTTCTTTTTGAATTCTAACTTTGCCATGTAATAGTTCAGTGATCACTTGGAACCAATTCCCTTGCTACAAAGGGATAATACCATTGGTAACTCATGGGGTTACTGTAAGATTAAATGAGATAGTGTATTTAAAGGAACATAGCACAAGCACTCGATATGTATATTACTCCTTTTCCTTCACACTTTGCCTTATCCTGTATTTTTAAAAAAATATTAACATCTTTTTATACATTATCTATAAAACATTCTTGCCAGAAATACCTGCTAAGAATTTAATCAAGCCTTTGGGTCTAATTTCCAGTTTACAGAATATATAACAAATGGAAGTTCAAATATCCAACAGGAAATAAATCCAGAATGGAGGGAAGATGAGTACAATGAATTAAGAGGATTATAACAATGAGACACAACAATCAAATACATTGTGTATACCTTGAACAGAACTGGATTTGAACAAATTAGCTATAAAAGACATATTCAAGACAACTGGAGTAATCTGAATACAGGTATCATATTAGATGATGTTAGGAAATTAAGAAGTCATTGATTTTATGGTATAGTGGTTATATAAGGAATGTTTATTTTTGAAGTGTCTTTTTTAATTTTTTTTAAAGATTTTTATTTATTTATTTGATAGAGAGAGATCACAAGTAGGCAGAGAGGCAGGCAGAGAGAGAGAGAGAGGAGGAAGCAGGCTCCCTGCCGAGCAGAGAGCCCGATGCGGTACTCGATCCCAGGACTCTGAGATCATGACCAGAGCCGAAGGCAGAGGCCCAACCCACTGAGCCACCCAGGCGCCCTGAAGTGTCTTTATATTTTAGAGATTTATACTGTAATATTTACAAGTGAAGTATCATAATCTTATAATTTAAATACATACATATAATTTGGGGTACCTGGGGGGCTCAGCTGGTTAAGCATTTGACTCTTGATTTTGGCTCAGGCCATGAACTCAGGGTTGTGAGATCGAGCCTGACATTGGGCTCCACTCTTAGCAAAGAGCCTGCTTAAGATTCATTCTCTCTCCCTCTGCCCCTCTCCCCACCCCACTCACACTCTCTCTAAAAAATAAATAATTTTTAAAATGTAACTTAAAATATTTCAGAAAAATAGAGGAGGAAAATGTGGCAAAATACTAACAATTGCAGGGGCACCTGGGTGGCTCAGTGGATTAAAGCCTCTGCCTTCGGCTCAGATCACGATCCCGGGGTCCTGGGATCGAGCCCCGCATCGGGCTCTCTGCTCAGCAGGGAGCCTGCTTCCCCTCTCTCTCTCTGCCTGCCTCTCTGCCTACTTGTGATCTCTATCAAATAAATAAATAAAATCTAAACAAAACAAAACAACTAATACATTTAAAAAAATACTAACAATTACTAAATCTAGGTGATGGGTATATGAGTATCCATCATATTTTTCTAGTTTGAAATTTTCAAAACAGGAAAAAATGTTAAACCAACCATTCCCTCCTTACTTTCTTTGCAATAATGGAGAGAGACAATACTAGACAATGTGGCAGAATTCTGGGACAGCACAAAGTCTGAAAGATGGGTCAATATCCTTTTTACCCCTAGTCAGCTCTATATTTAACTTATCAAAAACATTTTTCTAAAGTTAGGATCTGAATTCAAGTCACCTCTCTATAAATTTTTTTAAAGCTAAATGGAATGTGTAATTGCATGCTAACACTATTCTAAGAACTTTACACAGAATATCTAATTCTCACAGTAACTCTATGAAGTACATACTGTTAATATCACCATATAATGGATAAGATTTCTAAGATCTAAGATTTCTAAGATCATGAATCAGAATGGCTGTGCTGGCTCCCACCCACCACAATCAATCCACGGAAACTACAGAAAGGAAAAAGAAACAAATTCCAGGAACTTACAGGCCAACACACATGCAAACACACAAGCAACACACACACACATACACACACACACACACACACACACCATCCCTAGTGTGACAACAAACTGGCACCATATGCCATTTGAAGCAAAGTTGTTGAAAAAAATGTATCAATTATAAAAATAAGCATGAAAATAGACTTCGGGAAATAAAGATAGGTACTGTCAATATGAAATTCAAACAAAAATTATCTAAAAAGAGCCAATATGAAATATTAGGGATAAAAAATAATCACTGAAATAAATAACTCAATGGATAATATAAAAAGCAGAAGAGATAGAGCAAAAAAAATAACTTAGTGAACTAGGACATCAGAATGAGCTAAAAGAAAAGCTGTAAGATATGAAAGCTAAAAGCAGAAGGGCAGGCATTTACTAGTAACAGTCTCAGAAGGAGTTGAAAATAAAAATAAAGAGGATGAGTTTTTTGAAGAACAACAGACATAAGTATCTCGGAATTATAGATTAAGAAACTGAGGCAGACAGAAGTCAAATAACTTGACAAAGGTCAAGATTCAAACCCAGGTGGTCTTTCTCAAGGGCTCTTGTTCTTAACGACAATGCTGTACTGACTCAGGGCTAGAGATAAACTCAGCATCCAAAATACTTCAGGAGGACTAGAATCAGCTTTACCACCCTAGGATTCTGCAGTAACTAAAGATAAAATCTACATTCTCCAGTATTATACACTTGATAACACTGAGGATGTTTTTTCATAAACCCTTAGTATTGATCAAGAAATATGAGGATGTGAAGAAAAGGGGACACTTGTGCACTGTTGGTGGGAATAGAAATTGGTACAACCATTATGGAAAATTCCTCAAAAAAAACTGCAAATGAAACTATATGATCTAATAATTTCACTTCTGGGTATTAATCTGAAGGAAAGAAAAACACTCAAAAAGATACCTGAACCCTCACATTCATCACAGCATTATTTACAATAGCCAAGACATGGAAACAACCTAAGTGTCCACTGATGGATGAATGGATAAAGAAATTGTGGTTCATATATAAAATGGAATATTATTTGGCCACAAAAAATAAGGAAATCCTGTCAATGCAATAACATGGAGGGAATCTTGAAGGCATCATGCTAAGGGAAATAAGTCAGACGAGAAAGACAAATACCTGTGATCTCACTTACACATGGAATCTAAAAAGCTGAATTCATAGAAACAGAGTGCTGGTTACCAGGAGCTGAGGTTGTGTGTAAAATGGGGAGATGTTTATCAAAGGGTAAGAAGAGTAAGTTCTGGTGATGTAACTTATAGCATGGCAACTACAGTTAGTAAAAATGTAGCGTATATTTCAAAGTTGCTAAGAGAGTTGATCTTAGAAGTTTTTTATCACAAGAAAAAAAATCTGTAACTATGCGTGGTGATCGATGTTAACTAGACTTACTGTGGTAATCATTTAGCAATATATACATATACTGAATCATTATGTTGTACACCTGAAACTATTATATGTCAATCAGATATCAATGAAAAAGAAAGTTGGAAATTAAAAGAGGAGTGTGAAGTCATACCAAAACTTCTTCCACAAGCTTAATCACATAATTAATGTTAGCACAACAGAGTGTAGTAGTTAAAGAGTATGGGGTCTGGTTATGGCACTGAGATCAAATACAGGTGCCACCAAGTCTCTGTTATAACTTCATCATCTATAAGATAAAAACAGACTGTACCAGCTTTGTAAGGTGGCTATAAGAATTAAAAAATAATAAAGCAATAAATAAATGATTCAATACAAGTAAAGCCCTTAGCACAGTGTCTTGCATAAAAAGCACTCAATAATTGTTAGCTATTGTTTATCATTATTATTTTTTAAAAGATTTTATTTATTTGACAGAGATCACAAGTAGGCAGAGAGGCAGGCAGACAGAGAGAGAGGAGGAAGCAGGTTCCCCGCCGAGCAGAGAGCCTGATGCAGGACTCGATCCCAGGACCCTGAGATCATGACCTGAGCCGAAGGCAGAGGCTTAACCCACTGAGCCACCAGGCACCCGTTTATCATTATTCCTAATTCAAAGGTTTAGCTGATAATAACTACAAAGGCAAATCACACTACTAAATACCTTATAGCTATAAAACAGTAGTGAACCTTGTTAAAAATACAGATTCCCAGGGCCCACTTGCAGAAATTGATTCAGCAGGTCTTAGATGAAGTCAGGAATCTGCATTTTTATCAAGCTGCCAGGTGATTCTGATGCTATTCAGAATCTATTCAGATGCTATTACTCTTAGTCCAAGAACTACACACAAGAAAAAACACAATTTTAAAGGCATGCAAACCACTGCCTTACAACCATCAGCATGCAATTATAGGACAAAAATTCATTTGTTCACTTGTCACATTTTTAACAAATACTTGCTATGTGCTAGGTATTATGCCAGATGCTAGGAATATAATGATAAAGATTCACTGACACAATTCCTACCCTCAAAGGCCAGTAGTAGGAAGCTTATAATCTAGAAAGAACAGACACATCTTTTAATTTGTCTACAAAGCCAAAAAGTTCCTGCTTTTGAATTCCTAATAAATAAATGAATTAAAATTTGTTTAATCAGGGGCACCTGGACGGCTCAGTGTGTTAAAGCCTCTGCCTTCAACTCAGGTCATGATCCCAGGTCCTAGGATCAAGCCCCACATCAGGCTCTCTGCTTGGCAGGGAGCCTGCTTCCCCCTTTCTCTCTGCCTGCCTCTCTGCCTACTTGTGATCTCTGTCAAATAAATAAATAAAATCCTAAAAAAAAATTGTTTAATCAGTCAGCATTTACTAAATACAAACCTCGTATTTTAAATTTCAGAACTTCCATAATCTTGAGTAGCAAATCTTTCTAGTGTTTTAAAAGGAGACACTTCCTGAAGTCTACCTCACACCCTCCCCAATGGAATCTTATATTCCACTTCCAACTCTGCCAGTAAGGTGGCATCACGGATGTTGATGTTTCCATTAGAAGTGATTTGCAAGGCATCCTGCCAGGGTTAGGGAGGCTGCTATTCAGGGGCATCATTGGAACTGAAGTCCATTTAATCTAAGTGTTTTCCCTAAAATACTCAATAACCTTGTCTCCTTAATAATTCTTCTTGTGTTATAAGGTAATACAATCAAAATAAGACACAAAGCAGCACTTTATTTCTTTTTAAATGTACCCTCTTTGCTTTTTTTTTTTTAAGATTTTATTTATTTGACAGAGAGAAACACAGCAAGAGAGACAAAGCAGCACATTAAATAAAGCATGGTCAGGGTTGCCTGGGTGGCTCAGTCAGTTAAGCGCCTGCTTTCAGCTCAGGTCATGATCCCAGAGTCCTGGGATCAAGCTCCGTGATGGCTCCCTACTCGAGGGGAACCTGCTTCTCCCTCTCCTTCTGTCCCTCCCTCCGCTTTTGCACGCGCTCTCTCTCTCTCACTCTCTCTCAAATAAATAAATAATCTTTAAAAGCAAGCAAGGTCAGTCTATTGTTTTTCTGGTTTGTGGAGGGACACTAGAAGCACCTCTTCACTTTAAAAAAACACTAAAGTGGTATCAGCTGGCTATAAGGTAGACAATTCTAAAGTTGCATGTATTATTTAAGAAAAAAAATCTTTGAGGGGCGCCTGGGTGGGTCAGTGGGTTAAAGCCTCTGCCTTCGGCTCAGGTCATGATCCCAGGGTCCTGGGATCGAGCTCCGCATCGGGCTCTCTGCTCAGCAGGGAGCCTGCTTCCTCCTCTCTCTGCCTGCCTCTCTGCCTACTTGTGATCTCTATCTGTCAAATAAATAAATAAAATCTTAAAAAAAAAAAGAAAAAGAAAAAATCTTTGAATGTTAGGGTACTTGTAGTTCATAGTCAAATGCATGCTAATATCATTAAAAGTGATTATCAATATCTAGTATTATTCACTCTTGATTATAATTGATCTCTAGAAGAATCCAAGCCTCAAATACCCATTTCTTCCACAGTCTAGGTGAGATTACTGTCTCTGGCTCCTAAATATTTTTAGTCTTCTACTAATCTGTCATATGTGAAGCTTAATCTCCTAAGGATTAGGACTTCATGACTCCTCTGAAATTCTAAAAATTTATGTCTATACTGGTTTCAGAGAAATGGACCAAGTATAATGGCAATGAGAGTTGACAATTACAGAAACAAAAATAGCAGCTAACATTTGAGCACTTACTATGTGTTAGGCAGGGGCTTTATGTGGATTATCTTCTCTGTGAGAAAGGTACTACTATCTTATGTTCTTGAGGGAAGTGAAGCTTAGAAAACTTATGTGGCGTGCCTAAGATTACATCCTAAAAAGAGTGGTTGACAGGTGATTAGAAAAAGGAACGGGCTTAAACCATTTGCTCTTTTTACTATGTATCAACTATCCCGAAAAGCACTGAATATAATTATAACCTACAAAGAAATTGTAAAATTAAAACAATTTCTCTGGCATATATTATGATCTAGTGGTCTATTCTTATTCAGATGAATAATCATTTTTACGCCAGTGAATACAAAGAAACAATGCTAGAACTTGTTTTATTGAATAATAAACATATAACTTGAGATAAATGAGGCAGAGAAATAGGAAACGATGACATCAAACCTCAATTATGCTTCAGTTATGAGCATGGCTCCTTATAGGTACAGGTCAACAAAAATTGGGTTCATGTGCCACCATGTGGTTAATATGCTATAGGTTACTGATACTTGCCCTACAATTAAATGGGTCCTTTTGAACTTTTATTCCTCAAAATAAATGTATGGAAGTTCCCTAAAAAGGCTGATTAGCTATTCTAGACTTCACATCAAATTAGTGTGAATATTTCTCACTAATGTTAAAAAAGACCAAGGTAAAATCCTGTATTAACACTGCACAGTAACATCACTGTTTAGTAAACTATGCTCTGAGGTATTAAAACTTTAATAAAGAGTAAGGACAAAGGGAGAAAATTATATACAAGATCAGGGTTGAAGAAGCAGACCTAAAGCCTCACTTTGGATACTTTAGTTTACATCTCCATTTTGCTCTCTTTATAATTACCAACATGCAGTACACCTTTAAAAAGACATAGGCAGTACAGGGCTAGAAAAGGGAAGTACAAAAAAAACCTTTTATGCCAGGTTTACGGACTTCTTTTAATAAAGGTACAGAGCTTAGGCTGTAAACTCACTTAAGCATATTATGAAACATGACCCCGACCAAGATTTTCATCTCTGGTATCTGTGTAATTCATAAGTTTTTTATTATGTTCAGTTAGCTAGCATATAGTACATCATAAATTTTGTTGTAGTGTTCAACGATTCATTATTCGTAAGTTTACTATCAGAAAAGATACTCTGCCTAACATAGTCTACATAAACATTAACAGAAACAAGTTATTACTTTAACAGTGAAAAAATAAACAGTTAAGAATCAGTCAACAAATCTTTATCACTAGAAACTTATGTTAAACTGTAAGTTTAGATCATGCTGGAAGTTTCAAAGTGGCTGAAAACATTATTACCACGAACAACTAAAGAGCTGCACCAATACTTTCTGGACATGATTCAGAAGACCCTAAAATCAATATATTTAAATAATGGGTTCAAAGGACAACAAGACTGCTACATTTCAAAAAAAGAAAAGCAGTACCAACAACAACAAGAAACCAATGAGGGGATTTAACAAAATATAACTTATGGGGTGGGGTGGAGAACAGAGCTGACTAAAATAGTTAATTCAGTACAGAACTGAAGACACGAATTAAAAGCTCCAATTCTCTTCCTTTCACACACCTGCTGTGACAGACAAATCACTCTTCATATCAATTTTACTACTTGCAATAATAAGTCTGACACTGCCTTTCAATGATATATGGATCATTAAGGAACAATAAAAAGTCTAGTTAAATATCACTATAAAGGCAACTCAAATTTCAAGAAAGGCCATATAAAAGTGCCAGCATTGTATTATCCACTATGGTTGAAAAGAAAAGGAGCAAAGGATATAGTTCTTGCCTTTAAAGAGCTGCAAAGATAAAAAGACAAGAAAAACAGTCAAGTGGTTAATAAATTAAGTCTGAGATAGTAAATCTAATTTTTAAAAATTTAAAAAAAGAAAGTAGGGAAGTAAAAGAAAGTAAACGAGAACAGAAGTACAGGAGGAGGAATTACACAGTAATTAAAGAGGATGTGATAAGGCAGAAAAAGATACAATAATCACATACCAAGTAAGATGAAAATAAACACTTCAGGAAATATCAAAAGGCAATAAAAATTAACTCAAAAAGGCATCAATTTAATTATTTAGATAAAAGCAATTTGAAGGGGAAATGAAAATATATCATTTTTAGCAGTCCTTCATCTTGAACATGATGTATAAAAAAGGAAGGTGTCTGCAATTGTACTATAATAACAGGAACCAACTCTGAAATGTCTTTAATAAGAGCAGGCTCAAATACTAAGAAATCCCATACTATGAATTTCAAAAACACCCACTTGTACCTATTTTAGAGAGGACCAATTTTCAAATTCTTATTAAAGGAAATCAAAACCAAACAGTAGTGTATAAAGTTAAATGAAATTCTAAATATAAGCCTAGGGAACAAAGTTAACACTGAGTACCTACACTGTGCTTGGTACTTCTCTATCCCCATTGCTACCACCTTACTTCAGGCCTGCAATACCTCTCTCATCTGGACTCCAAAATGCTATTAAAAATAGCATCCTATATTATGGTTTTGGAATTAAAGAGTTACCTGAATAAACTGAAAAAAAAAAAAAAAGGCATCCTAACAGGTATCTTTGCATCTATTTTCCTTTCTCCAATCCATCCTAAACACTGATACCCAAAGTGATTTTTCTAAAATAAAAACTTGATGTTGGCGGTTTTCTTAAAATCATTACAACAAGGTGGGTGGGGTTATGGACATTGGGGAGGGTATGTGCTATGGTGAGTGCTGTGAAGTGTGTAAACCTGGCGATTCACAGACCTGTACCCCTGGGGATAAAGATATATTATATGTTTATAGAAAATAAAATAAAATTAAAAAAAATCATTACAACAGATCCAACAGCCTGTAACACAATGTCCGAACTCTAACTTCTATGATCTGATTCTTGTGTCTCTCCAGTCTTTTCTCTTATCTCTTCCCCAGGCCTACTCTCCCTTACTCTATCTCCTTTTACTCTATTATTTTTTAACTAAAGGCTCCTAAAACTTGCCTTGCTGTTTGATGCGCATGTTTCTTTATCCTGCTCTTCCTCTTGAAGGGCCTTCACCTTTTGCCCTCATAGCAATGCAAATTGCTACGCACTTCTATTTTCAACATCAGTTCAAGTCCTCCTAACGTCAACTTCCCATCTCCAACTTTTCCAAGAAAGAACTTCCTTGATGTCTATACAGATTTTATATTATAGGATCTATAACTTTTATTACATCTACTTGCTTATAATAAGTACATTGACTGGACTCTTTAGGGGCAGGAACCTAGTCTTATTTACCAATGTATCCTTAGTAACAGCATAAACAGTAGTTTGCAGGTATCTGAAAAGTTTTTAATGAATAAATGAATAAGCTTCATTGTTTAGGTAAAATTTTCACTGCCTACCTACTGAAAGCTACAGTTTAGCATCAGTTATTGAGTTCTCTCATTTATTTTCTTGAAGTGTTTGATTCACTCCATAACCAGCACCCTATTATTATAGGTTCTCATCCCACATTTTACTACCAGGCTAATTTTCCAAAAGCCTACATTCATCATATAACAGGCCCATTCATAAACTTATAGTGAATACTATTTTAAATCCAAATGCCTCCATTTACCTTTCATGGCTCTCCATAAGCTGGCTCCACCTAACCCACACCTCACCCACCCAATTTCAACTCTATACCTGGCCAATCTTTTCATCATACCTTGAGTCAGGTACCTAAATCATTATCTTTCCCTTTGCCCAAATTGTTTCATGCTGCATTCAAACCTCATTATTTCCTAATCCAATCAAATACTAACCACCTTTTATTAGCCAGTCTGATTTTTTTCCCACCAAAACTGTACCTGAATGCTCCATTCTCCATTTTTTTTAACCATACACTATTTGGTCAACACATTCAGTACCAGTCACATCCACATTTCATTCTTTTTCTTGAAATAATGCTACCTTTCTCTCCCCAAATACACTATCACTTCCTTCAGGTAAATCTCATACAATACCCTATTTTATTTCCTTTTAGATTCCTGACAGTTCTTAGTTACTATGATAGTCAGAAAGGCACTGTGGTATAGTATACTGCTTTTTAAATTTTTAAAAAATATATTTATTTATTTATCAGAGAGAGCAAGCGATCGAGCACAAGCAGGGAGAGCAGCAGGCAGAGGGAGAAGCAGGCTCCCCGCTGAGCAAGGAGCCTGATGTGGGACTTGATCCCAGGACCCTAGGGTCATGACCTGAGCCACCCAGGCATCCCCAGCACCCTGTTATAAAACCTTTTTTAAAAAGCACAAATAGGGGCACCTGGGTGGCTCAGTGGGTTAAGCCTCTGCCTTCGGCTCAGGTCATGATCTCAGTGTCCTGGGACCGAGCCCTGCATTGGGCTCTCTGTTCAGCAGGAAGCCTGCTTCCTCCCCACCCCCTCTGCCTGCCTCTCTGCCTACTTGTTATCTCTGTGTGTGTGTGTGTGTGTCAAATAAATAAGTAAAATCTTAAAAAAAAAGCACTATAAGTTATGGGAATAAAAAGTAGACACTAAGAAAAAAAAAAAAAAAGAACTAACATCCTCTGTTTAAATTAAATCGTATGTTGCAGCCCAATGCATAAAAGAGATAAAAGGAGAGGGACTCTGATTGAAATGGGATATGGGGTTTGCAGTGCTGCCTGTCTGGCCTTCCACTACTCACTTAGCCCTGGAGTACCTCTGCTAATCTACTGGAGGTTCCTTGGAATACAGTTTGAAAACTGTTAAGTTCAAGTTCTAGCTCTAACACTTATTAGTAATGTACTCTTGGGTAGTCACAAACTAAACTTCAGTTTCCTAAGATAATAAATATGTATGAGTAAGACTTTTGTAAAATGAATGCTTTCTATAAATTTGAGGAATTTACCACTTCATAAGCTATGAGCTAAACTGGCTATATTATACAATCTCAACAGTTAACACCACATAATGGCATTAACTGTGAAAGAATTCTATATTTTAAAACAGCTTTATTTAAAATAAAGCATTCTAAATGTCATTCAGCTCTAGGAATCCTGGGTCCTCTGCTTTATTTCTTCTACTTGGACTTAACTGTCTAATCTCTACTTGGGGAGCAATAAAGTATATAATGATAAGAGTACATGCTTTCAAGTTGGGCAGACTTGGTTTGAAAGCCAGCTTCACCACTAATTAGGTGGGTAAACTTGGGTAAGTTACATAACCTCTTCAAACCTTAATTTCCTCATCTCAAACATGAAAACAGCATTGTCAGCTTTTCAGATGCCACTAGATTAAAGAAGATAATCTGAACAAACTGTTTTGCATTCGATATGAAACACAGTAAGAAATCAGTCAAAGTTAACTATTATTTTCCTTTTGGGAAGAGCTGTGGGAGAGTTGAAGCACTCTGTGTTAATATATCATTCAGTCCTCCTTTTTCTTTTGTTCTCAGGCAAACGGTTATAGCACCAAAAGCAAAACACAGTAAGTAAAGTCTATAAATGAAAAAGCACGACACCTTTAACAACTCAGAGTACCAAGTTATAAAACAGATGGTTTCTTTCCAGACATCCTATAACAATTAAATAGCATTTCTTTCCGGATTTTTAAAATCTTCTTTAAAGCACAGACAATGCCTTGTTGTTCTTAGTATACCCTCACAGTATACCTCAAAGTCAGCAAATAATCAATAAATGTTTATCAATGTAAACAAATATTCCTAAAATCAGAAATTTACCATATAGTGAGCAACTTCAAAGCAACTGCCTCCGGAATGTTTGCTTCCTATCAGAAATATTACTAAGCATGATGCATTTCTTACAAAAACTGAAGCTTAAAGTATAATTTTAGGAAAGATGCTAATTAGATAAAAATCATTCTCAAATTGAAAAGGGAAATTTCACTATTTTTAATGTCCACATCCTTTAAAGAATACTTCTTGCCATACAGAATTAAGTAACTAGTAAGAAAGCTGTTGGGAATATAAGAATTAAATCAAGGCAAGTGAACACTATGTAGCTGTTTTTTAAAAAAGTGTATTTACCAATATGGAAAGATGTTCAATAAACACCTAGGTAAAAAGAACAAGTCATAGAAGAATATATATGATACGATTCCATTTGTGTTTGTTTTTAAAGGAATACAAATTTACATACAGAAAAAATTCCAAAGACTATTCAAGATCCTATTCACATTCTATAATAACATAATTAAGAAAGTCAATTCACTATCAGTTTAATATTTCATAACATTACAATGAAATTATATTCTTTAAAGTGTTTTAAATATAACATAAAAAAGTAGATTTAAACCCCCATGTGGCCCTAAGCCATTATCAAAGGGATTTGATAGAGACTGTCACAAAAACTCTTTTTTCCTAGATGCTCTATCAGTAAACTTTATTTTTTTATTATTTTTTTAGTGTTCCATGATTCATTATTTGCGTATCAGTAAACTTTAAATGGAATAGTTCACTGATTAGAAAAACAAAATATTTTTTATATAGACAAAAGATATTTTTAAAAAACCTCCAAATGGTTAATGTTCATGTTACTTGAATTGACACATATATTAAAAGTTAACTGGAGAAATCACTGATTCATGTTACCATTAGATAGTTATTTATTACTCCTACCCTTTGTTACTTTAATTGTGTCTAACCATATGAAGAACTGAGATACTTAGGAGGCTTGGGGTTTTTTTTTTGTTTTGTTTTTCTTTTTTAAACAAATGACTAAAGTTACTTTGGTAGAGTGATACCATAACTGGGGAGCTGCTCTTTCAAGTCTCAGCTACATGGAACATTAAGTGCTTGAATTTGAAGCCAAGACAACAGGAAAAGCAACCCCTCAACAATTCCCCCTAAAATGGCTTTTTAGATTAAATAGAATATGTTTGAACATATTTAGATCATTATTTTAGACCAGAGAACATGTGGCTTTCTCTTATGTTCAAAAGGGTCAAAATGATATCTACCATCATAATAAATTTCTATACTAATCTAAATAATGTCTTTTTTAAAATCCAAGAACAATGGACCAGAAGACAGATGTAGATACTACTCCTGGCTCTGCCACGTATTAGCTGGAAACCATGGGCAAGTCACTGAATATCTCTGACCCTAGGTTTCCCCACTTACATAAAATATAAGGGCTTGACAAGATTACCTCTAAAAGCATCCTTTTCCAAGTGTGAAAGTCTTACTCGCTTTGTGACAGTGAAAAATATCGAGACACTTTATTTGCTGATTCCTAACTGCTATACGACAGCAAAGAATGTTAAGGAAGATATATTTCAATTTCATATAGAAATATTAAAATTATATATGCCCTCTACTGGAGATTATTAAAAGAGAAACATACTATTTCCTTTACAGTTTCTGCACAGCAACTTTTTCCCACAGGGCTGAAATTTTTACTTGGCATAAAATACACATTTCAGATTACAGTATCTTTTTGCAGTTTTATGTGGAGAACTGACTAAGCACCCTCTTATTGAAATACGATTTTATTCTTTTTGAAACATTCTGAAATACAGCCTTAGTTAAATGACTTACTTTCACCATAATAGTAAAGTATCTTTGATCCACGGTAGGTTTTATTTTTTTTTTTTAAAGCTAATAATCTAAAGATGTTTACCTTTGGCAGCATGGGAGTATCCCTCTTCTTCTTTTTTTCTGAATTAGGGTCATCTAGTAAGTCTGGCTCAAAAGTATAAAGTTCAGTAAGCTCATTCATGGTAAAATGACGCTCAACCTGCTGCTGATCAACAACTCGAAAAGACAGTGACTGCTTAGTTACTTGCCGATCATAAATCTTATCTTCCATGGTTCCCTTTGTAAAAAGAAGGAATAATATATAAATAGCAAAACTTCATAGTGATATACTCCCACAGAGCAAGTTTTATTAGCAATGCTGCTTAATTCATGAGAGATTTCATCTGTTCACCATAGTTTACCTTAAGAAAAAAGAAAAGTACATTACTGATAATCATCCTGTATTATCTGACCAATATACATTCAAGTTTTGCTTTACATATTTCTGTACTTAGTGGAAGTAGAAAAGTAGTTAGATACCAAGGTGACAGAAATAAAGAAGTACATGAAATGACATTTTAGAGGGTTATAAAAATAGTAATTCAAGAAAGCAGTTTAGTTCCTTCTCAGTGGAATATAAGCGCTCAATAATTACTATAAAAAACCTTCCTATCAAGGCTTACTTTCTATCATTTCAGGATAGAAAATTAACAGATAAAATGCCTTATCTACTACATATATATCATTTTAAACCAGAATGTAAAGGAGCTTTTAATTTAAATGACAGGAAAGGGGTTACACTGCAGTTTGCCAATTATATTAAGTACCACAGAAGATCAAAAGAGTGAGGACTGATCTACCAATATAACTCAGCTTCTGGTTTAGAAGCCCAGATTTGGAGGCAGGTGGAGAGAATCGCATCTGTTCCCAAAACATGTGTAACAGTAAAAAGGCAACTTGATTCTATAAACCTGTATTACCTTATACTGCATCCACCTCTTTGATTTTACTCGTTTTTCTTAAATTTCAGTTTGTTTTTTAATATCTGAGTTTATATTTAAAGGAAATGACTTTAATATTCTTTTCCTAGAAGGTATTTAATATTCTTTGTAATGATTTTTTTGTCATTATAAGTTAACTTTTTCTTCCTACTTACCCATGTTCTTCAAATTAAGAGAGTATCTGGTAGCCACTCAAGACAATGATCATTTGACCTTTACATCTATAAGCAAATCAGATTAACCTATTTGCTTTTCTATGTATGCTAAGTAAAAGAACTATAAATGTTTAACTTTCCTGAACAAGCAAGAAAATTCTAAATCTGTTTACCCATGCAAATCCATCTCAATCTGAGAAAGCTGACATTATAGACATGGATGAACTACAAAACAGAAAATCCTAAGAAGCCAAAATTGACCTCTGCTGCTTTATGTATAGGATTAGGGTTGATGTTTTCAAATTCATTTACTTCTCTATAATGCATACATGTTTGGCACTCTAAAAACATCATCAATTTCATCCAAGCTTTCACTATGAAAAAAGAAAATACAAACTGTAAACCTACCTGAGCTAAGAACCTATATACATACACAGGTTTAGTCTGTCCAAAGCGATACACTCGGAATATACTCTGGATGTCATAAGATGGATTCCAAGAAGCATCAAATATAATCACTCGATTAGCAGCTACCAAATTAATTCCAAGAGATCCTGCTTTGGTGGAAATGATAAACAATCGTCCTCTGAAAATAAAAACATGCATAAATGCTTTAGTAATAAGTGCTCCATAGATATTTTAATTATGATATGACTTTTTAATCCTAAGGTGGTTTTTGAACAATTAGGAGTTCAAAGAATTCAATTCTCACTTACTGAAGAAAACAAGACATGTCTAAGGAGTCAGGTTGATGATTTATATGTACAAGAAGAATCCTACTGTTGGAAAACGAGAGTCTGATTTAGGAATAAAGATATATATGGAAAGCACATGTTTACAGAGTATTCAAGGTATATACAGATCAGTAAATGTTCAAAAATCCATGTTTAACTCCAAAGTTCATACTGTGTTCAGTACTGTTACGAGCAATAACTAAATACATCAAAATAAAGAACAGTGCACAAGGGCCTAACTGTAGTAGGGGTGAGTGAAAGGCAATTGTAATACAGTGTAATGACATACAGAGAGAATATGTAATAAACATAGGGAGAGGTTAGACAGATGCAAGATACTAAAGTAGTTAAAATCAAAGCAAGAAGAAAGAGGGCTCCAGGAAGGATGTGTTAAAAAAAAGAAGAAGAAGAAATACCAAAAACTGTAAGATATCTAGGAATAAACCTGATCAAAGAGGTAAAAGATCTGTACTCTAAGAACTACAGAACACTGATTAAAGAAATTGAAGAGGACACAAAGAAATGGATAAACATTCCATACTCATGGATAGGAAGAACAAATATTATTAAAATGTCTAAACTATGAAAACCAATCTACACATTTAATGCAATCATGAAAGTATTTTTCACAGAGCTAGAACAATCCTAAAATATGTATGGAACCACAAAACACTGCGAATAGCCAGGCAATCTTGAAAATGAAAAGTAAAGCTGGAGGTATCATAATTCCAGACTTCAAGCTATATGACAAAGCTGTAGTGATCAAGACAGTATGGTACTGGCATATAAACAGACACATTTATCAATGGAACAGACTAGAAAATCTAGAAAAGGACCCTCAACTCTATGGTCAACTAATCTTTGACAAAGCAGGAAAAGAATGCCCAGTAGAAAAAAGGCAATCTCCTCAACAAACGGTGTTGGGAAATTGGACAGCCACATGCAGAAGAATGAAAGGACCACTTTCTTCCACCACACACAAAAATAAATTCAAAATGGATGAAAGACCTAAATGTGAGACAGGAGTCCATCAAAATCCTAGAGGAGAACACACGCAGCAACCTCTCTGACAATAGCCACAGCAACTTCTTACAAGATACATCTCCTAAGCCAAGGGAGAAAAAGCAAACATGAACTACTGGAACTTCATCAAGGTAAAAATCTTCTGCACAGTGAAAGAAACAACAAAACTAAAAGGCAGCCCACAGAATGGGAGAAGATATTTGCAAACGACATAACTGATAAAAGGGTTAGTATCCAAAATCTATAAAGAACTTAACAAACTCAATACCCAAAAAACAAATAACCCAGTTAAGAAATGGGCAGAAGACATGAAAAAACACTTTCCAAAGAAGACATACAAATAGCTAACAAACATATGAAAAGATGTTCAACGCCACTCATCATCAGGGAAATACAAATCAAAATCAAAATGAGATACTACCTCATAGAGGTCAGAATGACTAAAATTAATAACACAGGGAATGACAGGTGTTGGCGAGCATGCAGAGAACGGGGAATCCTCTTACACTGTTGGTGGGAATGAAAGCTGGTACAGCCACTTTGGAAAAAAGTTTGGAGGTTCCTCAAGATGTTAAAAATAGAACTACCCAGCAATTACACTACTAGTTATTTAGCCAAAGGATATAAAAATACTGATTCAAAGGCGCACATGCACTCCTAATGTTTATAACAGCAATGCCCACAATAGCCAAAATATGGAAAGAGCCCATGACTAATGAATAGATAAAAAAGATGTGCTGTGCATGTGCGTGCATGTGCGCGCGCGCGCGCGCGCGCGCACACACACACACAGTGGAATATTATTCTGCCATCAAAAAGAGTGAAATCTTGCCATTTGCCATGATGTGGATGGAACTAGAGTGTATTATGCTAAGCGAAATAAGTCAGAGAAAGACAAATAGCATATGATTTCACTCATTTTTGGAATTAAGGAAACAAAACAGATGAACATGGGGAAAAGAGAGAGGGAGGCAAACCATAAGAGACTCTGAACTATAGAGAACGAAGTGAGGGCAGCTGGAGGGGACGTGGGTATTAAGGAGGGCACTTGTGATGAGCACTGGGTGTTATATGTAAGTGATGAATTACTAATTTCTACTCCTGAAACCTAAATTACACTAAATGTTAAATAACTAGAATTTAAATAAAAACCTAAACAATAAATTAAAAAAAAAAGAAACTAATAGATTACATGCTGTGCTGTAACACAAGAATTTAAATTTCTGAGAATGTGGGAATGAATTAGTTGACAGGTTCATAGAAAACTAAGCAAATGTTAAAACAGAAACCATTAATTGAATGAAAATGAATGTGTGCATGAAGAAGGGAAAAGTAATCATAGTATTGTAAATGGCTTGTGTGTGAATATTTACATAATCACAATAAAGCAAACACTCCAAATATTACAACATTACAAATAATTATAATATTGCAAATATTACAAAAAAATATTTTGGGAAAATAAATAAGGAAAAGCATGCATGTGCGTGTGGGTAAATTCCCATCTTAGATTTTAGAAAGGATATATGAAAATAAATACCAGCAGAATTGCCAAGAGCTGAAACCTGTTACCTGGAGCAAGTCATATGTACCATGTGTAGGAAGGGGTTGGTCAAGGGACTGGTTTTGATCTCAAGCCTTATAGAACTATTTTTTAAAAATATATTAATATATGACTTTAACAAATCTAAAGAAATATATATATATATATATATATATATATAGAAATATATTACTTTAACAAATCTAAAGAAAAAAACCTACTCAGTTCCATTCCCCAGAAACAAACTCCTTTCAAGTTATGGTATATTTCCTAAGGTTTCTTTTTCCTAAGTGTATATATTTTTGGTTTTCCATAGATATGATACCTGTGTATATAGTTTATATTATGAGCATTTCCTCAAATATCTTGGTAAACACCATGCTTGGTAGCTAAATAATATTCCACTGGATGACTATATTATTTGTTTACTGTTGGCCAACTTAGGAGTGAGAAAACCCCTCGAATATAGCACACTCTCAAAATGCCTTTATACACCAAGCCTTACTTTCTGTAATTTCATGAAGGGAAATAAATAACTAAAATGCCATACTGACTACATATATAGTATTATACACTAAAATGCAAAGACGCTCAAAATTTAAATAACAGGAGAGAGTTTACAATTAAGTAAAATCCTGCAGAAAATAAACACAGGTGCTAAATTCATGTTTTATATTTACTTGGAGTTACCACATATAAAAGAATATAGGCTACAGAAATTAACAAATGCAAGAAAATATATTCATTCACAGTTATAGATAAGATCATAAGGTTGAAAATAAAGAATATGTACAACACAAAGGACTAGATTACACGCTGCCTATTCAATGAGTTACATTACCAATAAAAACCTACAATATTATGTGAAAAAAGCAGGATATAGAACATTATTAAGTATAACTGCAACTGCACTAAAAAATAAAACATATACATACATACAATGTTAACAGTTCTCTTTGGTCAATGAAATTATGATACTTATTTTCTTTACATTTCTCTGTATTACTACAGGGAACAAACTGTGCTTTAATTAATGGACATATTTAAGGGATTATGGACAACTGGGGCACCACAATTATTCCAGTTATTTATATCTATTCCACACCAGTAAAAGGATCAAGCATACAGAATGGCATAAAATATGTAGGTTAAACACACACACACACCAGGAAACCCTGTAGAGAACTTCAAAATTCTTTGGTAGTTGAATGGGCTTAATAAGCATGTTTATCAAATTGCTATACATCCCAAGTACTGAATTGGACTGCTAATACAAAAGATGAAAAAATACCCACTCATTGCCCTAAAGGAGTGCAACTATAAGACAAAAAAAAACATATAAAAATAAGCAGTCTAGGGGCACCTGGGTGGCTCAGTGGGTTAAGTCTCTGCCTTTGGCTCAGGTCATGATCTCAGGGTCCTGGGACTGAGCCCCACACTGGGCTTAGCAGGGAGCCTGCTTTCCCCTCTTTCTCTGCCTGCTGCTCTGCCTACTTGTGATCTCTCTCTCTCTCTGTCAAATAAATAAATAAAATTTAAAAAATCAGTTTAATTTACAATAATGGAGGTATTGATTTACACGTTATTGATGTGATCAATGACATATTCTGGTTTTTAAAAGCACCTAAGTGGGAAGCAAAACTGTTTAATTTTGTGCCCAAAAGAAAAATAAAGAAACAAAGTCAAGTAAGTAAGTACTAAGAATTATTTTACAACTATTTAACCTCTAATATTATTCAATACAGAATATATAAATCCATACTGAGATAAGTTAATTAGAATATTTTTAGATTTTCCTAATACTAAATATCAGTATTAAAATATACACTCAAACACAATTAAAATATGAACTATTTGAATAATGCTGCTATAAACCCTCTGGGCATGTGTTTTGGTAAAGACATGTAAGCATTTCTATTAGGTATATACCCAAGAGTAGATAGAACTGCTGGGTCATAGGGTATGTATATAGCATTGTTAAAGCTGAACAAGTAGTTCCCCAAAGTGGTTATTCCAATTTACCTTCCCACCAGCAGTGTGTGAGAGTTCCAATTGTTCCAGATCCTTGATAACTCATGGTATTACCTGTCATTATTGTAAACTTTAAAAAAAAATAGCTTAAGATTCACAAGACTTTGTAACAGTAGTATAGAGAGTTCCAGTGTACCCCTCATTCAGCTCTCCATAATGGCACTAACTTACATAACTAGAATACATTGTCAAAACCAGGAAATTGATGTTGGTACAATACTGTGAACTCAGGGTCATTTAATTTCACCAGTTTTTACAGGTGTTTTTTCGTTTGTGTATAACTCCATGAAATTTATCATGTATGTAGACTCATGCAACCATGGGCACAAAACTGTTCCATCACCACAAAAAAAAAACCCTCTTTTGTGTTATCCCTCAGTATTTACACCTTCCCCCACCACCCCTAATTTCTAGCAACTATAACTGTGTCATATCAAGAATGCCATATGAAAGGAATTATATCGTATGTAACCTTTTGAAAGTGGAATTTTTCACTCACCATAATGCTCTTGAGATTCATCCAAGTTCTCTGGATCAGTATCAATAGTTCATTCCTTTCTGTTGCTGAGAACTATTTTAATATATAGCTATAATATAATTTGTTTATCCATTCACATGTTTCAAGACACTTGGATTATTTCCAGTTTTTGACTATTATAAATAAAGCTGCTACAAACACCTGTGTATAGGTTTCTTTTTTTTTTAAGATTTTATTTATTTATTTGACACAGAGAGATCACAATTAGGCAGAGAGGCAGGCAGAGAGAGAGAGGGGAAAGTAGGCTCCCTGCTGAGCAGAGAGCCCGATGAGGGGCTCGATCCCAGGACCCCGGGATCATGACCTGAGCCGAAGGCAGAGGCTTTAACCCACTGAGCCACCCAGGTGCCCCTGTGTATAGGTTTCTATGCGAAAATAAGTTTTCATTTATCTGGCATAGATTTCCAAAACTGACTACAGGGTTGTATGGTAAGAATATGTTCGTTTCTTTTTTTTTTTTTAAACACCCAATTGTTTCCCAGGAAGAGCAGCTGTGCCATTTTATATTTTCACCAGCACTGTGGGAGAGATCCAGTTTCTCTGTGTCCTTACCAGCATTTGGTAGTATCACTATCTTTTATTTTAGCCATTCTGACAGACGTGAACTTTCTATCCAGTTGTGATTTCAGTTTACATTTCCCTGTTGGCTAGTGATGAACATCTTTTCAAGTGCTTATTTGCCATGCATAGATCCTCTTAAATGAAATGTCAGTTTAAGTCCTTGGTCCATTTTCTAGGTGAAAATTGTTATTTGTTTTCTTACTGTTACATTTAAAGGATTTTTATATATTCTGAACATGAGTCCTTTATTAGATATGCAATTTGCAAATATTTTCTCCAAGCCTGTGGTTTGTATTTCCTTTTCTTAACAGGGTCATTTATAGACCAAAGTTTTTAATTTTGATTTTACAATTATTGACTTTTTTCTTTAATGGATTTTATCCCTTTGGTGTCATGACTAAAAACTTTTTACCTAAATTAGCTTCTGAAGATTTTCTCCTATGCTTTCTTAATAAGTATAATGTTTCACATTCAGATTTATGACCCGTTTTGACTCAAGTTTTGAATGGGGGTTAGGGTTAGGTCAAGGTTCGTTTTAGTCTATGAATATCCAATTGTCTCAATTCCATTTGTTGAAGAGACTATCCTCCCTTCACTGAAACACTTCTGCACCTTTGTCAAAAATGTTTTTAACTTGCATTTCTCTGATGATTAATAAAGATGAGCACCTTTTTGCATGTTTATTGGCCACATGCATACCGTCTTTTGTAAAGTCCTTTTGAAGTTCTTTTCTCATCTTTTTATGGGAATGTCTGGTTTATCCTACTTATTTTTTTTAAAGATTTTATTTATTTATTTGACAGAGAGAGATCACAAGCAGGCAGAGAGGCAGGCAGAGAGAGAGGAGGAAGCAGGCTCCCTGCTGAGCAGACAGCCCGATGCGGGGCTCGATCCCAGGACCCTGAGATCATGACCTGAGCCGAAGGCAGCGGCTTAACCCACTGAGCCACCCAGGCGCCCCTATCCTACTTATTTTTAAGAATTCTTTGTATTTTCTGAGTAAGAGTCCTTTTTGGATCTATGTATTAAGAATAGCTTCTCCTAGATATTTGCAAATGACATATCCAATAAGGAGTTAATATTCAAAATATATAAAGAACTTATACAACTCAACATCAAAAAAAACAAATAATTCTATTAATAAAAGGGCAGAGAATTTGAATAGACCTTTTTCCAAATAAGACATACAGATGACCAACAGACACATGAAAAGATGCTCAACATCATTAACCAACAAGGAAATGCAAATCAAAACCACAATTAGGTATCATCTCATACCTGTCAGAATGGCTAAAATAAAAAAACACAAGAAATAACAAGTGTTAGTGAGGATGGAGAGAAAAAAGAACCCCCATGCATTGTTGGTGGGGATGCAAATTGATATAGCCACTGTGGAAAACAGTATGGAGGCTCCTCAAAAAATTAAAAATAGAATTACCATATGATTTAATAATTCCACTACTGGGTATTTACCCAATGAAAATGAAAACACTACTGCAAAAAGATATATGCACCCCTATGTTTATTTACAGCAGCATTATTTACAATAGCCAAGATATGGAAGCAACCCAAGTGCCCACTGATAAATGAATGGATAAAGAAGATGGGTGTATGTGTGTGCCACACACACACAATGGAATATTACTCAGCCATAAAAAAACAAGATTGTGCCACTTGAGACAACATGGATGGACCTGGGATGGACCTGCTAAGTGAAGTAAGTTAGAAAGAGAAAGACAAATAAGTACCGTATGATACCACATCATATGATATTTGTGGAATTTAAGAAAAAAATGAACAAACAAAAAAGAGACAAAAAACCAGATTCTCAAATACAGAGAACAAACTGATTGTTGCCAAGGGGAACTGGGTAGGGGAGGGATGAAACAGATGAAGGGAATCAAGAGTATGCTTATTCTGATGAGCAATGACTAATGCATAAAATTACTGAATTATATTCTGTACCTGAAACTAATCGAACACTGTATGTTAATTATACTTCAATAAAAAAATGAAAACAAACTCAATCCCCCCCCCAATAAGTATGTCTATATAAGCATAGAAACTCTAACCATAGTTATATCTGGTCTACTGAATTATAGGTAACAACATTTATTGTCTTTGTGTTTTTCCATATTATCTTTAAAAATGAGAAAACAGATTCTCCTACTTTGTGGCTTACATTTTAATTCTTTTAAAAAAATTGTTATTTATTTATTTGAGAGGAGAGAGCAAGACAGTGTGAGAGAGAGAAAGAGAGAGAGAGCTGGGGAGGAGGAGCAGAGGGAGAGGGACAAGCAGACTCTATGCTGAGCGTGAAGCCTAACTCAGGGTTCAATTCCATGACCCTGAGATCATGACCTGAGCTGAAATCAAGAGTCAAAACATTTAACTGAGTCACGCAGGCACCCCTTGCCTTTTCATTTTCAATATGAAATTCCTTTGATGACAAGAAATTGTTAATTTTAATGAGTTCAACTTATCTATATTTCCTTTTATGGTTAGTACTTGTGTGTCCTGTTTATGAAAGTTTTCTTTTTTCTTTTTTTTTTTTTTAAGAGAGAGAGAGACAGCAAGCATTCAAGGGGGGAAGGGGGCAGAGGTAGAGAGAAAGAGATTCTCAAGCAGATGCCCCACTGAGCAAGGAGCCCAAAGCAGGGCTCAATCTCATGACCCTGAAATCATGACTGAGCCAAAATCAAGAGTTGGACACTTAACTAACTGAGCTACCCAGGTGCCCTTACGAGTTTTCTTAATGCAAGATTAGGAAAATATTCTTTGCTGTTTCCTTCTAAACTTTTGTTTTAGCTTCCACATTTAAATCTACAAACCATTTGGAGTTAGTTATCAGGGAAGTACAGACTAAGACTATTAAGTCTTGGGGCACCTGGGTGGCTCAGTCAGTTAAGTCGCTGCCTTTGGCTCAGGTCATGATCTTAGGGTCCTGGGACTGAACCCCATGTTGGGCTCCCTGCTCAGTGGGGACTGCTTCTCCCTCTTGCTCTCTCTCTCGAATAAATAAATAAAATGTTAAAAAGAAGACTATTAAATCTTACCAATACATATCTGTCACAACAACTTAAAAAAAAACAGACACTGTCAAGTGATGATGAGAGAGAACAACTGAAACATCCATATGCTACTAGGGGAGTGCAAATTGGTACAACCATTGTGGAAAAATGTTTTGGCAATATAAACTAAAGCTGAATGTGTACACATTATTTATCACTAAGCAATCTCAATTCTGGGCACATACACAACAGAAACACATATATATGCTTGCCAAATGACAGAATAATCTTTAAAAAGTTGAATCTTTGGACTTCCACTTCTAGGAAGATGGGAGTAGACATACTGTTCCCTATTCCTCACAAGAAGTAGAGCTAAAGACCCAGGACATTATATATAAAACAATCATAAATAGTTTCTGAAAAGTGAGGAGGAGACTGGCTAGGGACCTTGAGTCCTGAGGAACAACATGGCACTGAGTTCCATAGGCTTTCTTTTTGTCTCATACATCACAGAATGAGTGCTAAAGAACCCAGCAACCTGGAAATGCCAGTGGATGTTGCCAAAAAAAATCTCCCAGGAAAATCCTGCTCTCACTAGCCGAAGGACCAAAAAAGGGGCACCCTGGAAAGACAGAAAACTTTAAAAAACACCACTCAATTCTAGTCAAACAGTACAGAAAAATGTGGTGCACTTCCACCCTTGTCACTAAAGGCTAAGTGGGGTGTTTAGACTGCTACACTCACCTAGTTGTAACAAGGCATTGCCAGAGTGGTGTCAGAGAAGACTGAGTTAACAGTCTTTCCCTCAACCCAGGAGTGTCGGTAAAGACCATATAAGGAAACCAGACATCCATCTTCATCCAGCAGTTACAAGAAAAACCCTCTCCCTCCCTACTAGGGTAGTATGTAAGGAGGTCTAGTGGAGAGTCAGGAATTATACCACAACTCAAACAGTAATGAGATACCCCTGTAGTGTCACTGGAGGCTAGTCAGAAAGAGGCTGTGAATAGGCAGTCCTAACCCTCCCAGCCAGGACAGGATTGGCAGAAACCTAGTGGGTAGACTGAACTCCCACTCTCAACTGACAGTAAATTAGGTGGGGCACCTCATTTTCCAACAGAACATGTGTCAAAAGAGGCCTGCTATAAAAGATTTAAGTAAGATCCAGTTTCATGACAAAATAAAATGTCCAGTTAAAATAGATCTCTGTCATAACAAGAACCAGTAAAATCTCAACTTAAATGAGAAAAGACAATTAGCAGACACCAACACTGAAATGACATAAATGTTAGAATTGTCTGACAAGGATGGAAAAAATAGCTACATTTATGAAAATGCTTCATTAAGCAATTAATAACATACCTGCGACAAATGGAAAAAAGCAGAAAGCCTCAAAGGAGAAATAAAAGACATAAAGAAGAACCAAATAGAAATTTCAGAACTGAAAAATAAAATAAAAAACTCAACAGATGGACTAAACAGTAGTATATAAAAAACAGAGATTCAGGAACTTTGAAACAGACCAATAGAAATGACTCAATCTAAAAAATAGGTAGAAATCAAATTTTAAAAACCCAGAAAAACCAAACATAGGCTGAGGGACCTATAAAAATATAATAAAAGATTTAACATTCTTGTCTTTGGGAGTCCTAAAAAGAGAGGAGGAAAAAAAAAAGAAGGGATTATAATAGTACTTGAAAGAAATAATGGCTGAAAATTACCAAAATTTAGAAAAAACACAAACTTACAGATTCAAGAAGTTGAAAGAACCATAAACAGGACAAACCCAAAGAAATTAATACCAAGACACACCACAGTCAAACTTCCGAAACTAAGACAAAAACATCTTGAAAGAAGCAAGAAACAGGAACTACTGACAGGAAAGAAAAATGATTTGAAAAACAGAAGGTTTTTTTAAAAAATTAAGATATAGGGGAGGCCCGAAGGTTTTCTGGCGGGGCTGACGCCAGTTTGCTGGAGCCTGCAACCAAGCGGGAGTGGAGTGGAGCGGCCGTTGTTGCCGACTCTTTCCTCCTCCCCACAGTCCAGTCAGTGGTTGATTAGGCCATCAGCCCTCAAGCTGAGACTTGTCTCTTATTTAGTTCTGGGGAGCACCTGGCCGACATGAGTGATGTAGAGGAGAACAACTTCGAGGGCAGAGAGTCTCGCTCTCAGTCAAAAATCTCCAATGGGAACTCCTGCTCATGTAAAATCGGCGAGCAGGTCAGGGTCTCGTAGTCCCTCAAGGGTTTCACAAACACTCAGAATCCCATTCTCGATCAAGATCAAAATCCAGGTCGAGGTCAAGGAGGCATTCTCATAGACATTACACTCGATCCAGATCCCATTCTCACTCTCACAGGAGACGATCTCGAAGTAGGTCATACACACCAGAATACTGGTATCGAAGAAGCTGAAGTCATTCTCCAATGTCTAACCGGAGAAGACATACAGGAAGCAGGGCAAATCCAGATCCCAACACTTGCCTTGGAGTGTTTGGCCTCAGTTTATACACAACAGAGAGAGATCTTCGTGAAGTATTTTCTTGATATGGACCATTGAGTGGTGTCAATGTGGTTTATGATCAGCGAACTGGTCAGTCACAAGGATTTGCTTTTGTTTATTTTGAAAGAATAGATGACTCAAAGGAGGCTATGGAAAGGGCAAATGGAATGGAGTTGGACGGTAGAAGAATTCGAGTGGATTATTCTATTACCAAGAGAGCGCACACACCTACACCTGGCATCTACATGGGCAGACCAACTCATAGTGGCGGTGGCAGTGGTGGAGGTGCTGGTGGAGGTGGAGGAGGTGGCAGGTATCAAGATTCTTACTATGATAGAGGATATGATCATGGATATGACAGATATGAAGACTATGATTACTGGTACAGAAGAAGATCACCTTCTCCTTACTATAGTCGGTACAGATCATGATCAAGGTCTCGTTCCTACAGCCCAAGATGCTATTGATACACAGAATGGTTGCAGATGAGGACATATTTTTCTTTTACTGTGTGTGTGTGGGGGGGGTTGGTTTGGTTTGCTTTTGGGTTTTTTGTTTGTTTTGGTTTGGTTTTGGGTTTGTTTTTTGTTTAATTCTGGATTTCCCCAAGCTTCTAATCCTTCTTACTTCTTAAAAAGAACCCTTAAAAAAATCTTCAGTTTATTCACCATCTACACTTTGTCAGTTGTATTGCTGTTTCCATCCCTTTTAGTATACTCTTAAAGATGTAATTTTATTTTTAAACATCTTAAGTAAAAAAAGGAACCCCCAGTGTTACACTTTGTAAACGATTTTTTTCCTTTTTTTTCTTTTTCTTTCTTTTTTCCTTTTCCTTTTTTTGCTTCCCCTTGCTTTTACAGAAAATTAACTCCGGGCTAATCAAATGAGGAAAGAAATGATCTTTTTAAAGCTTCTTTTGTGTTAGGTATTGTATTAGACATTATACTAGAGACCTCCATTTACGACGAACTCCTTTTTTAACTTTCTTTTGGGGAAGGTAGTAACACATAAAGTAGTTCAGTCATGTCTAGTTTGTCTGGGGTGGCATGGAGCAGTCAAATAGTTGAGTGTAGAAAGTTTGAAGCTATAGAAGAAAACACTTGTTCATTTCTTTTGAAGAATGAAATTTTTGAACCCTAAAAATTACGTCATTTTTTTAAGAGATGAAAGCTTGTGGACTCCTACAAAACATGTTGCATTTAAATTACATCTGTGAAGACTTAAAGTGTGATTTTTGTGTTGAATTTATTGAAATTTAAGTATTCCCTTAATCAGTGAAGGACTATTATTTATTACTTAGAGCAATTGTATACTTTGCTGTTAGAAATTTTTGTATGGGGACAATGGTTAAGCAGGCTATTATTGTATAGTATAGAGTCCTTAGAAAATACATGTGAGGAAAAGTAGTCTCCTTTCAAATAAAAGTTAATTTCTTTGAAAAAAAAATAAAAATTAAGATATATTTAACATGAAATATTGTATAAAATTAAGGTATACAACATGTTAGTTTGATACATTTATATTCCATAATATGATTGCCACTGTAGCAACAATTAGCACCTCCATCATGTTAAATAATTATTATTCCTTTTTACTTGTTGGAATAATTTCTAGTCTCTTAGGATTTTTAATGAGTATAATAAAATACTGCAGTTTACATTCATTTATTGGTTTAGCCACTATGAAAAAACAATATGGAGTTCCCTCAAAATATTAAAAATAGATCTACCATATGATCGAGCAATTTCACTTCTGGGCATTTAAATAAAAGAAATGAAAATAATATGTCAAAGAGATATATGCCCTCCCGTGTTTACTGCAGCATTATCCACAATAGTCAAGATATGAAAACAACCTAAGGGCCCACGAACAGATGAAAGGATAAAAAAAGATGTGGTGTATATATATATACAATGGGATGGTATTCAGCCATGAGATAAAAGGACATCCTGCCATATGTGGCAACATGAATATACCTTGAGCATATTATGCTAAGTGAGAAAGATAAATACTGCATGGTATCACTTATATGTGAAATTCAATAAACTCAATAATAAGCCAAACTCAATAATAAAAGCATGTTTTTCACAAGAAATTATGAAATCCTGAAGCAAGTGGCACATTTTTCAAGTACCGAAAAAACTGCCAACCCATAATTCTATACCCACCTAAAATACTCTTCAAAAATGAAGGGAAAATCAAGAAATTCTCATATGAAGGTACTCAGAAAATCTGCTGCTAGCAGACCTGCCCCAAAAGAATGACTAAAGCAATTTCTCTAAAAAAGAATAGAAACGATAAAAGAAGAAATACTGAAACATTTGGAGGAAACAATATAAAGTACAAAAAAATGAGTGAATAAGGAAGATTTTTCTTCAATTTTTTTCTAAATTATGTTTAATAATTCAAGAAAAAATTATCATACCATCTGGCAATCCATTTATGTAGAGAAAAATACTCACTTAAAATAATTACATTATAAATGGGGAAGGGAAAGAGATATAAGAGCATAAGGTTTCTTTTTTTTTTTTTTTAAGAATTTATTTATTTGAGAGAGAGAGAAGATGGGAGAGAGAGAGAGCATGAGAAGGGGGAGGGCTAGAGGGAGAAGCAGACTCCCCGTCAAGCAGGGAGCCCGATGTGGGACTTGATCCCGGGACTCCAGGATCATGACCTGAGCCGAAGGCAGTCGCTTAACCAACTGAGCCACCCAGGTACCCCGAAGAGCATAAGGTTTCTACACTTCAATCAAAATTGTAAACTGATGACATCAGTTGACTATATTAAATTATATCCATATAATACTTACAGCAACAACTGAAAGTTATAGGAAGATAGACAAAATGCTACAGATGAATAAAAATATAATTTCATAAAAGGTAAAAGTAACCCACAGAAAGGGCAGATTAAGAAATCAGAAAAAAAGAGAGCAAACTGAACAAAAAATAAAATGGCAGCCTGAAACCCTACATTAAATGTAAATAGTTATACACCTGAAACTAATGTAATGTTATACATCAAGTATACTTCAATTAAAAAATTTAAATGGTCTATATACACCATTTAAAAGAGACCAACAGAATGGGTAAAAAAAAAAAATGACCCAACCATATGCTGTCTACAAGAAGCTCACTTCAAATATAATGAAATAGGTAGGTTGAAAGTAAAAGGATGAAAAAGGATATACCATATAAATGACAATCAAAATAAAGTAGGAGTGGCTTTATTAGTAAGAGAGAAAGTAGGTTTCAGAGCAAAGAACTTAACAAGGGATAGAGAGGGACACAGCAACCCTGAATGTGTATACACCAAACAACAAAACTGAAAATACAAGAAGCAAAACTGAAAGGAGAAACAAATATACAATTATAGTTGGAGGCTTCAACCTTCCTCTCTCAAAAATCAATAACCCAACTAGACAAAAATTAGCAAGGATAAAGAAGAACATAACCCCATCAAAGAAGATATGGTCCCGATTTATAGAACACAACACCCAACAACAGCAAAATATACATTCTTTCAAGGGCTAATATACAATATACCAAGATATACCCTATCATCAGCCATATAACAAAACAACAAATTTAAAGGAACTGAAATCATACAGAAAACATTCTCTGCACAGAACTGAATCAGACTAGAATAACAGCAAAATAATGCAAATCTCCAAATATTTGGAAATTAAAGATACTTTCTAGCTATGAGTCAAAAAGGAAGTCTCCAAGGAAAAAAATAACACTAAACTGAATGGAAATGAAAATATAACTTGTCAAAATTTATATGACCCAGCTAAAGCAGTGGTGACAGGGAAATTTATAGTACTAAATACTTACATTAGAAAAAAGGAGAAGTCTTAAATTAGTAATCCAAAGATCTACCTCAAGAAAGTCAAGAAAAAAAATGAGCAAAATAAAGTCAAAGCAAGATGAAACTGAAAACAGAAAAAAAGTAGAGAAAATAAATAAAATGATAAACCTCCAGCAAAATTTTGTCAAAAAAGCAAATACACAAATTACCAATGGCATCAATGAAAGAAAGGCTATTACTACAGACCCTGCAGATATCAAAACAGCAATAAGGGAATGCTATGAACAATTCTATACATAAGCTGGAAATTTAGTTGAAATGAACCAATTCCTCAAAAGGCACAAACTACCAGAATTCATTCAATATGAAATAATTTAAATGATCCTATAACTATTAAGGAAACTGAATTAGTGATTTAAAAATTCTTCAAAAATTTCAAAGCTACAAAGTTTCACTGGAAAATTCTACCAAAAATTTAAGATTAATCAACACAAATTCTACATCTCTTTTAGAAAATTCAATTCATTTTATGAGGTCAACCCTATCCTGATATCAAAATCAGATAAAGACAATACAAAAAAAATGGATACAAACCAATTATCTCATAAATATCCCTCAACAAAGCATTCGCAATTTAATTCTTAATATACAAAACAAATTATACACCATGACCAAAAGGGGTTTATTCCAGGAATGCAAGGCTGGTTCAATATTTGAAAATCAATCTACATAATATAGCATGTAACAGGCTAAGGAAGAAAACTTATTAATATTAAATAAGACAGAAAAAGCACTAACAAAATTAAATACCCATTCAAATAAAAACTCTCATCAAACTAGGAACAGAAGGGAACTTCCTACAATTGATAAAGAGTATCTAAAAATTTATATAGCTAACAGCATAGTTAATCAACACTGAATGCTCTTAATAGCAAGAATGCAAGAATGTTCACTCTCATTGCTACTTAACATATTAAATGTGGCCAGTGCAATATGGCAAGAAAAGGAAATAAATGCCAGCATAAAGATCAGAAAGGTAGAAAGAGTAAAACTATCCTTACTTGCAGATGACATATCGGTCTAGTAACATCTCAGAGAATCTATGAAATAAGCTCCTAGAACAAATGAGTTCAGCAAGATCACAGGTAACAAGATCAACACAAGAGTCAATTCCATCTCTTCATACTAGCAATGAACATGCAAAATTAAAAATTAAAAATATGATATCATATACATTCAGAAAAATTAAAAATATGATATCATATACAGTTAAAATTAAAAATTAAAAGTATGAGGGGCGCCTGGGTGGCTCAGTGGGTTAAAGCCTCTGCCTCAGCTCAGGTCATGATCCCAGGGTCCTGGGATTGAGTCCAGCATTGGACTCTCTCCTCAGCGGGAAGCCTGCTTCCCTTCCTCTCTCTGCCTGCCTCTCTGCCTACTAGTGGTCTCTGTCTGTCAAATAAATGAATAAAATCTTTTAAAAAAATTAAAAATATGGTATCATATATAGTCATTCAGAAAAATAAAATATCTAGGTGTAAACCTAACAAAACAAATACAGGACTTATTACTGAAAACTATCAACACTGATGAAAGAAATAAAAGATCCATACAAATAGAAAAAAATATGTTCACAGGAGGCTCAATATAGTAAAAGTATTAGTTCTTCCCAAATGGTAAGACATTTAATGCAATTCCTATTACAAGCCTTGCAAGATATTTGTAGATATATGAAGATTCTAAAATCTATATATGAAGGCACAGATAATAGGCTAGCTAAAACAATTTGGAAAAAGTATTATAAAGTAGGAGATATCATTCAACCTGTCATTAAAGCTTACTCTAACAGCTAAAATATTCAAGAATATGTGACAATGACAGAAGGACAGACATACAGATCAATGTAACAGAACAGTGAACCAAGAAATAAACTGATTTTTCACAGAAGTGCAAGAGCAATTTGGTGGAGGAAGGATGGCTTTTTTTTTTTAAACAAATGATGCTAGAGCAAATGGATATCTATAAGCAAAAAAACAAGAAAAAGAAAAAGTGAACTTGACCCAAACCTCACATTTTATACAAAAATCACCTCAAAATGCATCTCAGACTTAAACATAAAATACAAATTGTAACATGTAGAACTATAAAACTAAAGCACAGGAGAAAATCTGTATGAGCTAGGGCTTGTGGAAGAATTCACAGATTTGACACCAAAAACATGTTATCTAAAATTAACAAACTAGACTTCATCGAAACTAAAACCTTTTGCTCTGTGAACAACCTTGTGAAGGGGATGAAGAGACATGCTGTAGACTGGCAGAAAATACTGGCAAACCACATACGTGACAAATGCTTCATATCTAAATCACATAAAGAATTTCCAAAACTTAACAAAATGGGCAAAAGACTGAAACGTTTCACTAAAGAGGATATACAGATAGCAGATAAACATAGGGGAAGACTGTTCAACATAACCAGACATCAGGGAAATACAATTTAAGACAGAATGAGTTACCACTACACACCCATCAGTACAACCAAAATAAAAAATAGTGCTAACACCAAATGCTGGTGAGGATGCAGAAAAAGTTGATCTTTCACACTTTACTGGTGGCACTGTAAAAAAAAAAAACAAGTTCAGCCATTCTGGAAAACAGCTCCACAGTTAAAACACCAGTTGCTTACAATGCAACCTAGGTATTGTACTCCGGGGCATTTATACTAGAAAAATGAAATTGTAGGTCTACACTAAACCTGTACACAACATTCACAGCAGCTTTTTTTTTTAAAGATTTATTTATTTGGGAGAGCAAGCAAGCAAGCAGGCAGGGGGAGGGACATGAGGAGAGGAGGATAAGCAGACTTTCTGCTGAGCGGGGAGCCCACTGTGGGGCTTGATCCTAGGACCCTGAGATCATGACCTGAGCTGAAATCAAGAGCTGGATGCTTAACTGACCAAGCCACCTGGGCGCTTCCCCCCAGCAGCAGCTTTATTTGTAATAGTCAAACCTGGAAACAACCAAAATGTCCTGCAATAGATGTACAGTTTGTCTTAAACAAAACTGTATATCCATACCATAGAATACCACTTTGTAAAAAAAAAGGAATGAACTATTGATATACAGGACAATTTGGCTGGAACTAAAGGGTATTATGCTGAATAAAAAAAAGATCTCAAAAGATCACATATAGTATGATAGCATTTATATCAGTCTTGATGTGACAAAATCATAAACATGGAAAACAAATTAGTTATTGCCAGGAGTTAGGGATAGTAGTGAAGTTGGTGGAAAGGAAGGGTATAACTATAAAAGGGTGGTAGGAGAGCAATCTCTGTGGTGATAGAATATTTATGTACCTGATTTCAGGGTTGTTACAGGAGTCTCTACATATGTGTTAAAAAAAAAAAGAGCTATATACTCTGAACTAGTGTGAATTTCTTGGTTTTGAAATTATAGGTATATAAAGGAAAATTACATGAAGTGTTCACAGGACCTCTTTGTACTATCTTTACAAGTTCCTGTGAATCTATAATTATTTTTAAATAAAAAGTTTAAAAAAAACAGTATTAAAGCTAACCAGGGACCTAAGGCTGTTGAAAAAAAAACTTCCTGGTCTCACAAAAACAACATTAGAAATGGTCATTATCTTTAAAGTTTACCTTAATGTGTCTTTTCAACTGCTTTACCATAAAAACATTTATTCTATTTCCTGACAATTATTGAGTCATGAGAAAACAAAATACAGATAGACAAATACGATCTCTAAAATTTATGGATTTAATCTCAACAGGTTTAGCTACTCAACAGCAACCCATCAAATCTATTATATAAATACATACATATACACAGACACAGACACAGACACAAACACACACACACACACACACACACACATAATGGGAGGAAGGAGAGGGAAAGAGGGAAAATGAGAAGATGAATTTGAATCAGATACTTTTTGGTCTATGTTTAGGGGAGTTAATTGGCTAGTGTTTCACCAAAATGACAGCACAGCATCCAAATTTCAATGTTGTTCCCCACTGGACATCAAATACTAATGTTATGGGAAAATCATATGCTACTGTTATATTTACAAATTTGGGAAACTGAACAAGTGGAAGGTTTAGTTTGTTTGACAAACTAGATGAGGGTTACAAAATAAAATTACTTCACACTCATGCAGAAACAGTAATTTTTAGGAACATGGCAAACAAAATACAAAAATGAACTTACTCTGTTAATAGTTATTTAATAATATGCTTTTATAACTTTACTGTACTCAACCATTCCTTTGTAGGCTCTCCCAGAGTATATGGATTTTAAATATATATATTTCAATTATTCTATTTAAGATATTCTATTAGGTAATAGAATATATTCTTCTAACTGGAATTTCTCTAGCCTTAACCCTAGGTGCAGCTCAGGACTCTGCTAGAAATAAAATATGTTTTACATACACAGTAGAGTATCTTTTATGCTTTAAAACATCGACTAAGGCAAAATCTGGCCTTGTCATTAAACTAAGCCCATCTTCAACATTTTCTGAAAGATCATGCTTTCACACATGTATGTGTATGTGTGCATATGTTTATACGTATGTATACATATTAATTTTTCTCTTTCAAATGCAGTTCAAGTCTGTTAATTGCTAACAGGTAAAACCAGCAACAACAACACATATACAACACACCTCATATCTACAGTGGTTTAAGATATATGACTCAAATCTTTGCAGAAGATAAAAAGATGAAGAATACTTTAACTTTAAAGCTTCTATCAGATTTGTCACCAAAGATGATATAAAAATGGTCAATATGTACATGAAAAGATGCTTTGTATCAATTATTAGGGAAATGCAAACTAAAGTCACATGAAATACCATTCCATATCAGAATTGGTGAAATAATTAAAAAAACAAACAAACAAATACAACAATACCAAGTGCTGACAGGGATGCAGAGCAACCGGAACTCTCATACACTGCTGATGGGAATGCAAAATTGTACAACTACTTTGGAAAACTATTTGGCAGTTTCTACAAAGCTAAACACAAACTTATCATACAACCCAGCAATTGCACTCCTAGAAATATCAATGGGTCACACAAGAATTTACACATGAGAGCACCTTCAATTTTAACTCCCAAACCTGGAAACAACTCTTTCAAGTGGAGATGCCTAAACAAACTAATACATCCATATAATGGAATACTACTCAACAATAAACAAACTAGTAAGAAACAAACTATTGACATATGCAATAAAATGGATAAATCTCAAATATTTTGCTACATGAAAGAAGTAAGACTCAAAAGGCTCTAACTCTATAATTCCATGAGTGAATTTCTTGAGAGGCAATGAAAACATTTTATATCTTGACTCTATCTTGTATTTGTCAAAAATTGTAGAAATATATACTATAACGAGTGAACTTAACTGTAGATTTTTTAAAAGATTTTATTTATTTATTTGACAGAGAGAGAGAGATCACAAGTAGGCAGAGAGGCAGGCAGAGAGGAGCGGGAGAAGCAGGCTCTCCACTAAGCAGAGAGCCCGATGCGGGGCTCAATCCCAGGACCCTGAGACCATGACCTGAGCCGAAGGCAGAGGCTTAACCCACTGAACAACCCAGATGCCCCAACTGTTTGTAGATTTTTAAAAATTTTTTGGATTTTTTTTTTTTAAAATTTTTTTTTTTTATTTGAGAGAGAGACAGTGAGAGAGAGCATGAACGAGAAGGTCAGAGGGAGAAGCAGACTCCTCATGGAGCTGGGAGCCCGATGCGGGACTCGATCCCGGAACTCCGGGATCATGACCTGAGCTGAAGGTAGTCGTCCAACCAACTGAGCCACCTAGGCGTCCCTTGGATTTTTTTAAAAAAGGATTTTATTTACTTGAGAGAAAGAGAGTGCAAGTGCAACAGAGCATGAGCAGGGAGTGGGAGGGCCGCGGAGGGATGAGCAGATTCTGAGCTGAGCACAGAGCCCAATATGGGGTTTGATCTCATGACCCTGAGATCATGTCCTGAGCTGAAATCAAGAGCTGGCCACTTAACCGACTGAGCCACCCAGGCATCCCAGATTTAAAATTGTTTTTTTAAAAATTCTCTGTACAAAAACAAAAACAAAAACAAAAACACCTCTCTGTACAAACAAAAAATGTTTCCTACCTCACATTAGTTTCATCATTAAATTCTTCAGCCCATTTTTTCCTTGACTGTGCAGTAGTAGAACCATCTAAACGGTAATAGTCAATGTTTCGCAGCCACTTCCCTTCACCTGAAAATTTAGTAAGAAAAAAGAAAAGAGAGATCTGATATATATTGTTCTGCTAGTAATAATAGATCTTCTTCCCTGCTTACCATTTGAGATCTCGTTATATATATTTTAATAGCATAGTGAAATATAAATTTTAAAAAATTTATTATTATTATTATTTATTTGATAGACAGAGATTGCAAGTAGTCAGGCAGGCAGGGAGAGAGAGGAGGAAGCAAGCTCCCTGCTGAGCAGAGAGCCCGATGTGGGGCTCGATCCCAGAACCCTGGGATCATGACCTGAGCCAAAGGCAGAGGCTTTAACCCACTGAACCACCCAGGTGCCCCTCAATTTTTTTAATCAAGGTGTAATTCACTAAATTAACAAATAAATTCCCACAGATTTATTTCTAATAGATACTGAATAGCAAAGGTACTTTAAAAAAGTATTTCATCTATATGTGAATTTCATAAAAGATTTCCTTGATTAGAAACCTTTGAAACTATCAAAAGAATATGGTTAAACTGAATTATGTTCATGAAGCTTACTTTTAATTAAATCTGTAAATGGCCAGGTTTCCTCCCTTATTAACAAGTTGATACTGATCAACTTTTGGACAGTGAGATGAAAATTTACCCAAGACTTACATTAAAACTAAAATACCAAATTAAGTACTAAAGACATTTTTCTATTTTATGACACATAATTTCCATCCCAGTTCTTTTAATTGTAAACATTGTAAATTGTAAACATAAAACATTTACAATTGTAAAATTATAAAATACTACTTTTTCCCCTCCAGAGTCACATCGTAGAATCTTAACATAAAAACAAGTTCATAAAACTGAGATTTAGATCTTTCAACAAACTTTTTACTTAAATTTAGTACTTCCCTTAAAAGGTTCTTTTCAACATGTTTCTTACTTACCCATATCTTTACTTATACTGAAAACACAGAATATCCTTGCTGAAAATTTAGCAACTGGTAAAAAAGTCTATTTATTTATTCGTGATTTTTATTTCTTTCAATTAAAAAAAAGCATACACACAGCTAAGGAAAAAAGAATTTGAGACAGATGGCTGTATAAAAAAGAGTCTGGAGTCACATTTCCATTAACTGTTTACCCGAATAGGGTAATTATTAAAGTTAATATGCTAATCATAAATAAAATATGATGTTAATATTTTTAAAGTATTTCAACATACTCACCTTTCTCTGATAATACAAAAGAATAATCTACATACTACTACTTCTGTGAATCCAACACTTAAAAAGTGATAAAGTCAACATAGGTCAGTCACCAAAATGGATTGTTTCTAAAAATCCCAGGTTTTTTAAATGAGTTGATATAAGAAAAAAAGCCCCTTACAACAGTGCCTGTCACATAGTAATTAAGCTCACTGAGTACTTAATATATCACCCAGGATCCCATATCAAATTTTATCTGTCTCTACTAGGGCACATTTATATGTGATCATCTCTATGACATGATTTCCTGTAATACTCCTTGAACCTAGTTCAGTGTCCAGTACACAGCAGTAGTAGTAATAGTAGTAATGGTGGTGGTGATAAACTGAACTGATTAATAGTTAAAACAAATGTTTTTTGAAGATAATTTATTAAATTAAATATAAACTAACAACCATATGGAAAAATATTCCATCTTGCCAGTGGTAAGAAAATAAAAACTAAAAAAATGACAATTGTTTTTACCCATTAAAGATGGGGAAAATGTAATTACAGTACTACAGGTATAGAGTAAAATGGGCATTTTCCATTTATTCATGATAGCAGAATAAAATGATATAACTTTTCTGGTACTTTGTCTTTCAGATAATGAAGCACTACCAGAACATATGTTAAAGACATATCAATAAGGAGGGGCCTCAGAAACAAAGAAGGGAGTAGTGATAAAGATTAAAAACTGCCAGTATATACCTAGCACTGAAACATTAAGGGGCACATAAAAAATGCATCACCAGAGCATGATTCTCTATGGAAAATAACTAAAGAATACCCAGGTAAGGACAATGTGATACCATGCCAGATCAGCAAATATTTACTATGAACCTACTGCATGTCCAGTTCTGTGAGGGACATCAATAAAGCCTTGCCTGACCAATTTACGTATTTTCCCCCAGAACTCCCTATCACCTTTAAAGTATTTCATTATTTCTCCATTGCATTGTTAAACTATACATTTCCTGTTTGTTTCTTATTGGTCTTCCCTAACAAAAGTATAGCCTCTGGGAGGTTAGGGACCTGTTCTTTTTTGTTAGCGTCTTTATCCTCAGCATCTAGATTGTGCCTTGCACATGGTAGGTACCTTATATTTATAAAATGAAATGAACCCTGGAATACATTATGGGTTCTGTAAACAGCTAATTTAAGGTTTGCTAATGAGGCAGTGGCTTAGTGGTGACTCTTAACCCCAGTTAGGAAAGGAGGAGAGATCTCTTCACTTTTTTAGCAACCCAGGCCCAATGTACTAATATTCCATGTAAGATTTTGATTGGGGAAAAAGAGGAATTCTACCTTTTTTACTAGGTAAACATCTCAGTAAACCAATGACAAAGTGTGTCGTATTGTATTAACTGAAGAGCAAATGCTCCTTTTCATTACTACAGTGACCTAAGCAACCAATGCACCTGTCTAAAAATAACGACACCACCTGCCTAAAACTTACACAGGATGTTATTGGGGTTATATTTCCTAAAAAGTTATTATATTTATTTTTTTTTAAAGATTTTATTTATTTATTTGACAGACAAAGACCACAAGCAGACAGAAAGGCAGGCAGAGAGAGAGGAAGGGAAGCAGGCTCCCCGCTGAGCAGAGAGCACGATGTGGGGCTCGACCCCAGGACCCTGGGATCATGACCTGAGCCAAATGCAGAGGCTTTAACCCACTGAGCCACCCAGGCTCCCAAAAAAGTTATTATATTTAAAATGAATATAAGAGAAAAAATTATCAATATTATCAACAGAATTAGAAAATTAAAATTAAGAACAATAGCACTATATTCCAAGAGTACTCAAGGTACCACCATCAGACAAAAAAGATCACAATATATTTTTTCACAGACTAGAACAAAGAATCCTAAAATTTGTATGGAACCATAAAAGACATTGAAGAGTCAAAGCAATCTTGAGAAAGAACAAAGCTGGAGGTATCATGCTCCCCAATCTCAAACTATACTACAAAAGATATAGGCGGAGGAGTCAAGATGGCGGAGGAGTAGCAGGCTGAAATGATATCAGGTAGCAGGAGATCAGCTATATAGTTTATCAAACCATTCTGAACACCTACAAATCCAACAGGGGAACAAAGAGAAGAGGAGCAGCAATTCTAGAAACAGAAAATTGCCTGCATTCTGAAAGGTAGGCTCTGCAGAGAAGCGAATCCAAAGTGACAGGAAGATAGACTACGGGGGTGGGGGACAGGCCAGCTCCCGGCAAGAGGTGGAGCAACGGACCACAAAATCTGAACTTTTAAATGTTTTCTCCAGTGAGGGACATCGCTCCATAGGCGAAGAGAGGGTGGAGCCCTTGTGGGGACAACATGATTTCAGGTCCCGCAGGGTCACCAAAGGATCATAGGTGTCTGAGTATCGCAGAGTTCACAGGTATTAGAGCAAGGAAGGCGGCTACAGAGACGGAGCCAAGAAGTGAGCTCTCAGCTCGGGGTTACCTTAAACAGTGATCTGTGGCACAGTGAGACCACTGCTCTTTGAGCAGGGGCCCCACAAGTGGCAGATCTGGGGAGACCTCCCTGGAAGAAGGACAGTGATCTGCTGGGTTTGGAGACTCCAGGTGGGGCTGTGTGCTAGAGACAGAGATGCTTGGTCACAGGCTGGGTGAGTTCGGCACACAGCTGGAGGCCAGGGAGATGGGAGTGACCGAGCGCTTGTCTCCAAGGACACACTGAGAACTGGGGCCCTGAGCTCTCCGCTCCTCCAGGCCAGAGATTAGGGGGCCGTCATTTTAATTCATGTCCTCCAGAATTCTACAGAAAGCATTCAGGGAACAAAAGCTCCCCAGAGCGAACCGAGCAGATTAATTAACCCGGCCCCTGGCAAGGGCAGTGCAATTCCGCCTCCAGAAAAGACACTTGAAAATCACTACAACAGCCCCCGCCCTCCACAGAAGATCAGCAAGAAATCCAGCCAAGACCAGACTCACTTATCAAGGAGAACAGCGGAATTCCAGAGGAGGAGAAAGCAAAGCATGGAATTCATGGCTTTCTCCCCATGATTCTTTAGTCTTGCAAAGTTAATTAATTTTTTTTAATTTTATTTTTTTCTTATTCTAATTTCTTTTAATTTTTACTCTTTCCTCTTTTAACATTTCTTAACTAGTTTATCTTAACAACAGCTTTCATTAAAAAAAAATCTTTTTGAACCTTCATCATTATAGTCATATTTTATCCATGATTGTATCTAACTTTATTTTTTGTATAAACATAGGGTTTTTCTTCTAAAAATTTTTGGGATACAACTTCTTCTAATAGATCAAAATATACCCTAAATCTAGCACAGGGCTTTGTTCTAATCTCCAGCTAGAGCAAATTCTCTCCACTTTCTTTTTCTTTCTTTTCCCAACCAACTTATCTTACCAACTTTTTTAGAATTTTTAAAAAATGTTCATCTTTACAGTCATATTCCATCCCTTCATCGTGTTTACCCTTATTTTTGTGTGTTTGCGTGTGTGTATACACACACACACGTTTTTCTTCCTTTAAAATTTTGCGAGGTAGTTTCTGCTAAGAGACCAAAGTACTCCCAAAATGAAGTGGGTGGCTCTGTTCTAATCCCCAGTCTAATATCTATATTTTCTTTTTTTTTTTAATTTTTTTTGAACTTCTTTTTACCCCTTTTCTCCCCCCCCCACAATTTGGGGTCTCTCTGATTTGGTTAACACACTTTTTTCTGGGGTCTTTGCCACCCTTTTAGTAATTTATTCTCTCCTTCATATATTCTTATCTGGATAAAATGACAAGGTGACAAAACTCAATGCAAAAATAAACACAACAAAATACAAACAAACAAAAAAAAACAAGAGGCAGTACTGAAGGCTAGGGACCTAATCAATACGGAGATTGCTAATATGTCAGATCTAGAGTTCAGAATGACGATTCTCAAGGTGCTAGCTGGGCTTGAAAAAGGCATGGAAGATATTAGAGAAACCCTATCTGGAGAAATAAAAGCCCTTTCTGGAGAAATAAAAGAACTAAAATCTAACCAAGCTGAAATTAAAAAAGCTATTAATGAGGTGCAATCAAAAATGGAGGCTCTTACTGCTAGGATAAATGACGGAGAAGAGAGAATTAGTGATATAGAAGACCAAATACAGAGAATAAAGAAGCTGAGCAAAAGAGAGACAAACAACTACTGGACTACAAGGGGAGAATTCAAGAGATAAGTGATACTGTAAGACGAAACAACATTAGAATAATTGGGATTCCAGAAAGAAGAAGAGAGAGAGAGGGAAGCAGAAGGTATATTGGAGAGAATTATTGTAGAGAATTTCCCTAATATGGCAAAGGGAACAAGCATCAAAATCCAGGAGGTACAGAGAACCCCCCTCAAAATCATTAAGAATAGGTCCATACCCCATTATCTAATAGTAAAACCTACAAGTCTTAGTGACAAAGAGAAAATCCAGAAAGTAGCCCAGGACAAAAAGTCTGTAACATACAATGGTAAAAATATTAGATTGGCAGTGGACTTACCCACAGAGACCTGGCAGGCCAGAAAGAACTGACATAATATATTCAGAGCACTAAATGAGAAAAACATGCAGCCAAGAATACTATATCCAGCTAGGCTATCACTGCAAATAGAAGGAGAGATAAAAAGCTTCCAGGACAAACAAAAATTAAAAGAATTTGTAAACACCAAACCAGCTGTACAGGAAATATGGGACAAACAACTTAAAACTCCCGTAATGATTTCTTTACTCTCTAAAACAGATTTATATATAAAATTAATGGACATTAAATTAAAAAATTTTGATGAGTACCTACCAGCTATTCTGCCAATGACTAGTAAACGCAGTTGTAGTTTGTCCCATATCTCTTAACAGTTTTTTAAAATTTGTATTTTTAATAGAAGACAGAGAAATCAGAAAGATTTGGTGCAAAACAAAACAAGCAAAACTCCTGTTTTACCTAACCTCCACTAGCAGCTGGCTATGTAACTTCTTATACTGTGGCTAAAAAACAAAAACAACAAAAAAAACCCACATACCATAAAATTTACCATCTTAGCCATTTTAAGTGTATAGTTCAGTTGTGTTGACAGATCTCCAGAACTTTTTATACTTGCAAACTGAAACTCTATACCCACTAAACAACAACTTCCCATTCTCCCTTCCCCACAGTAAGCACTCTTCTACTTTCTCTGTGTATCTGATTACTTTAGATAAGTGAAGTAATGAAATAATAAATGAATTTACACAGTAGTCACCTTTTTTGGTGCCGGTTTATTTCACTTAACATAATGTCGACAGGGTTGTAGCATGTGACAGGATTTCCTTCAAGAGCTGAAAAATATTCCACTGTATATATACATTTTGTTTATCCATTCATCCACCAATATACACTTGGATTCTTTCTACCTTTTCATTATTGTGAATAACGTGGCTATGAATATGGGTATACAAATATCTTAAAACCACCCTTTCAGGGATGCCTGGGTGGCTCTGAAAGGGTGGTTTTAAGATATAAGTCGGCTGGGCCACTGCCTTCAGCTGAGGTCATGATCCCAGGGTCCTGGGGATTGAGTTCCGCATGGGGCTCCTTGCTCAGTGGGGAGCCTGCTTCTCCCTCTGCCTGCTCTGCCTGCTGCTCCCCCTGCTTGTGCGCATGCGCTCTAATAAATAAATAAAATCTTAAAAAAATACCCTTTCAATTCTTTTCGGTATATACCCAGAAATAGTGTTGTTGGATCATGTAATTCTAGTTTTAATTTTTTGAGGAACTGCCATACTGATTTCCACAGTGGTTGTATCATTTTATAATCCCACCAAGAGTGTGCAAATGTTCCAAATTCTCCACATCATCACCAACTTGTTATTTACAGATTTTTTTTTTGACAGTAGCCATTCTAATAGTATGAGGTTATATCTCATTTTGGTTTTTATTTGTGTGTTTCTCTAGGTCATTTGTATATTATCTTTTAGAGAAATGTCTATTTGAATCTTTTGCCCATTTTTTGAATCAGGTCATCCATTTATTATTGAATTATAGTAGTTCTTTATGTACTCTGAATATTAACCCCTTACAAGATTCATGATCTGCAAATGTTTTCTCCTATTCAGTAGGTTGCTTTTTCACTCTGAAAATGTTCAATTTCATGTTGGGTATATTTTACAATAGTGTTGATGATGATGATTAAAACTATGCACAAGAAAAACCCGGGTCCAGATGGCTTCACTGCTAAATTTTGGCAAACATTTAAAGAACTCATACCAATTCCTCCCAAACTCTTTCAAGAAACAGGGAAAGGAAAACTTACGAACTCATTAAATGAGGCCAATATTAGCCTCATATCAAAACCAGACAAAGATATTAAAAGAAAACAAAACTGAAAACTAGTTATATCTTATGAATAAGGATGCATGAATCCTCAACAAAATACTAGTAAAGAGAATCCAGGAACATATAAAGAGAATTATACACCATAACCAAGTGGGATTTATCCCAGGTATGCAAGGTTGGTTTAACATCTGACATTCAAAGTAATGAACCAAATCAGTAGAATTTTTAAAAAACCAGTATGATCACCTTAATAGATGAGAGAAATCATTTAACAATATCCAACACCATTCATGATTTTTAAAAAAACAGTTAAAAAGCTGGAAATAGAAGGGAACTTCTTCAACTTGATAAACAGCATTATGAAAAAACTACAACTACCACCATCCTAATGGTGAAAGCGCAGATGCTTTTCCCCCAAGATTAAGAACAAGAAAAGGATGTTTGCTCTTGCCACTTCAACACTGTACTAGAGGTCCTAACCTGGAAACTGGGCAAGAAAAAGAAATAGAAGTAATCCACATTGGATATGCAAACGACATAATCCTGTATATGGAAACTCCTTTAAATAACCACTTAAATTCTTTCTACAGTTACATTGTTAGTGTATAGAAAAGCAACAGGTTTCTGTGCATTGATTTTGTATCCTGCCACATTACTGAATTGCTATATGAGTTCTAATAATTTGGGAGTGGAATCTTTTGGGTTTTCCACATAAAGCATCATGTCATCTGTGAAGAGAGAGAGTTTGACTTCTTTGCCAATTTGAACACCTTTTATTTCTTTTTGTTGTCTGATTGCTGTTACTAGGACTTCTAGTACTATGTTGAATAACCGTGGCGAGAGTAGGCATCCCTGCCGTGTGTCTGATCTTAAGGGAAAAACTCTCAGCTTTTTCCCACTGATAATGATACTCACTGTGGGCTCTTCACAGATGGTTTTTATGAAACTGAGGAATATTCCCTCTATCCCTACACTCTGAAGAGTTTTAATCAAGGATGCTGCATTTTGTCAAATGCTTTTTCTGCATCAATTGAGAGAACTGCATCGTTCTTATCTCTTCTCTTATTAATGTGTTCTATCACATGATTGATTTGCAAATGCTTAACCACCCTTGCATCCCAGGGTTAAATCCCACCTGGTCCTGATGGATAATCCTTTTAATGTACTGTTGGATCCTACTGGCTAGGATCTTATTGAGAATTCTGGCATCCATATTCATCAGGGACTGGTCTATATTCTCCTTTTAGATGGTGTCTTTGCCTGGTTTTGGGATCAAGGTAATGCTGGCTTCATAGAATGAGTCTGGAAGTTTTCCTGCTGTTTCTATTTTTTAAAACAGCTTCAAAAGAATAGGTGTTATTTCTTCTTTAAATGTTTGGTAGGATTACCCTGGGAATCCATCGGGCCCTGGACTCTTGTTTTTTGGAAGGTTTTTGATCACTGGTTCAATTTCGTTACTGGTTATTGGTATTTACCCCAAAGATACAGATGTAGTGAAAAGAAGGGGAACATGTACCCCAATGTTCATAGCAGCAATGTCCAAAATAGTCAAACTGTGGAAGGAGCCAATATGTCCTTCAACAGATGAATGGATAAAGACGTGGTTCATATATACAATGGAATATTACTCAGCCATCAGAAAGGATGAATACCCACAATTTGCATCAACATGGATGGAACTGGAGGAGCTTATACTAAGTGAATTAAGTCAAGCTGAGAAAGACAATTACATGGTTTGACTTATATATGGAATATAAGGAACAGCATGGAGGACATTAGGAGAAGGTAGGGAAAAATGAAAGGGGTGAAATCAGAGAGGGAGACAAACTATGAGAGACTATGGACTCTGGGAAACAAACCGAGGGTTTCAGAGGAGAGGGGGGTGGGGGGAATGGGGTAGCCCCGTGATGGGTATTAAGGAGGGCATGTATTACATAGAGCACTGGGTGTTATACACAAACAATGAATCATGGAACACTACATCAAAAACTAATGAATTACTGTATGTTGACTAACATAACATAATAAAAAAACAAAAAATAAATTAAAAAATAAATAAGAATATTCACTTAAAAACTATTAGGACTAATAAATGAGTTAATATACAAAACTCATTTTTTAAACATTTGCAAGTAACTATCCAAAAATATAATTAAGAAAATTCCATTTACAATATCAAAAAGAATAAAATAAGTAAGAATAAGTATACACTAAAAACCACAAAATACTGGTGAAAGAAAATTAAAAACCTAAACAAATGCTAAAACTTTCTATGTTCATGGATCAGAAGATTTAATATTGTTAAGATGGCAATACTTCCTAAAATGAAATACAGATTCAATGTAATCCCTATCAGAATCTTTTTCTTAGAAGATTTTATTTATTTATTTGACAGACAGAGATCACAAGTAGGCAGAGAGGCAGGCAGAGAGAGAGGGAGGAAGCAGGGTCCTGGCTGAGCAGAGAGCCCAATGCGGGGCTCGATCCCAGGGCCCAGATATCATGTCCTGAGCCGAATGCAGAGGCTTTTAACCCACTGAGCCACCCAGGCACCCCTCCCTATCAGAATCTTAATCAGAATCCCTATGCTGATTTCTCTGTAGAAATCTACAAGGTGATTCTAAAATTCATATGGAATTGCCAGGGACCCAGTACAGTGAAAACAATCTTGAAGAGGAACAAAGTAGGAGGACTCATGTTCAAAACTTACATAGCGACTCCTCTGATGGATCTAGGTAAATTGAAAACCTTCTGCTAAGAACATCAGGGTGCTGTGCTAAGTAAAATAAGTCATTCAGAGAAAGATAAATACCATATGATCTCATTCATATGTGGACTTTCAGAAAGAAAACACATTAACGTGGCATAGGGGGGAGACGTAAAGAAACCATAAGAGACTCTCAAAGATAGAGATCATACTGAGGGCTGCTGGAGGGAGGTGGGTTGGGGATGGGCTAGACGAGTGATGGGTATTAAAGACGACACTTGTGATAAGGACTGGGTGTTGCATGTAAGTGATGAATCACTGAATGGTACTCCAGAAACCAATATTGCAATGTATGATAACTAAAATATAAATAAAGAAAAAAGTAAAAAAAAAAAAAACCTCTGGAAAGGATTCACCATTTTACACACTATTAAGAATTTGTGATTTGTAATTCATGGGAAGAGATCAAATATCAACATTAACAGGAGTCTGGAAGAAGTTGAGTCCAACCCTCATGGATGACTTTAAGAGAAGTAACTGCAGATGTGGTTGTAATACCAAGAGAACTAGAAGTAGAAGTGAAGCCTGAAGAAAGAACTGAATTGCAATAATGTCATGATAAATCTTTTTTTTTTTAAAGATTTTATTTATTTATTTGACAGAGAGAGATCACAAGCAGGCAGAGAGGCAGGCAGAGAGAGAGGAGGAAGCAGGCTCCCTGCTGAGCAGAAAGCCCGATATGGGGCTTGATCCCAGGACTCTGAGATCATGACCTGAGCCGAAGGCAGCGGCTTAACCCACTGAGCCACCCAGGCGCCCCAGTCATGATAAATCTTGAACAGGTAAGGAGTTGCCTCATAGGTGAGCAAAGAAAGTGTTTTTTTGAGGTGGAATCTACGCCTGGTGAAGATGCTGTGAAGATTACTGAAATGACAACAAAAGATTTAGAATATAAACTTATTTGATAAACTAGCAGCAGGGTTTGAGAGGACTGACGTTACTCCAATTTTGAAAGTAGTTCTACTGTGGGTAAAATGTTATCAAATAGCATTGCATGCTACACAGAAATCATTTGTGAAAAGAAAGGTCAATCGATGCCACAAACTTCACTATTGTCTTATTTTAAGAAATTGCCACAGCCACCTCAATCTTCAGCAACCACCACCCGGATAAGTCAGCCAACATCATGGCAAAATCCTCCAGCAGCGAAAAATTACAACTCACTGAAAATTCGGATGATGGCATCAATTAACAATAAAGTATTTTTTAATTAAGGTATATACATTTTTTTAGCGATAATGCTATTGCACACTTAAAAGACTACAGTATAGTGTAAATACTTCTATATGTACTGGGAAACCAAAAAAACCTAATTTGACTCCCTTTATTAAAGTATTCACATTATTGTGGTGGTCTGGAACCAAACCCGCAATACCTCTACGGTATACCTGTAATAAAACAAAACAAAACAGAAGGTAAGTGTTGGTGAAGATGTGGAGAAACTGGAACCCTTATAAACGGCTTGTGGAAATGTAAAATAGTGCAGTCACTGGAAAACAGTTTGCTGGTTCCTCAATAAGTTAAAATTACCATATGACCTAATAATTCCATTCCTAAGTATATATCTGAAAGAAGTGAAAACAGATGCTTAAATAAATAAAAATCTGAATACAAGTATTTATCACAGCACTACCCACAATAGTCAGAAGGTGAAACAACCCAGATATCTAGGAATAAATAAATGGATAATCAAAATGTGGGTATTATCCATACAATGGAATACTATTAGCTCTTTTTTTTTTGTTTTTCAAAATTGAGCTAATTTAATATTGTGTTATTCCTAAAGTAATGGTCAAAGAATGATGATGGGTAATCTAGATAGTTTTTTCTTGTATCGTCTCCTAGGAAAACTTTTTTTTTGTAATTTTATTTTTTCTTCAGTGTTCCAAGATTCACTGTTCATGCACCACACCCAGTACTCCATGCAGTACGTGCCCTCCTTAATACCCACCACCAGGCTCACCCAACTCCTCACCCCTCTCCCCTCCAAAACCCTCAGTTTGTTTCTCAGAATCCACAGTCTCTCATGGTTCATCTCCCTCTCCAATTTCCCCCGACTCACTTATCATTAGCTCTTTAAGGCCTAATGAATGAAGTGCTGACATATGCTACATGGAAGAACTTTGAAAACATACTATGTGAAAGAAGCCAGTCACAAAAGACTACATATTATATGAATCCATTCATATGAAAGTTTCAGAATAGGTCAAACTGTAGAAATAGAAAGTAGATTCATTAGTGACTGCTTAAGATCTGAAGAAGCAGAAGGCAGGGGTAGGAGAGTAATAGCTAAAGGGTACAAGGTTTCATTGGTGGTTATTAAAAAGGTTGAAAATTGTAATGACAGTTGCACAACTCTATGAAAATACTAAAATCACTGAATTGTTTACTGAAAATGGATGAACTGCATGATATGTGAATTATCTCAATAAAGCTCTTTATAAGAACAAAAAAATCTTACTTCATGTTATAATTGCAATAATAAAGACCATATTTATATAGATAAGGATAAGAATAATGTGCAGAAAAATGGATATATTAAAGTTGTGTGTCTGGGGAGTATTTTTTATTGTTAAAATGTTTGTATAACATGTTTAAATGAAGGTTTCAAAAAGTTATGATACAGAACTGTTTGTAACTCACCTTTATAAATAAGAGGTTTATCTTTATCTTCTGTCTTTTCCCTACTGGCCAATTCAAGAAAATCTTCAATCAAGTCCAGAGATATGAGAGACTGGCTAAAAACAAGGCTAAAAAAACAGATTAGTGTTCATGGATTAGAAGGGTCACATAGTAAAGATATCACTTCTTCCCAAATTGACTTACAAATTCAACACAATTCTAATCAAAACCACAGTAGGAATTTTGAGTAATTAACTTCTATAAAGTTTATATGAGAATGCTGAGTAGCCAAAACAGAGTAGCCAAAGTAACTTTAAAAAAGTTGGAGGCCTAACTCTATATGATTTCAACACTTAAAAAGCTAGAGTAATCAGAATGGTATAGTACTGATTAAAGGACAAACACAAATGGAAGAGAATACAGAGGCCAGATATGGAGCCACACAAAACAGTTAGCTAAATGATTTTTCACAAATTGGCAAAGGCAATTCAGTGGAAAAAGGATCTTTTCAACAATGGTCTTGACAGTCTTGGCAAAATTCAACATCCATATGCAAAAAATAAAAATGAACTTTGGCCTAAACCTCCCACTTTATAGAAAAAGTAATTCAAAATAGAGCATAAATCTAATTTTAAAATGTAAAACTGTAGAATGTTTACAAAAACTCCAGGAAGAAAATACTCTTAACTTGGGGTTAGACAATTCTTAGACATAACACCAAAAGTATGATCTATGGGGAAAAAATTGATAAAGTGGATTTCATCAAAATTAAAAACTTTTAGTGTACAAAAGAAACTATTTAGAGAATATGAGAAAAAAAGTGTTAACTATTAAAAGTATTTCAGTAATTTTAGGCTCGTAAACATTCTAAAATACTTTGTTGTTCCATTTCAAACATGTCTGCAGATTCCTGATTCTCCATCCCAGTAGTTTTCTAACTCCTGTTTTGAGCCACGAAAACCATTTGTTCACATTAAGTTTTATGTGGTATTAAAATGTAATAAATAATTTCAGGTGCACAATATAGTGATTCAGCACTTGTATACAACAACCTGGTGCTCATCACAACAAGTGCACTCTTTAATCCTCATCATCTATTTAACATGAAACATTACACTGTAGGTTAACTAACTAGAATTTAAATTAAAACTTTGAAAAAATATGTAAGATACATATACATAGAATATAAATAAACAAATAATAAAAGGGCGCCTGGGTGGCTCAGTTGGTTAAGTATCTGACTCTGATTTTGGCTCTGGTCATGATCTCAGGGTTGTGAGATGGAGCCTCAGGTCAGGCCCCATACTCAGCTGGGAGTCTGCTTGAGATTCTCTCTCCCTTTCCCTCTGATCCACCTTCCACCCACCCCCCACTCACGCTCTCTCAAATAAAAAAAAATCTTTTTAAACAAACAAAGCAGGGTGCTTCAGGCCTTTGGGGGGAGAAGAAGGTAAAAGTGTCACTGGCCCCTCAGCCTCTGCTCTAAGCCTTCTCTTTTCACCAACTTTCATGGGCTCTGAAAAACAGTGTGAAAACCACTGCTCTCATCTATCCCATTAGTGAGAAGTGGACATAATTTTACACAGGAAATGAAAAAATCTAGAAAGAGAATAAAGGATAAAGGAGGGCTCATTCTCTCCCTTATATATGCAAAAAAGTAGGTCAGTATACAAGGAACTAGACACCTGTCCAAGCATATTGTTTGGTATTATTTGATTCTGAAAGCTGTACTATAGGAGAGAGACGCTTTTATGACTCCAGAAGATCCTTCAACATTCACTGCTTGAAGTCTTCAGATTTAGTAGTAGAACTAAAAAGAACAACTCAAGTTATGAAACAGCTGTTGGAGTTTATAACATGTGCACTGGCTATTGTATATAGACTTCCTAAACTCTGCACTATGCGGTTCTACTGTCTCCCAGTTGGTACTCCTAGAATACTGGTAAGGAAATTATGTATTCCTAGTACTCAGTGTAAATGACCAACAGTCTTGATCCCTCAATAGATTATTTTTCCTAGAATCAAACACTTTATTGAATCAATTCTTTTTGAGCTACAAATTAAATTTTCAGCAGTTCCTATAACTGGGAAACTTAAATTCTTCGAAATACTAATTATTTATTTAATTGGAATTAATCTGGAATTTGGGGTACTATTCTGGAAAAAGGTTGACTTGAGTCTGCATTAAAGCTGGTTCTGGGAACCACTGAGCTCAGAAAAATCTCACTATGAGAAAGGTGTTATTTGGACTAATTGGCTACATACTATTGGTTATCTCTTAATTTTTTCTAGTTGCAGATAAGATGAACAACTACTGCCCTAACTGGTAATAATTTTCATCCTTGTATAAACTATTTTGGCTTTATGTATTTTATTAATGACCCATATAAAAATATAGAAGAAATACAAATCAAATTCATACATATCAAAAAAACTAGAAATTAAAATTCAACCAAAATTTAATGCTTAAATGACATAAAATAAGTGAGAAGGGCTGGGCTGAATCCAATAGTATACTGGAATTAGCTGTAACTTGTTTTAAATAGGAAAGTGGATTGGTAGCCTTTCTTCCCACTACTGTTGGTAGCTTAAGATTGGCCACAGTTGAGAATAGTTTATCATGGTTATTAGCAAATGCCACAAATTAGGGCTTAACGCGCTTCTTTGCTTTCTCTGTTATCATTTTTTGGAAGTCAGTTGTCAAACATTTATCAACACACCACTGGCTAAAAATCACTGAAATTCATTTATCTCTTGCCTCATGAAATATCAAGTCGAAAGATCAGCTGCACAAATAGAGAATACATGAATCTGATTTGACACCAGTTCTTCTTTAAAAAAAAAAAAAAGAGTCTCAGTTGACCGTAAGTTTAATATGAACCAACAGTGTTATTTAGATGTTAGAAAACCTCTCTATTGGATTGCATGGATGGGAGTATAGGGTCCAGAATAAAGAAGAACCAGTTTCACTACAACTCTGTGTTAATAAAAATTCAGCTGAAGTATTTTGTTTACTATGACCATATCTTGAGATGGGTGCCAAAAAACTGAAGTATGTTCAAGACCATATGGTCAGGACTGAAACTGCCATACAAAGAATAGATCAACGAACTCAGAAAAAAAGCTAAAAGTGACAAGAGAGATGAACCCACTATTTTTTGAAGAAGAGACAACTGAAACAGTAGTACTGATGTCTGCCACCCACACTGAAAGGCATCAGGAAAATAAGATGAATAGATAAACAGATATGTAATAAAGTACAATAAAATACAGAATACAGTATAGATTCTAGGTGACAGGTATATGAATATTCACTGTAAAATTCTTTCTGCTTTTTTTTATGTTTGAAAATTTCCACAAGGAAATGTTGGACAAATAAAAAATAGTGGTAATCACAGTTATCAAAATGCCATAGTTTTATAGTCCTAACACTGATAATGTCTTTCATTTGGGACTTATAGCTTAAAAAAAATCACTATGAGTCTTAAAAAAGGCAGGAGATATGTTTAATTTTAAACCATAAGGAAAAAAGCTATAGGGATAAAGTACAAACTAAAGGACATAATTTATAAAAATATGAAGTATTCAACTATAGGTAGTCTTCTGAAATAGCAAATGTTCTATCATGGGAGAGGTTAGGAGAAGATCTATGATGAACATGGTAGAGGAGATTCTTGCACTGGTTAGGAAATTAAAAAACCACCCAAATCCCTTTCACATTCTTAAAATTTTTGTATGGTACGCAAATAAAAATTTTAAACTACCTACACTGATGGCAGAAAAAAAGCATGAGCATGTCACAGCAATAATCTCTCCCGAACTTTTAGGAACTCTGAATTCAAATACCCACTTTCTACTTGCATCTCTCATGGGTATTTAATAGGCCTCTGAAACTTAACATGGCCAGAGCAGAATTCTTTACTACCTCTAATAAACTTAGTTCTTCGGTACTATTCTCCCTTCTAGTAAATAACACCATGATCCACCAGCCACTGAGTCTGGAAGCCTGGGAGTCATCTTTGACTACTCTCACATTCTTACTGCCCTGCATTAATGTACCAAATCCTATTGTTTCTATTCCAAAACATATCCTTTACCTCCAATACTACCATTCCATGACAGGTCAACATCATCCCTTATCTGAATCACTTGTTTCTATATTAAAAAAAAGTGGCAATAGACAGCAAAAATAAATTTTAGTCAGTACTTACAAAGTGCAAGGTATAGTGGTTAATAAACTCACTATCCAGTGAAAAGACATACAAGTATGTATATCAGAATGTGTTAATAGTAGAGGTATATTAAAAGATGGTACAGAAATATTAGCCTTGGATCTATTCTCTTCCCAAAAAAGTTAAAGGAACTAAGTTTGAAACTTTTTTAAATAAAAGGTTTATTTTAAGCCTTATGTTAAATTGTTATTAAAAGAATCACAGATACATGTTAAAAATATTTTACGAACATATGTTGGGATGTTGTAACGAACTAAAAAGTAAGTCTGGTTCAAAATTTTAAAATAATTTTTTATTTTTTTATTAACATATAATGTATTATTGGCCCCAGGGGTACAGGTCTGTGAAATGCCAGGTTTACACACTTCACAGCACTCACCATAGCACATACCTTCCCCAATGTCCATAACCCAACCACCCTCTCCCTCCCGCCCCCAACCCTCAGTTTGTTTTGTGAGATTAAGAGTCTCTTATGGTTTGTCTTGGTTCAAAATTTTAAATGTTTTTTGAACTGTAATTTGAAGGATGAGGCCAAGAACAAAAACAAAGGAGAAAGGACAGAGAATAGTCGAAGAGGTGAAATAAAGTCTGAGAGGTACCCACTAGATTTGGGGTTAAAAGGTCACTGAGTGACTTTAGGGGGAAAAAAATCTCAATAAAGTAGTAACCACAGTGCATGGATTGAAAAATAATTTTTAAAGATGGTAAAATATAGATATCCACTAGAGACCTGGCTCAAAGAAATAAGTTCAAGGTGCAACAGCCAGAAAGGGAAATAGCACTGAAGAAACCACCAGAATATGTACTCAGAACTAGCGGCTTAGAAGGAAGACAGTTGTCTATCACTACACTACTAAAGAAATTACATCGTCAGACAGGAAGAAAACAAAACAGATTTCTTCCAATAAATTGTTTAAACAACAGAAAGGTTATAAAAAGGTTCATTTATATAATAAAAACAGGAGAGAAACTTACACTTTATCCCCAATTTCCTCTGCCATTCGAAGAATTTCAAAGAGAAGTACCATTTTTCCAGAATGTTCTAAAACCTCAGCATCAGCATCTGTAACAAAATCTTTGTACCAGTCTGGAGCTGGGCTGCTTGGATTAGAAGAGGAAGTAGCTTTACCTAAATAAAATAAATGAAACATAAATAAGTAGGCAAATAAGGAAAGAAACTCAAAGATCCAGAGAGGATTAAGAAAGAGACCTGGAGAAATGGGGAGGAGGGAAGGAGAGAGAAGAGAAGGGAGGAGGAGAGAAGGAGGAAGAGGGAAAAGGGATGAGGAGGAAGGAGGGCACCCTCTTGCAAAAAGAGAAAAAAAAACCATCCAAGGAAAGAGAGAGCTTTACTGTATGGAAAAGACACAAGGTGGGGAGTGGAGTAGAGACAAACTGAACTCTAGAAGAGGGAGAGAGAGGGAGTGGGACACACACAAACAGGCATATATGAATGCAAAGGAAGAAAAACATGGGAGGGGAGGCAGGCACAACAAGTAAGAGAATAAACAAGAGAAAGACCCCAGGAAAGTACAACTATGAGAAACAGTGCCCGGGAGCAGGGAATTAAAAAACCAGAGACCCTAAGAGACACCCCCCGCCCCCGCGCCGAGAGAGTATAACTCCCAACACAAACCCCAAGAAACCGAGACTAGGAGACAAAAAGATCTAAGGAACCAAAGAGAGACAGACAGAGGCAGGGAGAAGAGGGAGGGAAGAGAAACAGATGGACTCGGAGATCAAGAGAGAAAGGATCTTAGGGGCAGGAAATATTTCACAGTCCTAACAGAAGTCTGGAAAACAAAAACGGATTCATCCCAGAATGACCATATCATGTTAATTCATTTTGTTATTCTCCCCACAAACTTTGATTATAAAAGATATAAGAAAGTAACACAAAATAATCTATTTAATATCTAAACATAAACAGTTCGATTCAAAATTAGGAACATAAGGTTTACCTGTTTTTGTACCTTCCCTCAATTGCTTTTTAATGCAAAGTATTTTGAGTTTTTACATATTTTTGTTATACATATTTTAAATATTCACAAAAGTATACAGAATATGGTGAACAGCCATGTTCCCACATCCTATCTTCATTAAATTTTACCACTTGCTAAATACGCTTCTGATGCAGCTGACACCTAATATGTGACCATACCAAATCTCATTCTCTTCTTTCCCTTGTGTTTTTCTGAGGTACCTAAAATCTAAATTCTATTAAGCTATGTGAAATAAGTCATACTAAGAAAAATAAATACCATATGATTCTACTCATAAATGGAATTTTAAAAAATGAATAAACAAACAGAAAGCAGGATCAGACCTATAAATACAGAGAAAAAATTGATGGTTGCCATAGGGGAAGGAGTCGGGGTTTGGGCAAAATGGGTGAAGGGGAGAGGAAGATGTAGGCCTCTAGTTACAGAACGAGTAAGTCAAGGGAATCTAAAAACAATACAAAGAAAAACAAATGAATAAACAAATAAAAAGCATAATCAGACCTATAAATACAGAGAACAAATTAAGTCACTGAATAAAAGGCACATGATATTGTCAATAAAAGTAAATTAAATTGTAATAGCAATGTAAAAGGACAGATGGCAGCTACACTTGTGGTGAATATAGCGTAATGCATAAACTTGTCAAATAACCAGGTTGTACACCTGGAAGTAATGTAATGTTGAGTGTCAGTTATACTAAAAAATGTAAAAGAACAAAATAAAATTTATTATCAAATAAAATCCTAAATTCTGTATTTACTATTTCTGTGTATGCTTTTATGTATCACTAAACTGTACATTACCTTTCATGTTTTCAAACTATATGTAAGCAGTACATACTGGTTGTATCTTTCTATGACTTTTCACTAAATGTAGTTTTTCATTTTTCACTCAAAGTGAGACTTATTCAATCATTCTAACTGTTTTGTAGAATTCTACTGCATGAATATTTCATCATTTATTAGCTCTCCTCATACGCATTATAAGCATCTCCTCCGTCATCTCAAAAATACTTAAATTATTTCTAATTTTTGGCTACTATCAAATGAAAATTTTTGTTATATTTTTCTAGAATACTGCCTACTTCATCTAAGTTTTAAATTTTCTGACATAAATGTACACTTCTGGTTTTTAAAATTACCACTTTAAACATAATATAGTCTTTATCAAATATTTCTATTATCATCAAAGGCCCTTAATCTAATTATGTTATTTGTTTGGTGTGTTAACTTTTGTCAGGCTGACTGCTTATTTTGTTGCTAACTTTTTCTAAAGTTAATTGTTCCCTCAGGTATTCTATCATTTTTTAAAAAAGATTTTATTTAGTTATTTGACAGAGAGAGACACAGCGAGAGAGGGAACATAAGCAGAGGGAATGGGAGAGGGAGAAGCAGGCTTCCTATTGAGCATGGAGCCCGATGCAGGGCTCGATCCCAGGATGCTGGGATCATGACCTGAGCCAAAGGCAGACGCTTAATGACTGAGCCACCCAGGCACCCCATTCTACCATTTTTATTTTCATTTCACTTTCAGTGTAGCTGTAATACGTGAGAACCCTGCGTAGAGATCATACATCTCCACTCTGCATCTGTTTCTGCCGGGTGCTCTAGGGGATCAACAATGCAGGATTACTTTTGAGGTATTGCAGCTTGAGATTTTTATTTATTATTTATTTTTTAAAGATTTATTTATTTATTTATTTCAGAGAGAGAGCGAGAGAGAGAGCCTGTGAGCATGGGTGAGAGGGGCAAAGGAAGAGAAGAAAGAGAATCTATAGCAGACTCCCTGCTGAGGGAAGAGCCCAACAAGGGGCTTGATCCCACAACCCTGAGAACATGACCTGAGATGAAATCAAAAGTTGGTCCCAAGTTCAATTGACTGAGCCACCCCAGCATTCCGTCAGCTTGAGATTTTTAGACCAAGTAACATAAATTCAAATCATAACCTATGTTAGCCCTTGATTAGGAATCCAGGGAAACTATTTTTCTCAACCTGGAGACCAGGGTGAAACAGATAAGCTTCCTTGAAATCTCCCTGGATTGCTAGGCAAATTTTTTTTCTATCCTGTTCGTCAATAGACTACATACCCTTTGAAGAGATTCAGCTTTAATGTGGGTTCAAAGAACTCTCCACCTTATACACGGGTCAAGGCCTTGTATCCTATTACTGGGTAGGTGAAAACCAAAACTGCTAGTCTCAAGACTAGCATATCCCTAAGGCTTCCACAGCACACCTTCCTGAAATTACTGTTTAAATTATCAGTTCCTGGGGTGCCTGGGTGCTTCAGTGGGTTAAGCCTCTGTCTTTGGCTCAGGTCATGATCTGAGGGTCCTGGGATCGAGGCCCACATCGGGCTCTCTGTTCAGCAGGGAGCCTGTTTCTCCCTCTCTCTCTGCCTGCCTCTCTGCCTACTTGTGATCTCTGTCTGTCAAATAAATAAATAAAATCTTAAAAAAAAGATTAATTTTTTAAAAATTTAAAAAAATTATCAGTTCCTCCTTTGTGTCTGGGTCCTGGTGATTTCCACTACTTCTAGAGAGCTCCTTATGTATTGATGTTCAAACCACAATGAACTACTGCCTAAACATGTCACATATTTGCAAGAACCCATAGCTTTCCTTGAATGTCTTCTATTATTTTCTCCCCTTTGTCACCTGGAAAACTTCTTTTTATGCTTCACTATCCTTCAGGAATCAAATCAAATTTCATCTTAGAAAGCCTCCTTTGCAAGGCTGGCCCTATGCTGTTGTCTGGGCACTTGAATTATACACGGCTCCTTGTACTAATATAAAACTTCCCCTGATAAGACTGGCTCATTGTTCCTAGACTGTTTGTACAATGTGGTTTGTTCTGAGCAAACCTGTTTTCTTTCTGGACATCTGAGATTTGGCAAGAGCCCAGCAGATAGTGTGTTTAAAACACATAAAAAACTTAGGTACTTGGTCTCTAATGAGCTTCCTCAGTAGATGATACTTTATATACACTATCATAACATTTCTGGAGAAATTAGTACATCTTGGGTGACTCCATTGGGAGACGACTCTTAGAAGGTTATGCCAGGTTTCCTTTGGACTCTACCCCATCTGCTTTTTCCCTTTGCATATTTTGCTTTGTACCCTTTCATTGTAATAAATTATAGACTTGAATATGACTATATGCTAAGTCTTGTGAATCACTGAACCTGAGGGTGGTCTTGGGTGCCACTGACAAACAGCTTATCAAGCCAATGTCAAACTAAACTCCTTTCTACAACTGGCAAAAAACAAATGCCTTCAGGGAATACCCAAATATATAAACCCAAATATACTAAAGGTAATTTAACTAAAGTGAAAATGTCAGCAATAAAAAAATGCTAGCGCAAAGTTAGTAAAAATAATAATTTCTGTACAAAAGATTCCATTCTAATTTTGATCCTATTGGATATAATCAAATTACTTTACAGTAATGTCGAAAAAAATAAAAACTGATATAGGAAAATAAGGGCTAGTGCAGTTAATAAGTACCCTGAATATGTAATTAGAACTTATAAACAGGTATTTCACGTTGAATACTCTTATTTCAATATCCACATGGATTAACTGTTATTTCTGTTATAACTTTGATCTTATATATATATGACAAGAAACAGTACATTAACTAATCAAAGCCACTCCTTAATATCCACTCTGGCTATCACAAAATGCTTACAAGGTAAGGCACTAAAGAAATACTAACAAATAAAAAGCAACAACTTTAACCCTAATTTCTTGAAGTACATTTTCCTAAATATATATTTAACTACCGTATTTGCATCAAGATACACTGAATTTTATAAAGAAAAGTAGCAATATCATTAAAGTACTATGTATCTATATAGTACTAGTAGTAGAACATTAAGCTCCATGAATGCATTTTATTGACTAATATAACTCAAGCTTCTACAGCAGTGCCTAGACCATATTAAGCACTCAAATAAATATTTGTTGAATGAATAAATGTGGTATATTAGTGCTAATATTATGGTCCTACAAGGATTCTGTCACAAAAAGTTTATGTCCATATAATAAATTGTATACATTTCAAAGTGTAAATGCTAACCAATAAAGATTAATCTAAAAAGAGCAAAATATTAAACTGAATACTTTGGTTTTTAATTTAAATTCCATTAATTAGAGTTTAGTAATTCATCAATCTTATATAATACCCAGTGCTCATTACATCATGTGCCCTCCTCCATGTCCATCACCCAGTTACTCCATCCCTACCTCCCCGTCCCCTCTAGCAACCCTCAGTTTATTTCCTATGCTTAAAAGTTTCTTATGGTTTCTCTCTCTCTCTGATTTTGTCTTGTTTTACTTTTCCCTATGATCCTCTGCTTTATTTCTTAAATTCCACATATGAGTGACAGAATATGATAATTGTCTCTGATTGGCTTGTTTCTCTTAGCACAATACCCTCTAGTCCCATCCACATCATTGCATATGGCAAGATTTCATTTTTTGATGGCTGAGTGGTATTCTATTATGCATGTACATATGTATGTATTCTATTATGTATGTATATATGTATATTCTTTATCCATTCATCTGTCCATGGACACCTGGACTCCTTCTATAGTTTGGCTATTGTGGACATTGCTGCTATAAACACTGGGGTGCAATTGCCTCTTCAGATCACTACATTTGTATCTTTGGAGTAAATACCTAGTACCACAATTGCTGAAAATTGAATACTTAGAAGTAGTTTATATATTTATTTACTCATAAAACAAACTAGTTTATATATTTATTTACTCATAAAACAAACTGTCCTAATAAAATACTAAAACACAGAAACAGGAATACTGTAAGGTTAACTTAAAAGACTTACTCAAGATGTTGCTTCTGTAAACATTCAGAAAGCTACTGTAAAAAGAATTAGATAGCAACTCTAAAGTAAAAATGAAATATGCAGTTAAAATATTATTATAGCTCAATTGTAGCCATCTACTTATTTAATATCTATTTCATATTCCAAATACAACATTTTGGCCCTTTAATCCTTCCTATTCAGGTTTTCTTACATTTCCTATCAGAAAGTAACTATGTTTTAAAAAAAAAGTTACACAGTGTCAGCTATATATGTCCATGTACTATGATATACTCAGCCTTATTTGAAGTTAATCTAGATCTAAAAAAAATAGATTTTTATCATCATTTGATCTGGAAAATATTTCTAATAGACTATACATGTACACAGCTGAAGAAAACATAAAATACATCTATATATGAATGATTTCTATTTGACTGCACATGTCTAAAATGAAAATGAAACAAAGACCTTACACAGTCAAAATTTGTCATTTGGAAACCATAGCCTTCCCTAACTGCTTTTAAGTTCACAATATGTAGCCATCTCTTCTCTGTTCCAATTCTTTCCAAACATTTTCACCTTATGACATAAATGAAAAACAATAATGCTTACATAATGTACCAGGAGAAAACAGAAGAGGCTACTTATTTCTGGAGGTGACCCAGCTGCCTCAGACCCTACTTGTACTGCTAGGAGATGAAGGGAACAAGACCTCAGCACTTTTATTTAACCTGTTTATAGCACAGAATGAGACACACTGGTTTCTCTACTTTCCCTATTCTCCTAAAAAAGTTACAGAAAAAAAATTTCAGCAAGAATATTTTAAGGAAAAAAAAAGAATATTTTAAGAAAACCATTCCCAGGAACACATAAATTTTAAGCTATTTATTTCCAATTCTGAGATGACTGAGGAGAAATTTAAGTGAAAAGTCAGACTGGGAGAGAAGGGAGGGAGATAACAGAAGCTTCCTATTAAACTAGAACCATTCCTTTATTATTTTTAGAAGAATACTCTTTAAACCTAATTGGAAGATTAACAATGATAATAAATTGCCTTTATGAGACAACAGCAGAGAAGAACAAAGAGGAAAATTTGGTAGTTTAATTTTTACTATCCCCCTGATTTCTAAGAGAAGTAAGCCAAGGTCTGTGATTAGGCTGCCATCTGCTTATTCCAGTGAGGTAGTGAAAAGAGAAATGTCTTATATTTTTCTTATTTTTTGAAGGTTTTATTTTAATTCCAGTTAGTTAACATACTATAGTATCAATTTCAGGTGTACAATATAGTGACTCAATACCTTCATACAAGACCCAGTGCTCATCATAAGTGCACTCCTCAATCCCCATCACCTATTTAAGCCATCCCCCATCCATCTCCCTTCTGGTAACCATCACTTTGTTCTCCATAGTTAAAAGTCTATTTCTTAGTTTGCATCTCTCTCTTTTTATCCTTTTACTGTTACAATTTGTTTCTTAAATTCCACATATAAGTGAAATCATACGGTATTTATCGTTCTTAGACTGACTTATTTTGCTTAGCATAATACTCTCTAGTTCTATCCATGTTGTTCCCAAAGATTTCATTCTTTTTTATGGTTGAGTAATATTCCATAGTAATTATATATCACCTCTTCTTTATCCATTTGTCTGTAGATGGACACGGGGGCTTGTTCCATCATTGGGCTATTGTTGATAATTGCTATTATACACATAGGAGAGCATATATCCTTTTGAATTAGTTTTTTGTATTTTATGGGTAAACAACAGTAGTGCAATTAAGGGATCATAGAGTAGTTCTATTTTTAACTTTCTGAGGAATCTTCATACTGTTTTCCAGAGGGGCTGCAACAGTTTGCATTTCCACCAGCACTGCAAAAGTGTTCCTTTTCTTCCATATCCTCACCAGCATCTGTTGTTTCTACTACTGATCATTTTAACTATTCTGACAGGTATGAGGTGATAGCTCATTGTAGTTTTGATTTGCATTTCCCTGATGGTAAGTAGCCTCTGTTGGCCATCTGTATGTCTTGGGAAAATGTTTATTCATGTCAGTTGCGCATTTTTACTTCAATTGTTCATTTTTTGGGTGTTGAGGTTTAGAGGTTCTTTATATATTCCAGATACCAACCCTTTATTAGATATGTAATTTGCAAAGATTGTTTCCCATTCCAAAGGTTGCCTTTTAGTTTTGTTGCTTGTTTCCTTCACTGTGCAGAAGCTGTTTATTTTGATCAAGTCCCAATAATTTATTTTTGCTTTTTTGCTTTTACTTCACTTGCCTTAGGAGACCTATCTAAAGATATATCTAGAAACAACTTGCTACAGCCAATGTCAAAGATATTACTGCCTGTGTTCTCTTCTAAGATTTTTCTCTTCTAAGATTTAATCCATTCTGAATTTCTATTTGTGTACAGTATAACGAAGTGGTCCCATTTCATTCTTTTGCATGTTGCTGTCCAGTTTTCCCAACAACATTTTTTGAGAAAACATTGTTTCTCCCATTAGATATTCTTTCCTACTTTGTCAAAGACTAACTGTCCATAGAATTTTAGCTTCATTTTTCGGTTTTCAATTCTGTTCCATTAATTTATGTGAGTATTTTTGTACTGCACCATACTATTTTATAGTATACATACTATACTATATATATAGGATACTATACTATACATACACCATACTATACCAGTATAACTTGAAGACAGAAATTGTGATGCCTCCAGCATTTGTTTCTTTTTCAAGGTTGCTTTGGGCACTTGAGACATTGGTGGTTCCATACAAATTTTAGGACTGTTTGTTCTAGCTCTGTGAAAAATGCTCTTGGCATTTTGATAGGAAGAGCATTAAATATGTAGACTGCTTTAGGTAGCATAGACATTTTGACAATGTTTGTTCCTCCAATCCATGAGCATGGAATGTCATTCTGTTTCTTCGTGTCCTCTTCAATTTCTTTCATCAATGTTTTATACTTTTCAGAGTACAGATCTTTCACCTTCTTGGTTGAGTTTATTCCTACCTATCTTGTTACTTTTGGAAAAACAGTAAATGAGAATGATTGCTTAATTTTTGTTTATGCTGCTTCATTATTGGTGTATAGAGATCCAAAAGATTTCTCTACATTCATTTTGCATCCTGTCACTTGACTGGATTCATGTATCAGTTCTAGCAGCTTTTTGGTGAGTCTTTTGAGTTTTCTATAGAGTATCTTGTTATCTGCAAATAGTGAAAGTTTTACTTCTCCCTTGCTAATTTGGACATCTTTTCTTTCTTTTTGTTGTCTGATGGTTATGAGTACAACTTCTGGTACTCTGTTAAATACCAGTGATGAGAATGGACATCCCCATCTTGCTCCTGACCAGAGAGGAAAAACTCTCCATCTCCCCCAACAGGGAATGACAATAGCTGTGGGTTTTTCATAAATGGCCTTTATGATGATGAGGTATGCTCCCACTAAACCAACATTGTTGAGGGTTTTTATCATGAATGGATGCTGTACTATGTCAAAGCTTTTTCTGCATCTACTGAAATGACTGTATGGTTCTTACCCTTTATTAATGTAGTATATCACACTGATTGATCTGTGAATGCTGAACAACCCCTGCAACCCAGCAATGCATCCCACATGATCACTGTGAATGATTTTTTAAAAATGTATTGTTGAACTTGGTTTGCTAGAACTTATTGAGAATTTTGGATCTATGTGCATCTATAGTATTAGCCTATAGCTCTCGTTTTTAGGGTACTTTTTATCTGGTTTTGCTATCAGGGTAATGCTGCCCTCATAAAATGAATTGGAAATTTTTCCTTCCTTTTCTGTATCGTGGAATAATCTGAGAGGAATAGGTATTAACTCTTCTGTAAATGTTTGGTAGAATTCCCCTCGGAAGCCATCTGTCCCTGGACTTCTGTTTGTTGGGTAGTTTTTGATTACTGGTTCAATTTCATTACAAGTTATCATTCTGTTCAAATTTTCTATTTGCTCCTATTTCCGTTTTGGTAGCTTACATGTTTCTAAGAATTTATCCATTTCTTCCAGTTGTCCAATTTGTTGGCATATAGTTAGTCATAATACTCTCTTATAATTGTATTTCTGTGGTCTTTATTGTGATCTCTCCTCTCTTATTTGTGATTTTGTTTATTTGGATCCTTTCTCTTTTCTTTTTGATAAGCCTGGCTAGGGGTTTATCAATTTTACTAATTCTTTCAAAGAACCAGCCCCTGGTTTCATTGATCTGTTCTACTGTTCTTTAGGTTTTTCTTTCATTTGTTTGCATTAATCTTTATTATTTCCCTTCTTCTCTTGGCTTTAAGGCTTCTTTTGTTGTTCTTTTTCTAGCTCCTTTAGGTGTATGGTTAGGTTGCGTTTTTGAGATTTTTTTTTGCTACTTGAGGTGGGCCTGTATTGCTATATACTTCCATCTTATGACTGCTTTTGCTGCATCCCAAAGGTTTTGGATTGTCATGTTTTCATTTTCATTTGTTTCCATGTATTTATTTCTTCTTTAATTTTCTGAGGAAACCATTCACTCTTAAGTAGCATGTTCTTTAACTACCACGTATCTGTGGTCTTTGCAAATTTTTTCTTGTGTTTGACTTCAAGTTTCATAGTATTGTGGTCAGAAAATATGTGTGGTATAATCTCAATCTTTTTGTACTCATGGAGGCCTGATTTGTGACCTAGTATGTGATATCTTCTGGAGAATGTTCCATGAGCAATTGAAAAGAATGTGTATTCTGCTGTGTTAGGATAAAATGTTCTGAATATATCTGTTAAGTCTACCTGGTCCAATGTGCCACTCAAAGCCATTGTTTCCTTGATGATTTTCTGCTTAGATGATTTGTCCATTGATATAAATGGGGTTTAATGTCACCACTATTACTGTATTATTATCAATGAATTCCTTTACATTTGTTATTAAATGTTTTATATATTTGGGTGCTCCCAAGTTAGGAGCATAAATATTTACAATTCTTAGATCTTCTTGTGGGATAGACCCCTTTATTATGATATAGTGTACTTCCTCATCTCCTATTACAGTCTTTGGTTAAAAACTAGTTTGTCTGATATAAGTATGGCTACTCTGACTCTTTTGACATCCATTTGCAAGATAAATGTTTTTCCATCACCCCACTTTCAATCTGAAGGCGTTTTTAGGTCTAAAATGGGTCTCTTGTAGGCAGCATATAGATTGGTCTTGATTTTGTATCCACTATGACATTCTATGTCTTTTGACTGGAGCATTTAGCCCATTTACATTCAGAATGATTACTGATAGATATGTATTTAGTGCCATTGTATTATTTGTTTTGTCACGTTTCTGAAGATTTTCTGTTCCTTTTTGGACTTTGTCACTTTTGGTCTTTCTTTCCCACTCAAAGAGTCCCATTTGATATTTTTTGCAGGGTTTGTTTAGTGGTCATGAAGTCCTTTAGTTTCTGTTTGTCTGGGAAACTCTTTATCTCTCCCTCTATTTATTCTGAATCAACCTTGCTGGATTAAGTATTCTTGGTTGCATATTTTCCCCTTTCAGCACTTTGAATGTATCATGCCACTCTCTTCTGGCTTGCCAAATTTCTGTTGAGAAATCTCCAGCTAGCCTTATGGGTTTTCCTTTGTAAGTTAAGGACTTCTTTTCTCCTGCTGTTTTTAAGATATTTTTCTTTATCACTATATTTTACAAATTTAATTAGAATATGTCTTGGTGTTGGCCTGCTTTTGTTGATTTTGATGGGAGTTTTCTGTGCCTCCTGGATATGGATGTGTGTTTCCCTCCCCAGAGTAAGAAAGTTCTCGGCTATTATTCTTTCAAGTATGCTTTCTGCCGCCTACTCTCTTGACAAGAGAAATGTTTACGAAGGAATCACCACATTAGTTCAGGTACAGGCCTAAAATCAGCCAAGCTTGTTTGAACCCAGTGTCATTCACCAAGCTGGCCTCCATATCTCCCTTTTCACAGTCAACTGCTTTGCTATATGACTCTCAAATGACAAATATTTAGACATACTTACACTGTTCTGTCTTTAGATAATTTATATTTAAAATATTCAGACATTTGGTCCCAACTTTGGAGCTCCTACACATCTAATCAGGCTGCACCTATAATATATGGAGCCTCAACACTAATCCTTAAAATGTAGATATGGGTCAAGACACTTTCAGCCAATAAAAAATCCAGACTTTCACTTGTGTGTACACTCATGCACAAGAAAAGGAGAGAAAGGGAAAACAAAAGAGGTGACAGAAGAGAACACAGGAACAAACCTCTCTGACCTCTGCCATAGCAACTTCTTACTAGACACATCATCAAAGGCAAGGGAAACAAAAGCAAAAATGAACTACTGGGACTTCATCAAGATAAAAAGCTTCTGGGAACCCAGGTGGTTCAGTCTAAGTGTCTGCCATCAGCTCAGGTCATGATCCCCAGATCCTGGATTGAGCCCTGCATCAGGCTCCCTGCTTGGTGGGAAGCCTGCTTCTCCCTCTCCCACACCCCTTGCTTGTGTTCCCTCTCTCGCTGTCAAATAAATAAATAAAATCTTAAAAAAATTAAAAAATATAAAAAGCTTCTGCACGGTAAATGAAAATAATCAACGAAACTATAAAGCAGCCTATGGAATGGGAGAAGATATTTGCAAATGACATATATGATAAAGGGTTAGTAGGTGAAATCTACAAAGAACTTATCAAGCTCAACACCCAAAATACCAATAATCCAGTTAATAAATGGGCAGAAGGTATGAACAGACACTTTTCCAAAAAAGACATACAGATGGCTAACAGATGCATGAAAAAATGCTCAACATCACTAGCCATCAGGGAAATACAAATCAAAGCCATGATGAGATACCATCTCACACTTGTCAGGATGGCTAAAATTAACAAAAGAAGAAACAACAGGTGTTGGTGAGGGTACAGAGAAAGGGGAACCCTCTTGCACTGTTGGTGGGAACAAAAATTGCTGCAGCCACTCTGAAGAACAGTACAGAGGTTCCTCAAAATGTTAAAAATAGAACTACCCTATGATCTAGTAATTGCACTAATAGGTATTTACCCAAAAGATACAAAAATACAGATTTGAAGGGATACATGCTCCCTGATGCTTATAGTAGCACTATCAACAATAGCCAAACTATGGGGAGAGCCCAGATGTCCATCAACATAAGAATGGATAAAGAAGATGTGGTATCACCTCTTATACAATGGAATATTACTCAGCCATAAAACAGAGTAAAATTTTGACATTTTCAAGGACATGGATGGAGCTAGAATATACTATGCTAAGTTAAATAAGCCAGTCAAAAGAAAAATACCATATGATCTCACTCATATGTGGAGTTTAAGGAAGAAAACATGAGCATATGGGAAGGGAGAAAAGAAAAAAGGAGAGGGGGAAACAAGCCATAAGAGACTCTTTTTTAAAATGTTTTAATTTGGGACGCCTGGGTGGCTCGGTTGGTTAAGCAGCTGCCTTCGGCTCAGGTCATGACCCGGCGTCCTGGGATCGAGTCCCACATCGGGCTCCTTGCTCTGCGGGGAGCCTGCTTCTCCCTCTGCCTCTGCCTGCCATTCTGTCTGCCTGTGCTCGCTCTCTCTCCCTCTCTCTCTCTGATAAATAAAAAAAAAATAAATAAATAAATAAAATAAAATAAAATAAAATGTTTTAATTTAAATTCAATTTAGGGGGCGCCTGGGTGGCTCAGTGGGTTAAAGACTCTGCCTTCGGCTCAGGTCATGATCTCAGGGTCCTGGGATCGAGCCCCGCATCAGGCTCTCTGCTCAGCAGGGAGCCTGCTTCCCCCCCCGCC
>NW_019154163.1:5570944-5649902 GCF_002288905.1 Enhydra lutris kenyoni | reverse complement strand
TGATCTCTGTGTGTGAAATAAATTTAAAAAAAATCTTTAAAAAAAAATTCAATTTAGTTAGCATATACTTATTATTAGTTTCAGGGGTAGAATTTAGTGATTCATCAGTTGCATGTAATACCAAGTATTCATTACATCAAGTACCCTCCTCTTTAATGCCTATCCCCCAGTTACCCCACCCCATCCAACAACCCTCTAACCATAAGAGACTCTTAAGGATAGAGAACAAACTGAGGGTTGATGGAAGGAGATGGGTGGGGGATGGGCTAGATGGGTGATGGGTATAAGGAGAGCACGTATTCTGATGAGCAGTGGGTGTTGTATGTAAGTGATGAATCATTAAATTCTACTCGAGAAACTACTACTGCACTGTATGTTAACCACCTAAAATTTAAATTAAAAAATAAAAATTTAAAAAGAGGTGATAAGCTTTATGAAAAAGGGAAACCTTAAAAGTATGCAACAATTGTAGATTATGAAGAATTACAAAGGAGAAAGGCTAAAACATTAACATTAATTTCATTGTGTAAAGTTAATTACAATGATGCTCTATTACATGAAATGTTTCCATTTATTTATATGTAGTTAAATGAAAATACCATTGTGGCTCTGAAATTGGGTGTATCTAGGTCTAAATCCCACTTCTACCAATCATTTATAAACAATAAAGATACCAACAGTATTGTAAGTCTGCTCAAGAATTAAGTCAGCTAACACATGGAATGAAAATACAGCATTTAGTTTATATACATGTAAATAAACATTAGATTTTCTTCTCTTTCTCTTAAATATCAGAGAGAGCACAATGGCATGCTTGTAATTAAACATTCACCAGATATTTGTTATTATGTGACCTGATTATCCTAGATGCTTACTGAAAGCATCTAGGAAAGATATTCCTTTGAGTGAAATAGTGAGGATAAATCAGTAACTGAAAAAAGCATGGACATGGTAATTTCTAAATCAATGTCCAATAATAAAGGCAACATTCATTAGACTCACTTTCTTCCAGCTTTAATGAAACTGAGGGATTGCTTCCTGTTTCATCCACAATTCCTTCACCACCTCCTCGAGATCTTGAATTCCAGACTTTAATCACTTCAACATCATTGTCACTGCCACTGCCGCTTGAGCTACTATCTTTCTTCCCTTTTCTCCCCTTTGTTTTTTTCTTTCTATAAAAGAAACAAATTCAAACTCTTACGGAAGCACAGAAAAGATACAAATGCCAATTATGAGAGAACAATCAGCAATTTGGGACTTTAAATGTGTCAACACAGGACACAAAAATTATTCAATTTACTTTGTATAATCATCGGAGCTTAAACTCATGGAGGTTTCGTCGGAATCTGAAGCTATAAATTCATCCATACTGTCTTCATCAAAGTATCCCTAGAGGAAAAAAATGATGAATGTTTTAATAGTTTATTTCAACTTATATTGAAAATTATAATGATGTTTACTTTACCTGAGGGTAAGTTAATTGTCATGGGATAAGAAAGAACTGAAAGAACTACCATAGATTAGAAAAAAGAAAGGAGACATCACAAATATGATTACTAAATGCAATGTGGAATCTTGGATTGAATCATGGAAAAGAAAAAGGACATAAGTAACAAAAACCGATGAAGTCTACTGTTCATTAGTTAATACTATTGACTCAATGTTACTTTTTACATTTTTATCATTTACAATGTTTATACAGATGTTAAGAATAACATTTAATACTCCTTCCATAATCATAATGTATTCTAACATACAGAAATTAACTAGAAATAAAATAGGTTGAATTATGGTACTACAAAGCAAAGGAAAATTCCAATATATAGATCTATATAGATCAACCTTATTCCTGAAATTATTCTGCTTCCAACAGATACGTCTTAATCAATTTTAGGTTACCTGATTTACCTTATTTTCTTTGCTAATGTAGTCCAGCTGCAAACACCATGGATGAGTCCAGATTCTACTTAACATCTGAAAATCTTGGAAAAGTTTTGCACCTGCCTTTCCTCTTCCACCTTCACTGCTATTACCTACACCTGATCAAAAAAAAAAAAAGCAGTTAATGTTAAGACATAAGAATTCGCTATGTCAGGAGAGGTGGGTAGAGGGATGGGTTAAACAAGTAATGGGGATTAAGGAGTACACTTGTGAATGAGCACTTGATGTTGTATGAAGTACTGAATCACCAAATTGTACATCTAAAACTAATTACACAGTATGTTAACTAACTGGAAATTAAATAAAAACTTAGGAAAAAAAGAATTCTCTATGTCAACCAACATGCTTCTAAATTAGGGATTTTAACTTTATCTGCACCATGGACTCTTGGCAGTATAGAGAAGTTTATAGACATCTTTCTTTGATTAATGTTTTGAAACATATAAAGTAGGAAAACAAAAGAAACCCATTATATATAAATGATCAAAATAGTAAACATATTTGTGATACAGTAATATGTGTACTTTGTTAATGCATTAAATAACAAAATATAGCAGCAAGTCTAAGAATTATCTGAAATTCTGAAGTCCTGATAAAGGTAAATTATTTTGAGATATCAGTAACAATAGAAATATTTGATTTCTATTGGTAACAAAGTGACAGTTATCACTAACAGTACTATGGTTTATTGCCCACATTATAATTGGAAAAAAATGCTAATTTTCATCAGAGGTTAATATAAATTAATGTGACTTTTTCTTATTCCAGTTCACATATCCCCCAATAATTCCATCTGTGGACCCTGGATTACAAACTCCTATCTTAAAACTGATGGTTAACAGAGGGGAGGCAAGTAGGGAGATGTGTTAAAGAGGTGATGAGAATTAAGGAGTGCACTTGTCATGATGAGCACAGGGTGATGTATGGAAGTGTTGAATCATTATATTGTATACCTGAAACTAAATTTACACTGTATGTTAACTCATTCGAATTTTTAAATTTATTTTATTGGGGGAGGCAGACAGAGAGACTGCTAAGCAGCTTTTGGCTGAAACCAAGACTTAAACACTTAACCAAGGCACCTTGGGCACCTAGAGCACCTGGGCACCCCCAACGAACTGGAATTTAAATGAAAATTTAAAAGCTCTTGTTTTAGATAAAGCCTCTCTATATCCAATCTTTCAGAAACTCTTTTCCAACTATTCTTAAACAAAAAAATGTACTCCTAAAAATAATTTTTCATGTTGAAAACATTACATTTCTTCTGCTCAGAGCAATTTCAACAAAATCGTATTTTTCCTATGAAAGCAAAATGAAAATGAAATGAATGCGCATTTCATTTATGACACTTATCAAGGAGGTAAGATGCAAAACAAAGCTGATTAAGTAAAAAAAGCAGCATTTAAGCAATAACATTTTTCTGCCCACAGTTTTAAAGATGTAAATTCACAATTAATAAGTCTTGCCTCCACTCATGGCAAGAGAAAATTTAATGATATGAAACACTAATAAAAATGCATGAAAATCTGGTAGTGATTATTTTGGCTTGTAAGTGGTATTTCCACTGTGTATAATAGAAATCAGTACTGTGAAAATGAGAAATCTAATTTCTTGATATACAATTGCTCATAGCATTTCTTTATAATTTTTTGCTTCTGCAATAACAGTAGATATGTTCTTTTACACTCCTGATTTTAGTTGTGGCTCCTCTATTACTTTGCAATTACAGCTAAAAAGGTATAAATTATGTTGATCTTTTCAAAGAAGCCAATGTTGGTTTCAATGGTTTTTCTGTGTTTTTTTCTCCTTTATATTTATTTCTGCTCTAGTCTTTATTCTTTCTTTCTACTTGCTTTGGGTTTAGTTTGCTCTTACTTGACTTCCTTAAGGTGTAAGTTTAGATTATAAACTTGAGATAATTCTTCTTTACAAATTAGAGGCATTTACAGTTAAAATTTTCCCTCTTTAAGCATGCTTTACCTGCATCCCGTATTTTAGTACCTTGTGTTTTTGTTTCCATGTCTAAATATTTTTTAATTTTCCCTGTGATTTTTTTTTTTATCTACTAGCTATTTGGGAGTCTGTTATTTACATACATTCGTGAATGTTCTAAATTTCCTTCTGTTACTAGCTTGTAATTTCATTCCCACGTAGTTAAAAAACATTTTGTGTGATGTTGTCCTTTTATGCTAATTGAAACTGGTTTTACAATCCAAATTGTGATCTATCTTGGAGAATATTCCACCTGTACTTGAGAGGAATATGTATTCTGCCGCAGCTCAATGGAGTGTTCTTTCAGAGGTCTGTTAAGTCTGGTTGGTTTATAGTGTTTTCTAAGTCTTCTATTTCCTTGTTGATCTTCTACCCAGCTCTATCCAGTTCTACCCAGTTCTATCACTGAACACCTTATGAGTTAAAATTAATGTAAAGGAGGGGCACCTGGACGGTTCAACCAGTTAAGTGTCTGACTCCTGATTTCAGCTCAAGTCATGATCTCAGGGTCATGAGATCAAGCCCTGTATCAGGCTCCATGCCGGGGATGGAATCTGCTTCAGATTCTCTCTCCCTCTCCCTTTGCAATCCCCCACCCTACCACTCAAGTTCTCTCTCTTAAAAAAAATTAACATAGGGACGCATGGGTGGTTCAGTGGGTTAAAGCCTCTGCCTTCAACTCCAGTCATGATCCCAGGGTCCTGGATTGAGCTCCACATTGGGCTCTCTGCTCAACAGGTGGCCTGCTTCCCACCCCCCTGCCTGCCTATCTGTCTACTTGTGATTTCTGCCAAATAAATAAATAAAATCTTTTAAAAAATTAATGTAAAGAGAGATTTTTTTAAAAAGGCAATCTAAACTTTATCATTTTATACTCTAAGAAAGACTTAAAAGCCAATCCTTGTTTTGTGGGGGCAAAAAGTACTTTTTTTTTAAAAAAAAGATTTTATTTATTTATTTATTTGACAGAAAGAGATCACAAGTAGATGGAGAGGCAGGCAGAGAGAGACAGAGAGGGAAGCAGGCTCCCCACTGAGCAGAGAGCCCGATGCAGGACTCGATCCCAGGACCCTGAGATCATGACCCGAGCCGAAGGCAGCAGCTTAACCCACTGAGCCACCCAGGCGCCCCCTACTCTTGCACATATCATAAATACCTTCTATCATAGATAAACTTCATAAAACTTTCAGGCCAAAGTAGCTAAGATAGTAAAAGGGAGGACATTTTTAAAGGGAAAGAAATTCTACCTAAAAGGGGAAAAAACAGTTTTTTCTACCTACACCACTGATTTATATTAGAGTTGATATTCTCTGTGGGAAATGGGAACCACATAAAAAGGATGTTAATAACCTAGCCAAATAAATATCCACAGAAAAATATTCTCTACTCAAAAGACCACTGACAATTATTACTGAATTATTCTTTTTAAAAAAATGATTTACTCCAGATCACTTAATTTAGAAAATATACCCAAAAAGGTTAAATGAATACATGATTAATTAATCATGACAATCTGTTATCGAACCTCATTTACACCTACAGTTTTTACATGAGATGTTATTATGGGGTCTTTGGTAAACTGAATAATGGTCTCCCAAATATATTTACATTCTGATCCACCCATGAGTTATTCTATATGGAAAAAGAAAATGTGCAGATGGAATAAAAGGTAAGGACCTGAAATTGAAGAAGACCATCCTAGTTTATCCCAGAGGATCCAATGCAACCACAAGAGTCCCTATAAGAGGAATCCAGAAGTGAGAGTTGGAGAAAGTGATTATGGAGAATACAGACAGCCACTAAAAGCTGAAAGAGACAAGGAAATATTTTCCCTCCCTAGAGAGGCCAGAAGGAACCAGCCCTGCTGACTTTAGCCTAGTAACATTAACCCTGGACCTTCAACGCCCCAAAACCGCGAAAGAATAAACTTGTGTTGTTCTAAGCCATTACATTTGTGGCCATTTTCTACAGCAGCCAAGAGGAAATCAATACAGCATCCTAGTGAAATATTTATCAAACTAAAACTTGGCACACAACAGAATCACCTGGGCAATGTGTTATACACATCCTTGGATTCCATTCCTATAAATTCTGATTTCCTAGATATGTGATGAGGCACAGAAACCTAAACTTTCTAGGAAGGTTCTCAGATGTTTGTTGTGCTGCAAACTAGGGTACAAGTCATAAATAAGAATGGCTGGGAAAACTCACTGCTTCAATTAGTTTGCTAGGGCTGCCACAGCAAATCACCACAAACCCAAAATCTTAAGAACACAGAAATATACTCCTTTATAGCTTGGGAGATCAGAAATCCAAAATCTGTCCTACTGAGCCAAAATCGAAGTGTCCACAGGGCCACCTACATTCCCCCTGGAAGCTCCAGTAGAGAATTTATTCCTTGCCTCCTCAGGCACATGGTGGCTGCTGGCATTCCCTGACTTGCAGCCACATCAGTCTTTGCCTCTGTGGTCATAATTCTTCTTCTTCTGTGTATATCAAATCTCCTTCAGCCTCTCTCCTGCAAAGATACCTGCAATGGGAATTAGGAGCCATCTGGGACAATCCAGGACAACCGTCTCATCTCAAGATCCTTAATCACCTCTAAAAAATCCCCTTTTCTTATAAGGTAACACAGGTTACAGGACCTAGGTAAGATCTGACATCTCCAGGTGGTCATCATTTCAACCTACCACACTGCCTTAAGTGCCCTTCAAGGTTATTCAAGGATGAAGACGGTAGATGTAAAGCAAACATTCCAAAAATACAATACTTAAAGCTTTTTATATTCAATTTCCCTTTTGACCCCTTATAAATCACAATTATACTATTAAAATAAACCAGTCTCACTGGCATATTCTGATGACCAATACAGCTATAATAAACAGGGAATTGGAGATGATCATAATAAAATACCATGGGCTAGATCAATAAATTTTATAAAGTTTCCCTAAGTCCTGAAAATTATTTCAAAAAATTTTCTACATAAATGATTAAAAAGGGTTGATCTAAGAACCTTGGAAGTGGTTTGGCCACTAAGAATTTGGAAAGACCTTTTAGGATTTCCATACTGTTTTATCACAAAATCCTTACCAATCAAATATTTTCCTTTGTACTATTTCAGAAATCTGATTTCGTTTCCTCCAATGCTCCTTCAGTTAACCTATAAGACTGAAGGCCACTTTTAAACATAACAAAGACTTAGGAAAGCCTAAAATCCAAGCAATAACGCAACTACCAAGAGGTGCCCAAAAGAATTCTTCGTATAATAAACAATAAGTGAAAAAGAGTATTTCATTGTTATTAGTTATTTCACTGCTTCAATACATCAATGCAGGTTCTATAAAGCTGACTTTAAGCAGATGGCTTGTTTTGATAATCTAAACATATGTTGTTATATCTGTTCAAGTCTAAATCTAAATCTTGTAGTCATACCACTTTCTGATTAGTCATATAGTATAGGAATCTCACATAAAAATTACCAATCTTGAACTATCACGCAAAGACCACTGAACTTGGTTAACATTCTTTGGAGTATGCTTATTTATGCAGAAAGTAGAAGAAACAAAGGGATAATATTTTAAGTACCAGACAGCCCCCAGTTCATATCATCAAATAGCCCATCATTTGCCCCAATTCCCACTAACTTAAAAAAGTTAGGAGTGCTTCAAGCACAAATCGTAATATCAAGGGATCTGAAACTAATAATATCTCCAGAGCCCTAGCAGAAACAACAGCAAATCCTTTCTGGAGTAACCAAACATTATCCTGGGCCTCAAAGAATTACCATATATTAATAGTTCAAGGGATATTAGGAACCTGTGGTCAAAAGTACTTAAATATACATATAGCAACAGGCAGCATGCCTGAAAAACTGACAGAAATTAGAGAGATAAAAGAAATCCATAAGGATTTCAGAAACTGGAATAATCAGACATAGATTGTAACTGTTTACTACTGTTTAAAGAAATGTTAAAGATAATCCTGAAAGTACTTGCAAGACACAGGAAATCATAAAGAATGAAGAATTAGATGGAAGGTAACTAAATAAAACTTCTGTAGGTAAAGTAAGCCCACCGAGGTTTTTTTTAAGTTTTATTCAGATATAGTTCACAATTTACCATCCACAATTCACTAGTGTATTCACAGAGCTGAGCAACCATCACCAAAATCTAGTTTTTATAACATTTTCATCACCCTCAAAAGAAACCCTATATCCCCAAGCCATCATCCACCAATTTCTTTATTTCTCCTATACCCCCAGGAAACCACTAATCCTACTTTGTCTCTACAGATCTGCCTACTCTGTACATTTCATCATACAACATCTGGTCATTTGTGACTGGATTCTTTCACTTAGCATATGTTTTCAAGGTTGATATGCGTTGTAGCATGTATCAGCATTTTCTTCCTTTTCGTTGCTGAATAACGTTCTATGATATGCATATATCAAATCTGTTTAACCCTTCACCACCTGATGGGCATATAGGTTGTTTCTAGCTTTTAACTATAATGAACAATGATAGTATGAACATTCGTGTACAAATCTTTGAGTATACACAAGCGTTTTCCTTTCTACTGAGTATATACCCAGAACTTTAATTGCTGAGTTATATGGTAACTCTATATTGAAAATTTGATTGCCAAATTGTGTTCCTCCTAAGTTACACCATTTGACATTCAAAACCCGCAAAACACAGGGTTCCAATTCCTCCACATCCTCACCATTTGCTATTTTTCTATTTCTTGGATTACAGCTATCCTAGTGAGTTATAAAAGGTATCCCACTGTGGTTTTGATTCACATTTTCAATTATGTTGAGCATCATTTAGAGCAGTTCTCAGTTCTCAGGCTGCAGGTACATCAAAATAACCTGTAGGGATTATAAAAATGCAGGTTCCTGAGCCCTACTTCAGATCCACTTAATCTCTAAAGGGTGGCACTGGGATGCTTGCGTATGAATGTTCTCAATTTATGAGTACAATTCAGTGGCATTGACTATAATCACAATGCTGTGCAAGGAAACATCTTCATGATCCTAGAAACTCTACACATATTAAAAATAACTGCATTTTCCTCTTCTTCAAACCTTGGTAACTACTACTTTCTGCCTCTATGAATCTGACTAATCTAGGTACTTCTACGTGAAATGAAACAGTATTCGTCATTTTGTGTCTGGCTTATTTCATTTATCACGATAGCTTTGGGATTCATTAATATCGTAAAGCATCAGCATTTCTTCTCTTTTTAAGAGCAAATAATATCCCATGGTATGTATGTATGTATGTATGTGTATGTATGTACCTATGTGTGTGTGTGTGTGTGTTTGTGTATATCACATTGCCTTCATCTATTTATCAGTTAGTGGACACCGGGATTGCTTCTACCTTTCTGGCTATTATGAATGTAGCTGGTGTGTAAACATGAGTGTGCAAGTATCTGTTTAAGTTTCTGCTTTCAATTATCTGGGTTATATACCTAGAAGTGGAGTTGCTGGATCACATACTAAATCACTGTGGAAATAATTCTGCATTTAACTCTTTGAGTAATGGCCACACTGCATTTCTGATAGCAGCTGCACCATTTTACACTGCCACCAGCAATGCACCGGGGCCATAATTTCTCCATTTCCTTGACAATATTTACGCTTTCTCACTCTCTTTAAAGATTTTATTTATTTATTTGACAGAGAGATAAAGAGTACAAGTAGGCAGAGCGGCAGGCAGAGGGAGAGGACGAAGCAGGCACCCCACTGAGCAGGGAGCCCAATGCAGGGTTCAATGCAGGGCTCGATCCCAGGCCCCTGAGATCATGACCTGAGCCAAAGGCAGCTGCTCAACCAACTGAGCTACCCAGGTGCTCCATTCTCTATCTCTTTTCTTTTCTTTCTTTCTTTCTTTTCTTTTTTTTTTTTTATAATACACACCCTATCAGGTATGAAGTGGTATTTTGTGTTGGCATTCTATAATAACTGGGGAAAATGTAGACCATCTTTTCATGTGCTTACTGGTCATTCTTTGGAGAAATGTCTACTAAAGTCCTTCACTCATTTTCCAATTGTGTTGAGTTTTATTGTCACTGAGTTATAAGAGTTCCTTATATATTTTGGTTATTAATCCCTTCTCAGATAATGGATTTCAAAATATTTTCTCCCATTCTATGGACTGTTTTTATGTACTCCATTTTTGCATGCTTTAAAACACTGCATGGATTTTAATACTGACTTATGCTTAAAATCAGGCTAACATGGGGTGCCTGGGTGGCTCAGTCATTAAGCGTCTGCTTTTGGCTCAGGTTGTGATCCCAGGGTCCTGGGATCGAGCCCCTCATTGGGCTCCCTGCTCAGCAGGAAGCCTGCTTCTCCCTCTCTCACTCCCCTTGCTTGTGTTCCCTCTCTCACTGTGTCTCTCTCTGTCAAATAAAAAAAATCTTTTTAAAAAATCATGCTAAAGTTTACTGATTAAGTAAAAACTGATGATTACCAGGAGGGAGGTATATGGGGGGATGGGTTAAATAGCTTATGGAGCTTAAGAAGTGCACTTGTGATGAGCTCCAGGTGTTGTACAGAAATGCTGAATCATTATGCTGTACACTATAGTGTATTGAAAATAATATTACCCTATTTGGAAATTTAAATAAAAACTTTGAAAAATTAAGTATCCACATTTTAAAACATTAAGTGTTTACTGAAGGCAGAGGCTTACATGTAAAAATAAACTTCTGATAACTAATGATAAAAGGAATAGTGCAAGATTATACTGAAAAAGGGGAACAAAGTAAAATTAAGAGGACTTCAATTTCTTTAAAATTTGTGAAAACTCAGTTCTTGATGACTTTAATTCCAAAAATATTAAGTATATTACAAATTATTACTATTAGCATTAACACAAAACTGTTCCTAATACAAAAAGCAAAATTTAAGTGAACTTCTTAAAACCAAACAGAATCTAGAAAAAGGCAAATATAAAAACAAAAGAAATTTTGGAATGTGTGGCAGAAAAACACCAAACATTTTAAATTCAAGTGAAATACATGGGTGAAATTTGAAAAGAAACACTGTGATGGTTGGTAGTGAGAATCAAGATAGAGTAGCCTTTAATATAACCCATTTGGCCTTTCATGTGTTTTTTCCAAAGGGAATATTATCTCAGGTTATGCTACTTTTAAAAAAAATTTTAGTTATTTGATCGAGAGAGCACAAGTAGGTGGAGTAGCAGGCAGAGTGAGAGGGAGAAGCAGGCTTCCAGCTGAGTAAGGAGCCTGACATGGGGCTCGATTCCAGGACCCTGGGATCATGACCAGAGCCAAAGGCAATTGCTTAACCAACTGAGCCACCCAGGCGCCCCATGCTACTTTAAGGAAAAAAAGCATCACATATAGTTGGGTGGAACACCAAACATTTTCACAACTGTAAGATTCACAATATCAGATGATAATTTAACAAACATAAATTTTCAGAAAGAGTTAAGAGGCAGAGTAATAGGGGGAAACCTATGCTTGCCTCCTCCAATGAACACAGCTAGATAAATATCAAATCATTCTGAACACCCAAGAAATCAATCTGAGGATGGAAAGAACAAACTGCACGACTAGAGGGAGGAAAGAGGCCAGCCACATCATGGAAGTTAGGAGGTGAGGAGATGTGATTTAGAGAAGAAAAGAATTGCTGGTGATGATGCAGAGGAGAGGAAGCCCAGATCAGGAAAAGAGAGACAAAGACAGAGACAGAGAGACAAGAAAAACACTTTCCCTACATCACTAATGAGGAAAATGAGAGGGGCTAATTATCACAAGTATCTACAAGCAGCAGAGCACAAAGTCTGCTTTTAGAAGTCCATGCCATGGCCAGGGTGGAACCTGGCTGGCAAAGAGGTGCTCCTGTGAAGAAGAAAGGCAGAGGCCAGGGAGCATGATACCCTGGGTTGCACTAGGAGAGAAAATTCTCTTTCATGAAGAGCATTTGGGAGAAGGGCACTGCCTTTATGGGAACAAAAGAGCAAGCAGGTGCCACTGAGCTGCCCCATTCTTTAGCACAGGAGACACCTGCTGAGAGCAGCTAACCTGCATCCCGGCCTCTTGTGCTTTATGGTAAATTCCAAGCCCCTGTGCATTCCTGCAACTACCCTTCTGGGACAAACCAGCACTAGCGCAGTATGACGAGACCCTCCTCCAGAGGATCAGTCCATGTCCATGCATCGTAAGGTACCTAAAATTTAGAGTTCTGAAACCCAGTCTGTGTGCCTGTGATAAAACACAGGAGCACAGTGCCACAGGGTAGGCAAATGCTCAGAGACAGGGTGAAGGCATATATCTGAGGAATGCATGGGATAAGCAAGGGGAGACTGTTTACTCTTCTATGAGGGCTTTTTTGAACATTGGCAGGTGCAAACTTCCCTCTCTGGGGATGAGAGAGACGGCTGACAACATTTTTAGCCCTGCCCATCAGAACAGACAGATTGCAGTGAGAAACATAGTGCTCACAGTGGAGGCTTGAGCTGCTTACACCAAACCCCAGTCCCCTGAACTCTGCAGGTGGTTTTTGTTGTTGTTGTTGGGTTTGTTTTTGCTAGGACAAGTATGCCTAAGACTCAGAACAGGAGTACCACACCTCTTCCACCAGAAGACCAGCACAAACCCTCCACATGCACCAAGTCTACTCACAGAAAGCTGAAAAGCTTCAGCTCTACGGGAAATAGAATCTAGCCTGTTTTAACAAGTGGACCAAAAAACATAGTTAAAACTCACCACACACTGGAAAAGCAGTAAACACTCCCTGCTGCAGACAAGAAGAAACTATGCTGAGGACTGACCCAAAGGAAACAGCAGCAAAAACACAACAGCAGAGTGTACCAGAAACACTTTCTGAAGCACCAGGCCCTGGAAAGTATATGACCTCTTCTTAATACAACCATTACTCTCAGGAGCAGAAACTATAACAGGCTTTCATAGGACACAGGAGAAGACAGAGACCTAGACAAAATAAGATGGAGGAATTCACCCCAAAACAAAGAACAAGAAGAGGTCACAGGCAGGGATCTAATCAAACCAGTTATAAGTAATATCTCTGACCCAGAATTTAAAACAACAATTATGAGGATACTAGCTGGGCTTGAGAAAAGCAAAGAAGACACCAGGGAGTCCCGTAACGCAGAGATAAAAGACCTAAAAACTAGTCACGCCAAAATAAAAATACTATAACCAAGACACAAAACCAACCAAATGTAATGACCACAAGGAGAGAAGAAGAAGAACGAATAAATTATATTGAAGATAAAATTATGAAAATAATGAAGCTGAAAAGAAGAGGGAAATAAAAATGTTAGATCATGAATGTATGCAAAGGGAAATGAACGACTCCATAAAGCATAATATCCACATCATAAGCATCCCCTAAGTAGAGAAGGAAAAGGGAGCAGAAGGTTTCCTTGAGGAAACTATAGCTGAAAACTTCCCTAATCTGGGGAAGAAAACAGACATCCAAATCCAGGAGGCAGAGAGAGCTCCCATCAAAATAAAAAAAACCAGGCCAACACCAAGACATATCATAGTAAAAATTGCAAAATAAAATACAGATATAAGGACAGAATCCTAAAAACAGCATTGGAAAAGAAATCCCTGGGACATCTGGGTGGCTATTCTTAACTTCGGTTCAGTTCATGATCTCAATAGGGATTGAGCCCCATGTCTGACTCCACACTTCAGTGGAGAGTCTGCTTGAGATTCTCTCTTCCCCTCTCCCTCTGCCCCTTCTACCCTGCTCTTTCTCTCAGATAAATAACTAAAGCTTTAAAAAAAAAAAAGAAAAGGAAATCCCTAATGTACAAGGGAATACAAATAAGGTTATCAGCACATCTAACCACAGAAACGTCACAGGCCAGAAGGCACTGGCATGATATATTCAACATGCTGAATAGGAAATACATGCAACCAAGAATAACTGATCCAGCAAGGCTGTTATTCAGAACAGAAGGAGACAAAGAGCTTCCCAGACAAAAACTAAAGGACTTTGTGACCACCACACCAGCCCTTCAAGAAATATTAAAGAGGACACTGTGAGGGGGAAAGAAAGACCAAAAGCAACAAAGACTACAAAGGAACATAGAAAATCTCCAGAAACACCAATGTTACATTTAATACAATGGCACTAAATTCATATCTATCAATAATCACTGTGAATGTAAATGGACTAAATGCTCCAATCAAAAGACATAGGATGTCAAAATGGATTTTTTAAAAAAGACCCATTTGTATGCTGCCTGTAAGAGACTCATTTTAGACCTAAAGATACCTGCAAATTGAAAGTGAGGGGACAGAAAAATATTTACCATGCAAATGTATCAAAAAAAAGCTGGAGTAGCAATACTTACACAAGACAAACTAGATTTTAAATCGAAGACTGCAAGAAGAGATAAAGAAGGGCACTATATCAAGATAAAGGGGTCTACCAAACAAGGAGATGTAACAATTGTAAATATTTATGCCCCCAACTTAGGAGCACCCAAAATCAATAACAAACATAAAGAAACTCACTGATAACAACAGAATAATAGTAGGGGAGTTTAAAACCCCACTAACAGCAATGGATAGATCATCTAAGCAGAAAATCAACAAGGAAACAATGGCTTTGAATGGCACAGTAGATCAAATGGACTTAACAGATATATTCAGAACATTTCATCCTAACACAACAGAACACATATTTTTTTTCGAGGGCACATGGAACATTCTCCAGAGGAGATCACATACTAGGTCACAAATCATGTCTCCACAAGTATAAAAAGACTGAGATCATACCATACATGTTTTCTAACCACAATACCATGAAACTTCAAGTCAACCACAAGAAAAAATTTGGAAAGAACACAAATATATGGAGGTTAAAGAACATGCTACTAAAGAATGAATGAGTTAACCAGGAAATTAAAGGAGAAATAAAGAAATACATGGAAGCAAATGAAAATGAAAACATGACAGTCCAAAACCTTTGGGAGGCAGCAAAAGCAGTCATAAAAGGGAAGTATACAGCAATACAGGTTTACCTCAAGAAGCAAGGAAATCTCAAACATAAAAACCGAACCTTAAACTTAAAAGAGCTAGAAAAGAAATAGCAAATAAAGCCTAAAGCCAGAAGAAGAAGGGAAATGGCAAATACCAGAACAGAAATAAATGATATAGAAACAAAAAAGAACAGCAGAACAGATGAATGAAACCAGGAGCTCTTTGAAAATTTTAATAAAATTGATAAACCCCTAGCCAGACTTATCAAGAAGAAAACAGAAAGGACCCAAATAAATAAAATCACAAGTGAGAGAAGAGAAATCACAACCACCACTACAAAAACACAATTTTAAGAGAATACTATGAAAAATTAGATGCCAGCAGACTGGGCAGTCTGATGGATGAATTCCTAGGGGCATATAAACTACCAAAACCAAAAGAGGAAGAAACAGAAAATTTGAACAGACCAACAGACAGCAAAGAAATTCAATTAGTAATCAAAAGAACTCCCAAAAAGGGTAAGTCCAGGATCAGATGGCTTCCCAAGGGAATTCTACCAAACATTTAAAAAAGAGTTAACACCGGGTGCCTGGGTGGCTCAGTGGGTTAAAGCCTCTGCCTTTGGCTCAGGTCATGATCCCAGGGTCCTGGGATCAAGCCCCGCATCAGGCTCTCTGCTCAGCAGGGAGTCTGCTTCCCTTCCTCTCTCTCTGCCTGCTTCTCTGCCTACTTGTGATCTCTGTCGAATAAATAAATAAAATCTTAAAAAAAAAGATTTTAAAAAAAAGATTTAATACCTATTCTTCTCCAGCTAGTTCAAAAAAATGGAACGGAAGGAAAACTTCCAAAATCATTCTGGGAGGCCAGCATTACCCTGCTTTCAAAACCAGACAGAGACACCACTAAAAAAAAAAAAAAAAAAAAAAAAAAAAACAGGGCGCCTGGGTGCCTCTGTGGGTTAAGCCTCTGCTCAGGTCATGATCCCAGGGTCCTGGGATCGAGCCCCACATCGGGCTCTCTGCTCCATGGGGAGCCTGCTTCCTCCTTTCTCTCTCTGCCTGCCTCTCTGCCTACTTGTGATCTCTGTCAAATAAATAAATAAATAAAATCTTAAAAAAAAAAACAAACCAAAAAAACCAAGTATAAGCCAATATCCCTGATGAACATGGATGCAAAAATTCTGAAAAAAATACTAGCAAATGGAATCTAACACATACACTGAAAGAATCATTCACCATGATCAAGTGGGATTTATTCCTGGGCTACAAGGGTGGTTCAATATGCACAAATCAATCAACGTGATACACCACATTAATCAAAGAACGGATAGGAACCATATAATACTCTCAATAGATGCACAAAAAGCATTTGACAAAACAGAGCAGCCATTCTCGATAAAAACCCTCAACAAAGCAGGGATAGAGGGAATATATCCCCACATCATAAAGGCCATACAGGAAAGACCCAGAGCTCACATCATCCTCAGCTGAGAAATACTGAGAACTTTTCCTCCAAGGTCAGGAACAAAAGAGGGATGTGTTAATATCCAAAAGAGGATATTAACATGTTACTGGAAGTCCTATTCCCCCAAAGAGACAACAAAAAGAAATAAAAGGCATCCAAAGGGGCAAAAAGTGCAAAATTTCACTATTCACAAGATGGCATGATACTCTATATAGAAAACCCCAAAGACCCCACTACAAGTAATACATGAATTCAGCAAAGTCAGAGGATAAAAAAGTCAACATACAGATACCTGTTGCATTTCTATATACCAATAATGAAGCAGCAGAAAGAGAAATCAAGGAATCAATCCCAGTTACAACTGCAGCAAAAACTGTAAGATACCTAGGAATAACCTAAGCAAAGAGGTAAAAGATTTGTACTCTGAAAACTATAGAATACTTATGAAAAAAAATTGAAGAAGACACAAAGAAATGGAAAAACATTCCATTCTCATGGATTAGAACAAACATTGTTAAAACATCTATACTATCCAAAGCAATCTACACAGCGCAATCCCTACCATAATACCACTAGCATTTTTCATAGAGCTGGAACAAACAATCCTAAAATTTGTATGGAACCACAAAAGACCCTGAATAGCCAAAGCAACCCTGAAAAAGAAAAGCAAAACTGGAGGCATCACAATTCTGGACTTCAAGCTATAGGATAAAGCTGTAGTCCATCAAGACAGTATAGTACTGGCATTAAAAAAAGGATACAAAGATCAACTGAACAGAATAGAAAAACCTACAAATGGACCCACAACTATATGTTCAAGTAATCTTAGACAAAGCAGAAAACAATATCCAATGGAAAAAAAGACAGTCTCTTCAACAAATGGTGCTAGGAAAAGTGGACAGCTATATACATAAGAATGAAAATGGACCACTTTTTTTGTACCATAAACTAAAATGAACTCAAAATGGATAAAGACCTAAATATAAGACAGGAAACTATCACAATCCTAGAGAAGAACACAGACAGCAACGTTTTTTCACTCTGGCTGTAGCACCTTCTTACTAAACCAGTCTCTGGAGACATGGGAAAGAAAAACAAAAATGAACTATTGGGACTTCATCAAGATAAAAAGCCTCTCAGGGCATGTGGGTGGTAAGCTGGTTAAGCATCCAACTCTTGGGTTTTGGCTCAGGTCACGATCTCAGGGTCATGAGATCAAGCCCCATGTTGGGCTCCATGCTCAGCATGGAGTCTGCTTGGGATTCTCTCTTTTCCTCTCCCCAAGCCCTTCCCCCTGCTACTGTTCTCTAAAATAAATAAATAAATCTTCTTATAAAAAAAGATAAAAAGCTTCTGTACAGCAAAGGAAACAATTGACAAAACTAAAAGGCAGCCTATGGTATGGGAGAAAACATTTGCATATGACATATCTGATAAAGGGTAGTATCCAAAATCTATAAAGAACTTAACAAACTCAACACCCTCCAAAAACAAGTTAAGAAATGGGCAGAAGACATTAATAGACATTTTTCCAAGGAAGATAAATAGATGGCTAACAGACACATTAACAGATGCTCAACATCACTCATCACCAGGGAAATACAATCAAAACCATGATGAGATTCCACATCACACCTCTCAGAATGGCTAAAATTAACAACACAGGAAACAACAGGTGTCGGCGAGGATGCAGAGAAAGGGAACCCTCTTATACTGTTGGAATGTAAACTGGTGCAGCCACTCTGAAAAAGAGTATAGAGGTTCTTTAAAATGTTAAAGGTAGAAATACCTTATAATGCAGCAATTACTATATATTTACCCAAAGGATACAGAAATACTGACTTGAACGGGTACATGCTCCCTGATCTTTATCACAGCATTATCAATAGGAGTCAAATTTTGGAAAGAGTCCAAACATCCATCAACTGATGAATGGATAAAGAAGATGTAGTGTGCATATACAATAGATATTACTCAGCCATAACAAAGAATGAAATCTTACCATCTGCAAGGATGTGGAGAGAGGCAGAGTGTGTTTTGCTAAGTGAAATAAGCTAGTCAGAGAAAGACAAATACTATGATTTCACTCATATGTGCAGCTTAAGAAACAAAATAAATGAACACAGGGGAAGGGAAAGAGGAAAAAACAGAGAGGCAAACCATAAGAGACTCTTAACTACAGAGAAGAAACTGAGGGCTGCGGGAGGGAGGTGGGCAGGGAATGAGCTAAATGTGTGATGGCTATTAAGGAGAGCACTTGCAATGAGCACTGGGTGTTATATGTATATGATAAATCACTAAATTCTACTCCTGAAACCAATATTCCACTATATGTTAACTAACTAGAATTTAAATAAGAACTTTAAAAACAATTATACTTTACAGAGTTTAGAAGCTTTTATTAGTTAGTACTTTAGATATCTGCTATCAATTAAAATCACGAATGAGGCCCCCTTAGTTCTTAAATATTGCACTGCCGTCAACAGTATACACTTTAAAAATCTATATATGAGCTATTAACATCTTACTGTTGGTTACTAAAGACAAGTGATTGTCTAATATTTGAAAACACTGTGGCTGGCATTTTCTCTAAGATATAACAAAGTTTTAAATGAAAAAAAATTATTAAATTAAATGACCAAATTTAGTACCCTTCGTTACTCATACATTAATGAAAGATAGCTCTGGACATCCCTTTTTTTTCTTTAACTACACAGTAGCTCTCTCACTGGGATGAGTACACTTGGTTTCTTAATCATTGTCTCTAATTTCTGTCATCCAAAACAGGAAGGTACATTAAATCTAACAGTTTCTGATATACAAATAAAAATGTGTGCCTTATTACAAGTGACTTTCTTCTAAAAGTCACTAAAAATGTGTTTATAATATAGCAAAAGAGCAGCTCTGTAAAATACTAACATTCAAATTGTTTTCCGCAAAGCAAAATTATTCTTGAGAACCATCATCATTATCCTATTCTCTAAAATGCACTGCTGTTAAAAAAAATAAAACAAAACAAAATGCACTGCTGTTATAAGATGTATCACTGTAACTAGTGATATGAAATAAGGTATCATTTTAAGATTCATGTACACACTTCCACTCCCTATTATTTTTTATAATTTGTTTTATCCACAACAGCCAATGGGTAATTTCTAACCTGTATCCCCTAAATAAACCTGACATTTCACTTGGGGAAAGTACCAGAATAAGGTGACTAACAAGAAAGAAATCTCACTCCAGACCAAAAAGAGACTAGGTTTAACAGTGACAACCTTGTGCATACAGTAACAGACACACACAAATACATGAATTTACTGATGATAAAACAACAACTATTCATTGTATTTTTTAAAAACCCATAGAAAAGAATAAGACAAAGATATCTGTTGCTTAATCCTCATAATGAATCCATCCTCATAATGAATCCATCCAGGAAAAAAAAAAAAACAATTCCTGTTAGCATTTTGGTGTATTTTAGGCATTTGTATATGTTTATACTATAATGTTGGGAGCATAATGTATGTCCTGCCTTGCATTTTGCTTCTTTTCCTTCAACCTTTGTCAATTTGATAAATGAGAAATGATTTCATGGATTTGATTTATATGCCTTTTATTACGGTGATTCAATTTTTTAAATAATATACTGGAATTTTATATATTTTATGGAATTATTTACACAAATAATTTTCCTGAAGTAACAGCTCTTTACAAATTAAGGGCATTACTCCAATACACTGTATATGATTTTTCACCAGTTTGTTCCTTAGTTTAGTTTGACAATTTAGAGTTTTTTAAATTAGAAATATTTTGTGCCTTTACAAAACGAACATATCCATTTTGTTCAAATGCACAACTGAAAAAGAACAACTTACATGGTAAAATTACTAAAACAACACTCACCAGAAAAAGAATGTCTTCTGAAGATAAAAACAGTAAGTACATTTGTTACCTGTTAAGTGATCTAAGTAGTACTGATAGAGCTTGCACTGAATAGGAGTCATTCTCACAGCTAATACATATTCATGTTTTGGAGGCAAGAACTTTGTTAATGCTGTATAATCTTTCCTCTGTAATTAACAAGAAAGAGAATGAAATTAGTTAACCTAAATATATGATAGGAATTGACTGCTCTAAGAATCATCATTGCTTGCAACTAAAAGATACACATAAAGAAATAGGTACCAAACATACAAGAAAACATTTTCTTAAACATACTTAGCCTCTTCAATCATGTAATCATCATTATATGATTATAGTTAATATAGTTCATATGACTACACAATATGATGCACTGGTAAAAGGACACTGCAATATACCAAGCAGGTTTTAAATTGAAGTGGTCATATTACCAAGAGGGTAATTTATTTTTTCAAATGGTTTTTTCTATATAGAAAAACAAAAAAGAAAAAAGACATATAGGGGATACAATAAACAGTGTTGGGGAAAAAAGACTTGCTTTAATCATACACTAAAAGCAATGAATCAACCTCTGATGCAGTCTGGTTTGTCCTTTGGGTAAGATGTGCCATTATGCCAGAGAATAACACATAACTTTAGGGAAACTGTTTACCTAGTTGAGAAAGCAAGCCATGTATACATACTCTAGATACCATTTAATTATATGAACAAGAAAGAAAGAACACTAACGTTCTAGGTACAAATGACCATTAAACCAGGAAAATACTGTCTAGGTGATGGCATCAATACAAAAACAGAGAACCTGCTGGTACCTGTGGCTAACCTGAACAAAAAGGATGACTGCTTTATAGGAGGGTAGAATATCCAGCCAGAAGAAGAGCCCAGGTTTGTTTGTTACATCTTTGTGGCTTATTTGTTACATCTTTGTGGCTACAATTAGTATCTAGTGTCTAAAGAAAAAGTGCAGAGTCTGAGATCTGCTAACTGCTGGCTCAATCTCAACTCTATTCATTAATACAGATTCACTAAATATCTGTATGTAAACACTATTAACCCACTCAGGTTAGTGTATGATGTCATAATAATAACTGTTTCTTCAGGATCACATTAAAAACAGCTCCTCCACAATTCATAACTGCCTTCCTACAACTATTTCAAATAAGTGAGGTTCAGGCCACTCTACTATAAGATTAGTGTGAGCACTGGAATTTCTTGATCATAATAGCTATGTTCCTTTTACATACTCCCTATCTTAAAGATGGGGAATCTAAACATTAACATATTAAAATATGAAGCTATATACCTGGCAAATGAATTAATCAATTATGCTATAAATGGAATGCTTTTTTAAAATTTAAAGTTTCAAAAACTTTTGCAGACAATGCAAGGAGATTTAAGTATAAAACGATATACTGAAAAAATGGGAAAGAAAACACAAAATAATTAAATTCAGAAAACATTTCGGGATTATAACAGTAATAACATTTTATTATATGGAATGTATTTGTACCTGAACACATCCAGCTAACATCTCATAGAGAATGTGAGCACGCTTTTTCATCACTCTGACATCTACCATGGTAGAATCTGCACACTGACCATTTTGGATTGGATTTATAAATCGATTCCTGAACTCCTTAATGGATCCCAGCAAATTTTCCTTGATAAAGTTAACCATGCAATGATCTAAGAGAGAAGACATTAGTTCACTAATAATAATACTGGCTAAAAGGGACTCAGAAAAATTCTCCGATAAAATGTTCATGTCAAAAACACGCCATGAAAGCATCAGAATTAGCTACAAAGGAAGAAGAGCAAACTGTGTATAGACTGAACATTGGTTTTAAGTCTGATCTGAAACTGGATTACCCAAACCAGATGAGAAATTCAAATAAAAACCATCCTTAAATTCTAGACATGAATATTTAAAAACAATACCTAAGAACATTTTATTCTAATTCACTATTCTCTGTAACAGATATGGAGTATAAAACAAGTATGCTATAACTCTAACCATGATTTTATGGTCAGCAAAGGGATCTTGTGAAAAATACATAGATACTGAATCAAAATAATAAAATCAGGTAATAAGCCATCATATCAAACTTTATATATTAACTGATCTAGTTCCAGAAGCCCTTAACAGTTATCAGCTGCCCTATACTACATAGGACCACAATGTGAAATAACCATTTTTTCCACCGTTTCAATATAATTTTATTAGTAGTTATTACATCAAAACTGATATTTATAGGATCCAAAGGACTGTCTCAGAAAATTCTAAAGAATACATAATCAGATTTTAACAGTAAGATAGAACATATTCTCATTATAGCATTGCCCTTAAAAAGTTATGAATAATAATGAGAATTAAATGCAGTTCAATCAAAAACTAGAAATGAACTCTACATGCAGTGTCACTTAAAGCAAAGTTCCATGGGAGTATAACATACTTCTATGGATGTGAATTTCATTGGCAAACACCACTGGTTTGCTTTCTTCACTGTATCATAATACTCTTCTAACTAATATTTTATTGTTTTTGCAATGTGAAGTAGCATTTCTACAAATGGAGTAACAGAAAAAGGGGAAACTGGAACAGATAAAAATAAAGTATAGGTTACAGTAAAATAATAACCAGTTTTACAAATAATAAAAAACAGTTAAGTTACCATACACTAAAGGAATGGAAATAATAAAAATAACAAAAAACTATTACAATGGATTACAATAGGAAATGTCAATTTGTTATTTGCTAAATAATTCATGTTCCCTCTTTTAAGTATTACTAACACATATGAAAATGAGAGAAAATCGCAAGTTATCTGGATTCAAATCATCTGTCCTCAGTCTCCACAAATTCTATGCTGATACAGATTCAACACAGCTCTCCTTATCCCATCTCCACATTCCTAAAACATTCACAAGTGGTATTTCTTTTCAATTTCCTATAGTACCTCCCCATGAATTAGATATATTTTGTTACAGTATCTACTGAATTTGTAAAGCAATCATTAAGACTTCTGGTAATTTTTCTAGATTTCAAATTCAAATTCAAATTCAAATGTTTATTTTTGAACACTCAAAATAGCACACCTGTTGACTGTGGTTTACCATTCATATTTATAAAGCAGTCCACTTCAAATGTATGGTATTCTTTCACAGCAGACTAAGATGGACCTACGCAGATCATAGTCAAAGACTATATTAGACAGAAGAAAGGCAAATGGCAAAGAGGCAAAAATGTATCTGAGGCAATGCCAACTCTACAGCATAAATGCAGATATTAACTCACACTCAATTAGGTTATTTTGAAGTGGTGTTCCTGTTAAAATAATCCTCCTCCTTGATCGTATAGAATTCATAGCTTTCGAAACAGCAGAAGCTTCATTTTTCAGAATATGACCTTCATCACAAACGACAAAGTCAGGACCTATAAAAATGTATAGAAAAACATTTAATTAGTATATAATTTAAAATGTAATTACAAATTAAATATGTAATCCATGGGGTGCCTGGGTGGCTCAGTAGGTTAAAGACCTGCCTTCAGCTCGGGTCACGATCTCGAGGTCCTGGGATAGAGCCCCGCGTTGGGCTCTCTGTTCAGCGGGGAGACTGCTTCCCCCTCTCTCTCTGCCTGCCTCTCTGCCTACTTGTGATCTCTCTCTCTGTCAAATAAATAAATAAAATCTTTAAAAAAATATGTAATCCATTTAAGCAAATAAGCTAACTCCTTAAAGTGCTGCTCTTGTGGGAGAAAAAACAGTATCCTCATTAAGGATAGTCATATTTTGGGACGCCTGGGTGGCTCAGTGGGTTAAAGCCTCTGCCTTCAGCTCAGGTCATGATCCCAGGGTCCTGAGATCGAGCCCCGCATTGGGCTCTCTGCTCCGCAGGGAGCCTGCTTCCTCCTCTCTCTGCCTGCCTCTCTGCCTACTTGTGATCTCTCTCTGTCAAATAAATAAATTAAATCTTAAAAAAAAAAGAATAGTCTTATTTTATCTGTTGCTGTATTTACTGTATCTTGTAATGTGGCACTAACTGTATTAATTATATCCCAACAGTAGAGTATCAAATACTTTAGATGGTACTTGAGATTTTCTCAATAAGAAACAAAAATAAACAAAAATAAAAGTAACCAAAAGATTCCCCCAACAGATTTAAGGTATTTGAAATATAAAATCTTTTATAATTGGAAAACAGTATCTAAAGATGTATTTCAGCACTAATCAAGTGAACACAACTGTCTAGGACTACTAGCAATTTATATATATATATATGAAAAGATAAATTTCAAAAGTTATATTTTTAAAAATACTATATAAATCACAATAGAGGAGCGTCTGGGTAGCTCAGTCAATTAAGTTTCTGCCTTCGGCTCAGGTCATGATCTCAGGGTCCTGAGATTGAGGAGCCCTGCATCAGGCTCCCTGCTCAGTGGGAAGTTGGCTTCTCCCTCTCTCTCAGCCCTTCCCACTCATGCTCTCTCTCTCTCTCTCAAATAAATAAAATCTTTAAAAAGATAAAAATAAAAATAAATCACAACAGACTCTGCAGTATCTCCCATTTAACATATTCCAAATGATTAACACTCTTTGCAGGGGAAAAATTAACTGATAAAGGACAGCTAAATTGATTGTTACATGGCTATGGGGTACAGGGCAGATGGGAAGAAAGAACACTTTCCAAGTTATAAAAGATCTTACAGCTGAAAGTAACTCAAAAAAATACACTTTATCAAAATAATATATTATTGTCTTCTAAAGTATGGTTTATACACAATTTGCTTGCTGGTTAATATACATACATACATACTACTTAAATATTGATTTCAACAATAGCACTTGTCAAATTACTCCCCATCTGCTAGGCATTAGAGAAAATTTATCTTCTACATGATTTCAAAAGTAAATGCTTCAGTATGATTGATCAAACAATGTATGTAATTGTTAATCTGTATTCAGATGGGGCTACATAAATATTAAGACTTTTTAAAATCACTTATATACTTTCTTAAAAACTAAAATTTGTATCGTACTTTGTATTAAAAGACTACATACTGGTTTTTTTTTAATCCTACGAAGTTTTTTAAAGAGAAAAATTGTGTTCTATACATGACGTAAATGATTTTCAACACCATATTCCCTGAAGCATTGCTTATTTTGGTGGAAAATTGAAAACAACAGAAAAGCTTTTCAAAGGGCAAGAATAAAACTATAACAGAATGTTGCTGAACTAAAACTAATAATAAAGATCTCTATGTACTATCCTGAACTATATGTCCAATACATTATTAAAAAGAAGCAAATTGCAAAATCTATATTATGATACTATTTGTATTTAAACAACCACCTCTGGGGCACCTGGGTGGCTCAGTTAAACATCTGCCTTCAGCTTGAGTCATGATCCTAGGGTCCTGGCATCGAGCCCCGCATTGAGCTCGTTGGTCAGAGGGGAGCCTGTGTCTCCCTCTCCCTCTGCCTGCCATTCCCTCTGCTTGTATTCACTTTCTGTGTCAAATAAATAATTAAAATCTTAAAAAAGAAGCCCCCTCAAACAGCGTGATTTTACCTATGTATACATATATATAGTAAAGGATTAACACTACCCAAAGAAAGGTTAGGCCTTTGTCCTCAGCACCTGGGAGGTAACCTCTAAACTTGGAACATCCTGCCGGCGAAGATGATCTTTGTTTACCTGGATGGCTTGGGACACACACCAGATAGTCTAACAAGGTGATTTATGGGGGGAGGGGGCCTTTGGGCCATATGGCATCTTCTCGACCTTTGGAGGGGCTAAACACTAAGATCACTTACATGGGTGGTCAGACATGTCTATGTGGCCAAGTCCAAACTCTAAACACTAAGGCTTGTATAAGTGTACTTACTTAGCAATACTCCATACTTATGTACCATTGCTATGTGCATAATGTTATGTATGTTATGTATCACTGGTGGGAAAAGTAACTGCTGCCTGCAGAATTCCACTGACAGATCAGTGCTGGAACTCTCCTGGACCCTCCCCTATGTGCCTTTTCCTGTTGCTGATTTTAACTTGTATCCTTTCACTGTAATAACCCATAACCATGAGTATAACAGCTTTTTTGCATTCTATTAAGTCCTAGTAAATTACTGAACCTGAGAGTAGTCTTGGGCTTCTAAACACTGCAACATAAAATACATGCTTAAAAAAAAACCCCACACAATCTGATTAAAAAGTGGACAGAGGATCTGATTAGAGAATTTTCCAAAGACATGCAAACGGACAACAGGTACATGAAAAAGACCTCAACATCACTAATCATCAGGAAATGCAAATCAAAACCACAATGAGGTATTACTTCACACCTGTTAAAATGGCCATTCTCAAAAGGACAAGAGATAACCAGTGCTGGTGGGGTTGTAAAGAGAAGGGAACCCTTGTGCACCATTGCTAAGAATGTAAATTGGTGCAGGCACTATGAAGGTTCCTCAAAAATTGAAAAGTAGAACTACCACATGAACAAGCATTTCTACTTCTAGGTATACATATATCCAAGGAAACAAAATCATCTCAAAGAAGTATATCAACTATCATGCTCACTGCAGCATTATTTGTAATAGCCAAGACAGCGAAACAACCTAAGTGTCCACTGATGAATGGATAAAGAAAAAGTGGGGTATATATATACATACAATTGTATATTATTCAGCCATAAAAAAGGAAATCCTGCCATTTGTGACAACATGAATGTATCTTGAGGGCATTACGTCAAGTGAAATAAATCAGACCAAAAAAGGCAAAAACTGTGATTTCACTTACGTGGAATCTAGAAACAAAACAAACCAAACTCATAGACACAGAAAATAAATTGGTGGTTGCCAGCAGCAGGTGATAGGGATGAGTGAAATGGGTAAAGATGGTCAAAAGTTACAAACTTCCAGTTACAAGATAAGTCCTGGGAATGTAATAAACAGTATGATCATCATAAATAACAATATTGTATTATATACTTAAAAGTTGCTGAGAGAGTAAATATTGAAAGTTCTCACCACAAGAAAAAGTTTTAACTGTGATGGGATGTTAACTAGATTTATGGTAATCATTTTGTAATATATACATATACTGAAACATGTTGTACACCTGAACCTCTATAATGCTATTATGCCAGCTGTATCTCAAAAAATACATGCTTGTTTGTATAAACACAAAAATTTCTGGAAGGATATACATGAAACAACAGTGAGACAGGAGGAATGGAACTTTTCCTTTTTACTATGCACCTTTTCCTTCTGTTTATATTTTGCTCAAAAACATGTACTGTTTTTATAATTTAACTTAAAAAGAACTGTTTATCAGTGTGGCAATGAAAAGAAAGGGGGTCCTATCTTTAGTAAAGGTATCTGAGGGAATAAAAGTAGGAAGAAAGAATAAAAGTAAATATACTCATGAATAACTGAATCAACAAAAAAAGCTAAAAGATGTTATTCCTATTCTGTTCACTAGGACAGGAATGTATATAACATTCTAACATTAAAAAGTTTTAAAATCTTTAAAACGAATAAGTTTTAATAATCTTGGAAATGTATTTTCTGGAAAACCTCATTCCAGTGAGGTGGCAGGATTTGAAAACAGCTATTGCAGAAATCATTCTAGACAAAGAGAGAATGCAGTCATTGAGGCTCTGGAGAGTGGAAGAAAAGGGACCTTAGCAAGAGGCTTAAAGAAAAGTTCTCCTGTTCAAAAATTAAGCCTGACTGAAATAGTTCAATATGCCATGGAAATTTATCATTATTTTATATAATTACATAAGTCTATTTTATTGTTTAAATCAAACAGTACTTCAAAATTTTTTTAAAGAAGATTTTATTTATTTATTTGACAGAGATCACAAGTAGGCAGAGAGAGAGAGAGAGAGAGAGAGAGAGAGGAGGAAGCCGGTTCTCCGCTGAGCAGAGAGCCCGACGTGGGACTTGATCCCAGGACCCTGAGATCATGACCTGAGCTGAAGGCAGAGGCTTAACCACTGAGCCACCCAGGCGCCCCTCAAACAGTACTTTAAATTAATATTGTGTGTGTGCATAAAGGACTGAGGTACTGGTCACATGCTATAACACAAATTAAAGCTCGAAAGTCTTATGCTAAGTGAAAAAAGTCAGATATTGTATGATTTCACTTTTACAAAATGTCCAGAAACATTTTCACGAAGGTCCAAAAAAGCCAAATCCACTGAGACAAAAAGTACATTGGTAGTTTCTAGGGGACAGAGCATTTGGAAATGACTGCTAATGGGTACAGAATTTTTTTGAGGTGATGAAAATGCTGTGGAGTTCAAGAGAATAGTTATGATAGTTACGAAACATTGTGAATATACTAAATGTGACGGAATTGTAAACTTTAAAATGGTAAAATGGATTTTATGTTATGTGTAGTTTTACTGCAATACATTCTAGTCATTAAAGTATGGAACAATGTAGATTAATATTCAAGCTACCACAGTGAATAAATGCTCAGCATAACTTAAAGTAAGTAACTGTGCCATGAATTAAAAAAGGCAAATATAATCACGAGGTTATAAACAGGTTATTCATTTGTCAAAGCCCAATAAAAGCTACACTACAAAGAATAAACTTTAATGTATCCAAATAATAAAACAAAGGAACTGACCTAAGTGACTTTAGAAAATGTTATAACTATAAATTATAAAGCCAGGGACGCCTTGGTGGCTCAATTAGTTAAGCATCTGCCTTCGGCTCAGGTCATGATCTCAAGGTCCGGGGATCAAACCCTGCATCAGGATCCCTGCTTAGTGGGGAGACTGCTTCTCCCTCTCCCTCTACCCCCAGCTTGTACTCAATCTCTCATTCACTCTTTCCCTCAAATAAATAAAATCTCTTTAAAAAATTAAAGGTTATTATATATGAACCTCATGATAACCACAAACTGAAAACCTATACTAGATAAACAAGACACAATGAGAAAAGAATCTAAACATAACACTAAAGAAAGTCATCAAACTGGGGCACCTGGGTGGCTCAGTGGATTAAGCCTCTGCCTTCGGCTCAGGTCACGGTCTCAGGGTCCTGGGATTGAACCCCGCATCTGGCTCTCTGCTCAGCAGGGAGCCTGTTTCCCCCTCTCTCTCTCTGCCTGCCTCTCTGCCTACTTGTGATCTCTGTCTGTCAAATAAATAAATAAAATCTTAAAAAAAAAGAAAGTCATCAAACCACAAGAGAAGAGAGCAAAAAAACAAGAAAGGAAAAGAGGACTATGAAAACAATCAGAAAACAATTAACAAAACGGATCAAGTCCCACATGAGGCTCCCTGCTCAGCAGGAAGCCTGTTATTCCCTCTGCCCCTCCCCCTGCTTGTCCTCTCTGTTTCTCTAACAAATAAATAAAATTTAAAAATAAATAAATTACAAAGCCATTGACAAAAACAATCATGTAAACACTGTACTATGGTTGGTAAACTTGTTTCTTACAGAGGTACAGGTTAACAATTCTGAAATTACTTTGCATGTATAATGAATCTGGACAAATAAATAAATGGATGGCGGATAGCTGGAGCCAGGATTCTCACAGTTGGAAAAGTAATAACAGATTAACAAAGAAGGTGAAAATGAACACTATGATACTGGATTAGACGACACCATTATGAAATCAAGTTTATCTCTATGTGCTCACACACAAAGGGATAGATTCATGTGTAGATGTAGATTGGTACAATAATCACCTAGCTTTTGTCTGCTGAAAGGACCTAGAAGCAGTGATACTCCAGTAGCAACAAACCATTTTTCAATAAAAGGCACCATGGCACATTACTGAAATGGTTAATTCTGGGGCAGGAGGCAGAGAAAATATAACATAAGCCTGGAGTACTTTATAGTACCAGAAAGTAATGAAGTGCTTAAAACAACAACAAAAAGTATGACACATCAAAGGGATACAGGAACCAATCTACAAACCTGAAAGAGCTCCCAATGGCCAAACTGGAACAATTTGAACAACAAAATAAATAACATAGCATTAGTTTATAATCTAACATATAAACTAATAATAGTTAGTCTATACTGTTATAAATCAATGATTGATTATATAAACAGGTAGAAAGGACAAATCTTTCTTAAAGAAAAATTTTGAATTTTATGTGCAGATAATGGCCACTAAGGGAGACAGAGCTTAATTTCTGCCTTCCCCCAACGTGGGTAAGCTAGACTATGTGACCAATTTCCAAAGAACAGAGTAGAGATAAGTGAAAATAATAAACCCAGTAATGTCATGTAGGTCTAATGTACCCTGGATATGATGTGATGAGAAAGGTATTTCACCTCTGGTAAATTTTTTCAAAAATGTATAACCCCAGTCTAATTACAAGAAAAGCAACAGACACACTAGTGAACATTCTACAGAATACTTGCACAACACTCAAGACTGACAAGATAATGAAAAATAAAGAATGAGAAGTTGTCATAGACCAGACAAGACTGTGGAGACATGATAATTAAATGCAATGTGATATACCCTAAATCAGATCCTGGAACAGGATCCTGGACATGAAAAATGGTGAAATTCAAATACAGTTTGGAGTTTAGTTAACATATGCCAACAATGTATCAATTTCTTAGTCTGGACAAATCCACCTGGCAATGTAAAATGTTAACAGTGGGAAATCTGGGTGCATTAAATATGGGAGCTTTTTTTTTTTCTACTATCATTTCAGATTTTCTGCAGAAAATTATTCCAAACTAAAACATTTTAAAATGTCACTAAATGATTTGCATGAAAGTAACGAATGTTATTCTTCATGTCAAGCTTGAATTTTTTAAAAATTTATTTCCTCATGAACAAATCACAGTGTTAAGCATCTGAAACTGTTGTTTTACCCATCTAGAGCAACCTTCTTAAATCTGTTTTAATGCTATTTACTAGCTTAAAGTTCTCTGATGATAAAACCACCATAGAACTTTCAGACAAATACTTAACAAACTTACTGAGCCTTAGATTTACAATGGCAATGTTACTTTGTTAATTAAATGTTAATTAAATCATTATTAAAAAGGCAAAACAGTACATATATTCAGTTATAAAATGAATAAGATCTGAGAATCTAATTTATAACATGGTAAGTATAACTGGTAACACTGTACTATAAAACTAAAATTTGCTAAAAGAATAAAACTTAAATGCTTTCACCAAAAAAAAAAAATGGGATAGTAAATATGTGAGGTCATGGATATGTAACTCAAAAGGATGAATCCTTCTGTTTGGCAGGAAGCTAAGCCTAAGGAACAGGAGGATGGACCTTAGGCATCCCGATGGAGAGCCCCAACTGAGGACCACCCAGGGACCACCCTATTCCACCCACCTAACAGTAAGTTTGCAGTTACAACATCCCAACAGAGTTAGAGTTAAGTTTGTTGTGTTTGTTGCACTTGTGCAGAAAGCAGTCACTTGTCCTTATGTCTCTAGAATAGAAATAATCTTATGGTTTCCTACCCCATTAAGGCATTTCCAATTTACCCTGGGAAAGGACATGGATTGTTGGCTAATTATTAAATAATCTAGTCCTGTCACTCAAATGTTATAATCTTGGAACCCACCCAAAAGAAGAAACTGATATAAGCCCACACCCAGGAGTTTCGCCTTTGTCTCTCTTGAGTGGCCAATCTTTCCCTTGGAGTACATGTTAATAAAATGCTGCTCTGCCTTTCTTTCATTTTGCTATCCTATAATTCTTTAATGTGGGCAACTGAGGCTTCTTTCCTCTTCATTCTCAGTAACACTTCCAAAATATATTCATTTATCAAAATCATATATTGTGGGGTGCCTGGGTGGCTCATGACCTGCCTTCGGCTCAGGTCATGATCTCAGAGTCCTGGGATCGAGCCCCGCATCGGGTTCTCTGCTCTCTAGGGGAGCCTGCTTCCTCCTCTCTCTCTGCCTGCCTCTCTGCCTGCTTGTGATCTCTCTGTCAAATAAATAAATAAAAATCTTTAAAAAAAATCATATATTGTACACTTTAAATATTTTACAACTCTGTACATTACACCTGAATAAACCTGAAAACAGTAAAATTTAATAAAAAAGAAGCAAACTGATGGATTCTAAAGAACACTGACATTTTTGACAGTGAAAATTAGACTTATTTTTAAAAGACAGAGATCACAAGTAGGCAGTGAGGGAGGCAGTGGGGGGGGGGGCCTCCCTACTGAGCAGAGAGCCCAATGCGGGGCTCGATCCCAGGACCCTGAGATCATGACCTGAGCCGAAGGCAGAGGCTTTAACCCAGGTGCCCCGAAAATTAGACTTTAACACACATCTAAAGCCTCAAAGTATCTCAAAGTAACATAATAGTTTAAAAAGAAAAAAGGTACAAATAATTAAAAATTAATTAGTTTTGTGAATAATACAATTTGCTGCTTTTCCAGGTGCCAAATAAGAAATATTTGGATCTTGTATTATGAGAATTACTGTCATAAGGCTAGACAGTATTGTAAATATTAACTTTCCATAGTGATGACACTAAAATAACAGGGAAAAAAACTAGCAGCAACTCTTCTAATGACATAAAGTTGGGAAAGAAATTTAACTGTTTTCAGAGTATGAAGAGAGAGGTCTTGTTACCATCTAATATTCAGACAGCTGGAAGAAACTGCAATTGTGACTTAGGCACCAGATGCATTTTTATTTGTTTACAAAATCTCCCCTAAAAACCCTAAACACTTCTAGACTGAAAAACTGGCAACATTAAGAGTGCTTTCACCTTAATAAAATTATACTAAGAAACCGAAAGAAGGAAAAAAAACAGGACAAATGAAACAAAAACCAGATACTTAGTAGTTGTTAAACAGAACATCAGCATATTTTTTATTCAACTTGCTTATTTATCTCAGTGCCTGTTAATATATTACCTGGATCAACCAAAGCTTTGTTAAAGATTTCCTTAAGTTTCCTACTCTTCACATTCCTTCCTTGAGCAAGATTTCTGTACATCTCATAGCCTATGATCATAACACCACCATCTTCTTGCCACCTCTGCAGCATGTAGCTTCTCTCCTGAGGACGTTTCACAGTTGCTAATTCAGAGACCTTTTGTGAGAAAATAAAGATTTTTAAAGGTAGCTATTAGGAATGTATATTCCTATACTGGAAATACTGCATATATGGTATGCATATATGGTATGCATATGGGAAATATGCATAAATGGTAATTAATCTTTTTCTTTTACTATATGAATTTCATGCAGTTATTTTAATAAAAGAAAATATTTAAATTATAATACCTCAAGCTTCTCATCATCTTTTAATCCTTCCTGCCACTTCTCAAATTCATTCATCCAATTCAAAGCAGTATTAAGAGGACAAACCACCAAAGCCGTGCTGAAATCCAATTTGTCGCACAAAAGAACTGTATGAAGAAAACTTACCACCTACAAGAAAACAAATTAAGTTATCATCATCAACTAAAATATCTGAAAAAAGTTAAAACAATCATACAATTTACTAGTTTTGTTTTCTTTTACCTTCAAACAATAAAGCAACCAACCAACGGTCATAATTTCCAAACCAGGCAAAGTATGGGGAAAGAGATATAATATAGACAGAGATATAAAAAAGACAGAGTTTGGGGCGCCTGGGTGGCTCAGTTGTTAAGCGTCTGTCTTTGGCTCAGGTCATGATCCCAGGGTCCTAGGACCAAGCCTGCATCAAGCCACCTGCTCTGCAGGAACCCTACTTTTTCCCTCTCCCACTTCCCCTGCTTGTATTCCCTCTCTTATTGTCTCTCTCTTTGTCAAATAAATAAATAAATCTTAAAAAAAAGATGGAGCTTGATTACATGATGTATGAAGTTCTTCTAACTCTAAAGCTTCATGATCCTATGATCAATAATAACAATAAAAGAAATAACCACACCAAAACTAAGTCCCTAGTCTCTGCACAATGTCCGTCCCTACAAACTTCAGAAACTGCCATTGCCAATTTAGAAGAGTGGTGTTATACAGTATTTTTTTTTTCATTTTAGATTGTTCTGAATTGATATCTTGTGAAGATGGAGGTGGAATATGAGGACCCTAGGCTCACCTCATCCTACAAATACAATAACTATCAAATCATCATAAATATCCCAGAAATTAACCTAAAGACTGGGAGAACAAACTCCATAAGTGAAGGTAGAGAAGAGGCCACATCGAAGAAGGTAGAAAGTACAGCCATGTGGTTTGGGACAGAAACGGATCAAGGCCAATGGGGGGTGGGCAGGGAGATGCAGTCATGGAGAAGGACAAAAGACAGTTTACCACACAGGGTAGCACACAGGAAAAATGAATCCCAAACGCAACTGGCTTGGAAAGTGAGGGGGCCGAATTTGGTGAGTTCTTGCAACCAGTGGAGCTTAAAGTCCTGAGTTTTAAAGGTCAGCAGGCCTGGCCAAGATACAGCCTGGAGGATACTGTGCTGCTCTTGGAGAGAAGGCAAACAGTGCATGAACATATAGCATGGAAACAGTGAAATGAAGGGCACCTGGGGGCACACAGTAGGGAGGGTTTTTGCTCATCTCAGACCACATCCCAGGGAAAGAGCATTCACAAAGAAACCCCTCCAGGAACAAAGAAACCAGTCAATATCTTCTTTCCACCCCTCCCCTCAGCATAAGCACAAGGGCACCTGTGGGAAGCAGAAAAGCACTGACACTTGTTATCTACCTTGTTTATACTAAGCCCCAACTGCCATCATTTGAACAAAAGCACCCCTCTGGGTCATGCTTCCCTTAGTCCCAGGGCAGAAGGCCCTCTTCCCCAGAAGACCTGCCCAAATCCCTGCTCACACCATGTCTCCCGACCTGGAAGTTTTCAGGATCTCAGCTCAGTAGCAGTTATAACACTTTTCATTTCAGAAGTAGACCGGAGCACACCTAGTTAAAAGATGCCACATTCAAGCAAGGAATCACACTGCCCACAACAGGCAAAGAAAGCCTCTACAGAAGGCTTCTGTGAAGGATAAAGCGGCCAGAACAAAATAACAAAGTACACACAGCATCCATTGGAGACACTCCCACAAACACCAGACCCTAGGGATCAGGGGACACTATACGTCATGGCACTACAAAACCTTTTCTTCATAAGGCCATTATTCTAAAGAACAGGAAACCAAGCTCACTTTTCTAACACAGAGAAACACATACAGAGGTATAGACAAAATGGAAAGAGAGAAATTTAACCCAAATGAAAGAATACAACAAGGCCACAGACACATATCTAAACAAAACAGATATAAGTAATACACCTGATAAATAATTTAAAGGAATGATCATAACGATACTTACTGGACTTGTGAAAAGAGAGGAAGACATGAGTGAGACCCCTAACAGAGGGGTAAGAAATAACGTAGCAGAGATAAAAGGCTTAATAAATGAAATGAGGGGTGCCTTGGCGGATCAGTTAGTTAAATGCATCTGCCTTTAGCTCAAGTCATGATCCTGGGGTCCTGGGATGGAGCCCTGTATCAGGCTCCTTGCTCAGTGAGGAGCCAGCTTCTCCGTCCCCCTTCCCTCCCCACACCCACTCATGCTATCTATCCTGCTCACTCTCAAATAAATAAATAAAATCTAAAAAGGGGGGCGTCAGTAAGTGAAATGAAAAACAGGTTAGATGGACTAACATTTCTGTGCTGGAAGAAGCACAGAAATGAATTAATGACCTGGAAGACAGAGAGTAATGGAAAGTAATCAGGCTAAACAAAAGAGAAAAAAAATATTATGCAAAATGAGAAGTGACAGGGAAATAAGTGACTCCATCAAACATAACAAGATTTGTATTACAGGAATCCCAAAGGAAGATGACAGAGGAAAGAGGGCAGAAAATTTATTTGAAAAAAATAATAGTTGAAAACGTCCCTTACTTGGGGAAGGAAGCAGATATCCAGTTCCAAGAAGCACAGAGAACTCCCAACAAAAGCATACCAAGACATACTATAATTAAATCAGCAAAATATAGTGAAAATTTTTTTTAAAAGCAGTAAGACAAAAGAAGAAACTAACATAAAATGAACAACCCATAAGGCTACCAGCAGCTTTTAAAGCAGAAATTACAAAGTAAAAAAAAAAAACTACAAAAAAAAATTACAAAGTGAAAAAAAACCATGTAGAAAACTACATGGAAACAAATGAAAATGAAAACACAATGACCAAAAATGTCTGAGATGGAGCAAAAAAAAAGCAAAGTTACACCAATACTAGCTACCTTAAGAGGCAAAAAATCTGAAATAAACAACCCAATCTTATACCTAAAGAAGCTAGGAAAAAAGCAACAAACAAAACCTAAAACCAGCAGAAGGAAGGAGATAATAAAAATCACAGCAGAAATAAATGATTCAGAAAATAAAAAATAGAGAAGCTCAATGAAACAAGGAGCTGGTTCCTTGAAAAATATCAATTAAATATATAAACCCCTAGCTAGACTAAGAAGTAAAAAGAAAGAAAAAGAAGCATTGACAAGGATGTGGAAAAAAAGGAATCATCTTACACTGCTGGTGGGAAAACAAACTGGTACAGCCACAGTGGAAAAGAGAATGGAGACTCCTCGAAAAGTTAAAAATAGAACTGCCCTATAATCCAGCAATCACACTACTGGGTATTACCCAAAGAGTAGAAAAACACTAATTCATTCAGAGGCATACATATTTTTTAAACATACTATGTTTAAAAAAAGCATAATTTACAGCATCCAAATTATGGAAACTGCCCAGGTATCATACCATTCATAGATGCATAAGGATGTGAGACACACACACACACACACATACATACACACACACTGGGATACGATTTAGCTGTAAATAATATCGAAATCTTCCAATTTGCTACAACATGGATGGAGCTAGAAAGCAAAATGCTAACTGTAATAAGTCAGTAAGAGAAACAAAAATACCACAGGATTTCACTCATATGTGAAATTTAAGAAAAAAATAAATGAACAAAGGGAAAAAAAGAGAGAGGGACAAATTAAGAAAAAAACCCTTACTTAGAACAAACTAATGGTTACCAGAGGGGAGGGTGGTAAGGGGACGGAATAAATAGATATTGGGGACTAAGGGGTGCACTTGTCATAACGAGCACTGAGTGATGTATGGAATTAGTAAATAACTATACTGTATACCTGAAACTAATATAACACTGTACATTAACTGAATGGAATTAAAAACTTAAAAACCAATGCAGGGGTGGTTCAACACCTACAAATCAATCAACGTGATATGCCACATTAATAAAAGAAAGCATAAGAACCATATGATCCTCGCAACAGATGCAGAAAAGGCATGACAAAATACAGCATCCTTTCTTAATAAAAATCCTCAAGAAAGAAAGGATAGATTGCAACCTACCTCAACATCATAAAGGCCATATATGAAAGACTCACAGCTAACCTCATGCTCAATGAGGAAAAAATGAAGAGTTTTCCCCTAAGGCTAGGAACATAACAGGGATGTCCACTCTCACCACTATTGTTCAACATAGAACTGGAAGTCTAGTCTCAGCACAAAAAGAAATAAAAGGTATCCAAATCAGCAAGGAAGAAGGAAAACATTCAGTCTTTGCAGACATGATACTCTGTAGAAAACCTGAAAGACTCCAACAAAAAACTGATAGAACTGACACACAAATTCAGCAAAGTCAGGATATAAAAGCAATTTACAGAACTCTACTCCATGTCTACACACCAACAATTAAGCAGCAAAAAGAGTAATCAAGGAATTGATCCAATTTATGATTGCACCAAAAAACACAAGATAACTAAGAATAGCCTAACCAAAGAGGTATAAGATTTATACTCTGAAAACTACAGAACATTTATCAAAGACACTGAAGAGGACACAAAGAAATGGAAAATTCTCATGGATAGGAAGAACAAATATTGTTGAAATGTCTATATCACTGAAAGCAATCTACACATTTAACACAATCCCTATCAAAATACCATTAGTATTTTTCACAGAGCTAGAACAAACAATCCTAAAATTTGTATGGAACCACAAAACACCCCAAACAGCCAAAGCAATCTTGAAAAAGAAAAGCAAAGCTGGAGGCATCATGATTTCAGATCTCAGGCTGTATTACAAAGCTATAATCACCAAGACAGTATGGTACTTGCCTGAAAACAGATACATAAAGCAATGAAACAGAATAGAGAACCCAGAAATGGAACCACAATATATGGTCAACTGACAAAGCAGGAAGGAATATCCAATGGAAATAAGACAGTCTCTTCAACAAATGGTGCTGGGAAAAACGGACAGCAACAGGCAAAGAATGAAACTGGACTACTTATTTCCACCACACACAAAAATAAATTCCAAGTGGATGAAAGATCTAAATGTGAAACAGAAAACCATCACATTCTTAGAGGAGAAAACAGGCTGCAATATCTTTGACCTCAGCCATAGCAACTTCTTACTAGACATTTCTATAGAGATAAGGAAAACAAAAGCAAAAATGAACTACTGTGACTCCATCAAGATAAAAAGCTTCCGCACAACAAAGGAAACAACAAAACTAAAAGGCAACCTACCAAATGGGAGAAGATTCTTGCAAATGACATATCAGATAAAGGTCTCGCATCCAATATCTGTACAAAGAACTTATCAAACTGAATACCCCAAAAATAAATACTCCAGTTAAGAAGTAGTCAGAAGACATGAACAGAGATTTCTCCAAAGAAGACATGAAAAAATGCTCATCACTCATCATCAGAGAAATACAAATCAAAACCACAATGAGATACGACCTCACACAGGTCAGAATGGCAAAAATTAACAACTGAGAAAACAACAGATGTTGCCAAGGATGTGGAGAAAGGGGAATGTTCTTACACTGTTGGTGGGAATGCAAACTGGTGCAGCCACTCTGGAAAACAGTATGGAGGTTCCTCAAAAAGTTAAAAACAGAACTACCCCACAACCTAACAATTGTACTACTAGGTATTTATCCAATGGATAACAAAACTACGATTTGAAGGGGCACATGCACCCCTATGTTTACAGCAACACTATCAACAATAGCCAAATTATGGAAAGAGCCCAAATGTCCATTGACCTATGAATGGATACTTAAGATATGGTATATCTATATAATGGAATATTACTCTACCATCAAAAAGAATGACACAGGGCAGCTGGGTGGCTCAGTGGGTTGAGCCTCTGCCTTCAGGCCAGGTCACGATCTCAAAGTCCTGGGATCAAGCCCCACATTGGGCTCTCTGCTCAGCAGGGAGCCTGCTTCCCCCTCTCTTTCTGCCTGCCTCTCTGCCTACTTGTGATCTCTCTCTCTCTGTCAAATAAATAAATAAAATCTTTTAAAAAAATGACACATTGCCACTAGCAAGGACATGGATGGAACTAGAGTGAAATAAGCCAGTCAGAGAAAGACAAACACTGAATGACTTCACTCATATGTGGAATTTAGGAAACAAAATAGGTGAATATAGTGAAAGGGAAGGAAAAAAAAATAGGGTAAAAACTGAGAGGGAGGCTGGGGTGCCTGGCTGGCTCAGCTGGTTAAGTGCCTGCCTTTGGTTCAGGTCATGATCCCAAGGTCCTGGGATCGAGCCCCACATCAGGCTCCCTGCTGAGCAGGGAGCCTACTTCTCCTTCTGCCTTTCCCCGTGGCTTGTGCTCTCTCAAAGAAATAAATAAAATCTTAAAAAAAAAACTGAGAGGGAGGCAAACCATACGAGACTTAACTGTAGAAGGTTGTTGGAAGGGAGGTGGGGTGGGCTGGGAGGATGGGCTAAATGGGTGATGGGCATTAAGGAGGGCACTTGTGATGAGCACTGGGTGTTATATGTAAGTGGTGAGTTACTAAATTCTACTCCTGAAACCAATACTACAATAATACAACAATTAATATTTTTAAGTAACTTGAATTTCAATAAAATCTTGGAACAAAAAAAGAACCTTAAAAGCCAAAACAATTGGTTAAAATGGTTAAAAAATTTAAAAAAATAAAGTGTTCTGACTCACTAAATCTGTAATTATTATCTCATGGCTTAATATTACATATATAGGGGCGCCTGGGTGGCTCAGTTGGTTAAGCGACTGCCTTCAGCTCAGGTCATGATCCTGGAGTCCTGGGATTGAGTCCCGCATCAGGCTCCCAGCTCCACGGGGAGTCTGCTTCTCCCTCTGACCTTCTCCTCGCTCATGCTCTCTCTCACTGTCTCTCTCTTCTCTCAAATAAATAAATAAAATGTTTTTTAAAAAAAAAAAAAGAAAGAAAAAAAAATATTACATATATATTCAAAAATATATATACATAAATATTCACTAATGTTGTCTCTGCCACAAGTCCTGCCAATCAGAAATTCAGTATTTTAGTAGTGAAAAATAGTTTATATTCTCATTACTAGAGGATCACAGACTATTAAAAAAAAGGAAGTTCATTTCCACCTCAGAATCTTTGCAGTTTTTACTGGCAATGCCTTGTAACCCCAATCCTTCACCTCATTAGGATCTCCGCTCATAGAGCACCTCCTTGAAGTTGCATTCCCTCTCTATTCTCTTTGAACACTTACTAGCTGAACGTACATATTTCTTATTTGATTAAAATCTCTCAACTGCACTACAATATAAGCTTCCTGAGGGAGGGCTCTTGTTATTCCTGTTTACTGGCTGCTGTATCTCCAGACCCTATAACTTCGCCTGGGACAGAGAATATAATCCAACATATAATTCTGAATTCATGGATGCACAAGAACAGAACACCTTCATGTTCTTACCTGTAAAGTCTTACCAAGGCCCATGCAGTGTGCTAGAATGCATCCTGAACCTGGAGATTTCTTTGTTTTTTTTACAGATTCACAGCAGCAATCCCACATAAATTGAACACCTAAAAATGATAGCTTCACTGAGTTTAAAGATCCAAGTTAAAAATCTTCCTTCACACACATATCAAAAACGTAACAAAAACTTTTAAGAAACAGAATCTTAAAATGAGATAAAGAATCTCTTAAGTATATATGAAATCCCCCCACCCTAAGGTTAATTAGGAAAAAAAAAGATAGTAAACTGAAGCATACAACAGGGCAATTTTCCTTCATTTGTCTATTCTATCACAGCAAACCTTCATTTCCTGGGAAAATCTGAAAAAACATATGAATAATCTAATATACAAATGTTATCTAAAATTTTTTCTAATTTATAGATTCCTATCAAATATTATTTCAGGTTTATTGATTAGGAAAACTACCCAGGAGATAATTTATCATTTCTCCTTTCATTCACTAGTAAGGACTAAAGAAGAAAGGGGGCTCACTACTCAAGGAGTAGAACTGTAGAACTTCCTTTATGAAGTCCTTCGCTTACACACTCAAAACTGACTTACTGATTCCACTTTAACAAGACAGAGAACAGGGATAATTTGGTATCTTTCAAAATACCAATGTCAGAATATTAACAAATATACCTGAAAAAAATGTTGAAACAGAACTTCCTAAAAAAGGCTTTTAGCTAATGGTGGTATCTCTCCCTACCCTGCAGCTGCCCCTACCCAACCATGGCAAACTATATGAAATCCACTTGCAATATGTACCCATTTGTATGTGGCACTTATTTTGTCTCTACAACACTCATTTTCTTTGCAATCATTCAATTGTTTCTCCTCATTTATTTATGAGCTCTACAGGGTACTGAGTTCATGTCTGTTTTGCTCACCAATGTGCCTCTAGTGCTTACCAGAATGTGAGGCACACAGGAGACACCAAATACTGGTAAGACTTAATTAAAAATGCTTTAATCATGGGGCACCTGGCTCAGTTGGTTAAGTATCTGACTCTTGATTTAGGCTCTGGTCTTGATCTCAGGGTCATGAGTTCAAGCCCTACATTGAGCTCCATGCACTGGGGGGAGCCTACTTAAAAAAAATGTTTTCATCATAAAATTGTTTCTTACCATCTACTTGATGTGGTTTCAATTTGATAACCATATTTCTATGAACCTGCACTAAAGGTTCTTTGGTTTCTTCATCTTCATCTAAAACCAACTTGGTTGTTATTGGACACTTGGTGGGTGAAGCATCTTCAATTTCTATCACCTATAAGAAAGGGAATTATAGTTAGCTAACTCACAGAAATCTTTCAAGCAATGGTGGAGTATTAGTGTTATTAAGGGAAATTTTCCGAAATATAGACATATCTATTTATGCACCACACATCCACTATTTTGGTTCAAGTAAGATCAGGACAGAGCACAGGTTAATACATGATTTCCAAAATTAATACCTATATAAGACTTTGAACCACTGTGGAAATATCAGTAATTTAACTCATCAGTTCTCACACACACGATAGGTACAGTTGTGGGAAAACCAGTACTCTAAAATAAACTATAGTACCACCTTACAATTTTTAACAGACACATGGGTCACAAACAAAGATGGTTTTATCTTCCCAGAAGACACATGAAAATGTGCAAGGGCACTTAAGGTTGTCACAATGACTGGTCAGGAGTGGTATTTAATACAGGCAGAGAGGAAAGTAAATACAGATGTTCAGTAACGTAAAAGTCCTAAACAAGAAGTGTTTGACCCAAAATGCCAAACAATTCCCACTGCAAAACAATGTAAATATTTTGTGAAAGGGAAAAACTTTTAGAAACACTGGTTTGAGAACCACAGGCTCAAAAAAAAGTTACAAAAATATAAAATATCCTCTAACTGTAAAAGGGAAACAATAATCTCAGGTTTCTTATATAAGAAGAAACAAATAGATGTGAATACATGTATGTGTATACATTTTTTTGCTGTCTTATCCCAATATCTATCCATTACATAATACACCCAAGAACTGTATAAGGTAGGTACAAATATTCCCATTTTACAAATAAGAAGTGAAGGACACAGAAGTTAAATAACTTACACAAAGTCATACAACTATGAAGTATTACAACACTATGATACCCAGAGGATCAGATATTAGAGTCCTTGCTCTTAAGCACTACACAATACTGCTTTAACAAAGGCAGTGCTTGTCTTAACAAACGACTTTATGATTCCATGAAAACCAATAAAGATCCATTATTTTGTTTTTTATAAGATTCATGATTTTAAAAATACAGACATTATGATCTTTAAGGAATACAATTTACCCAGTATTTCCTTTCTTATTTAGAACTGTAACAATGTACCCAGAGCAGGCTGGGACGACATCAGGTCACAGGAGTTCAGTTAGATAGTTATTAAACCATTCCGAACACCTACAAATCCAACAGGAGATCAAAGAGAAAAGCAGCAATTCTAGGAACAGAAAATCGACCACTTTCTGGAAGGTAGAACGTGTGAAGAAGTGAATCCGAAAAGACGGAAAGATACACTGCGGGGGGAGAGGCTGGCTCCCGGCAAGCAGCAGAGCAACAGAACACAAAATCAGAACTTTTAAAAGTCTGCTCCACTAAGGGACATTGCTCCAGAGGGTAAGCGGGGGTGGAGCCCTCATGAGGACAGCGTGGTCTCAGGTCCCGTGGGGTCACAGAAGGATCGGGGGTGTCTGCATGTAGCAGAGTTCGCAGGTATTAGAGCAGGGAAGCCAGCTGGCTACAGAGACGGAGCCGATGAGTGAGCACCCCCTGGAAGACCACAGCAGCAGGAATCTGGTGGGTTTGGAGACTCCAAACGGGGCTGTGTGGCAGAGAGAGAAACGCTTGGTCACAGGCCAGGTGACATTGAAGCATGCCCAGAGACCAGGGAGATGGGAGTGACTGAGTGCTTTCCTCCAAGGGCGCACTGAGGAGTGGGGCACTGAGCTCTTGGTTTCTTCTAGCCAGAGACTGGGAGGCCGCCATTTTCATTCCTGTCCTCCAGAGCTATACAGAAAGTGTTCAGGGAAAAAAAGCTCCCAAGAGCGAACCTGAGATGACTTAGCCTAGCCCCTGGCAAGGGCAGTGCAATTCCTCCTCTGGCAAAGACACTTGAGAATCACTACAACAGGCCCCTCCCCCAGAAAATGAGAAAGAACATCCAACGAAGACCAAGCTCACTGATCAAGGAGAACAGCGGAATTCCAGAGGAGGGAAAAGCAAAGCATGGAATTCATGGCTTTCTCCCCAAGATTCTTTAGTCTTCCAAAGTTAAAATTTTAATTTAATTTTTTTCTTATGCGAATATGTTTTACTCTTTCCTCTTTTAATGTTTTTTAATGAGTCTACCTTAACAATACTTTTCTTTAAAAAATCTTTTTGAACCTTCATTATCATAGTCATATTTTATCCTTCATTTTAACCAACTTTATTTCTTAGAGACATACAGGGTGTTTTCTTCTAAAAAATTTTGAGATACAACTTCTTCTAATATCAAACCATTCTGAACACCTACAAATCCAACAGTAGATTGAAGAGAAGAAAAGCAGCAATTCTAGAAACAGAAAATCGACCACTTTCTGAAAGATAGGACCTGCAGAGAAGTGAATTTGAAGCACCAGAAGACAGACCACGGTGGGAGGGGCCAGCTCCTGGCAATGGAGCACAAAATCAGAACTTTTAGAAGTCTGCTCCACCAAGGAACATCACTCCAGAGGCTAAGCGAGGGTGGAGCCCTCGTGGGGACAGCATTGTCTCAGGTCCCACAGGGTCACAGAAGGATCAGAGGTATCTGAAGGTAGCAGAGCTTGCAGGTATTAGAGCAGGGAAGCCAGCTACAAAGATGGAGCAGAGGAGTGAGCTCTCAGCTTGGGGTTACCTTAAACTGTGATCCATGGCACAGTCAGGACACTGCTCTTTGAGCAAGGACCCCACAAGTGGCAGATCCAGGGAGACCCCACCAGAAGAGTGGCAAGGATCTGCTGGGATTGGAGACTCCAAACAGGGCTGTGTGCCAAAGACAGAAATACTCAGTCACAGACCGGGTGAGCTCAGAGTGTGGCCGGACACCAGGGAAACAGGAGTGATTGAGATCTTTTCTCTGAGGGCACACTGAGTGGAGCCCCAAGCTCTCGGCTCCTCTAGGCCAGAGACTGGGAGGCCACCATTTTCATTCCGTTCCACCAGAGCTCTACGGAAATCAGAAATCATTCAGAAAACAAAAGCTCCAGAGAGCTAACCAGAGCAGATTACTTAGCCTGGCCCCTGGCAAGGGCGGTGCAATTCCGCCTCGGGCAAAGACACTTTAGAATCACTACACAGACTGCTCCCGCAGAAGATCAGCAAGAAATACACCCAAGACCAAACTCACTGATGAAGGAGAACAGCGGAATTCCAGAGGAGGGGAAAGCAAAGCATGGAATTCATGGCTTTCTCCCCATGACTGTGCACTCTTAAAAACTTAATTAAATTAAAAATTTTTTTTCTTATTCTAATTTTTTTAACTTTTACTCGATCCTCTTTTAACGCTTTTTAACTAGTTTATCTTAACAATACCTTTCTTAAAAAATCTTTTTGAACCTTTATAATTATAGTCATATTTTATCTGTCATTGTATCTAACTTTATCTTTTGCATACACATAGGGTTTTTTCTTCTAAAAAATTTTGGGATACAACTTCTTCTAATAGATCAAAATATACCCTAAATCTAGCAAGGGTTTGTTATAGTCTTCAGCCTGACCAATATCTCTCCACTTTCTTTTTCTTTCTTTTCCCAACCAACTTACCTTATCAACTCCTTCTTTAGAATTTTTTTAAATTTTCATCTTCACAGTCATATTCCATCCCTTCATCATGTTTACCCTTATTGTGTGTGTGTGTGTGTGTGTGTGTGTGTGTGTGTGTGTGTGTGTTTAAGTTTTTCTTTCTTTAAAATTTTGGGAAGTAGTTTCTGTTAAGAGACCGAAATATACCCAAAATCAAGTGGGTATCTCTGTTCTATTCACCAGTCTAATTATTATATATCTTTCTTCTTTAATTTTCTTTAAATTTTTTTGGACTTCTTTTTATCCCCTTTCTTCTCCCCACGATTTGGGATCTCTTCTGATTTGGTTAAAACACATTTTTCTGGGGTCTTTCCCACCCTTTCAGCAATTTATTCTCTCATTCATATATTCTTATCTGGATAAAATGACAAGGGGGAAAAACTCAACACAAAAAAAAGAACAAGAGGCAGTACCCGATTAGGGACCCAATCAATACACACATTGGTAATACGCCAGATCTAGAGTTCAGAATGACGATTCGCAAGGTGCTAGCTGGGCTTGAAAAAGGCAAGAAAGATATTAGAGGAACTCTGTCTGGAGAAATAAAGGCCTTTCTGGAGAAATAAAAGAACTAAAATCTAACCAAGTTGAAATCAAAAAAGCTATTAATGAGGTGCAATCAAAAATGGAGTCTCTTACTGCTAGGATAAACGAGGCAGAAAAACGAATTAGTGATATAGAAGACCAAATGATGAAGAATAAAGAAGCTGAGCACTAGAGAGACAAATAACTACTGGACCACGAGGGGAGAATTCGAGAGATAAGTGATACCATAAGACGAAACAATATCAGAATAATTGGGATTCCAGAAGAAGAAGGAAGAGAGAAGGGAGCAGAAGGTATATTGGAGAGAATTATTGTAGAGAATTTCCCTAATATGGCAAAGGGAATGAGCATCAAAATCCAGGAGGTGCAGAGAACCCCCCTCAAAATCAGTAAGAATAGGTCCATACCCCGTCATCTAATAGTAAACCATACAAGCCTTAGTGACAAAGAGAAAATCCTGAAAGCAGCCTGGGACAAAAAGTCTGTAACATACAATGGTAAAAAATACTAGGTTGGCAGCATACTTATCCACAGAGACCTGGCAGGCCAGAAAGAACTGGAATGATATATTCAGAGCACTAAATGAGAAAAACATGCAGCCAAGAATACGATATCCAGCTAGGCTATGACTGAAAATAGAAGGAGAGATTAAAAGCTTCCAGGACAAACAAAAACTGAAAGAATCTGCAAACACCAAACCAGCTCTACAGAAAATATTGAAAGGGGTCCTCTAAGCAAAGAGAGACCCTAAAAGTAGTAGATCAGAAAGGAACAGAGGCAATATAAAGTAACAGTCACCTTACAGGCAATACAATGGCACTAAATTCCCATCTTTCAATAGTTACCCTGAATGTAAATGGGCTAAATGCTCCAATCAAAAGACACAGGGTATCAGAATGGATAAAAACACAAAACCCATCAATATGCTGTCTACAAGAAACTCATGTAAGACCAAAAGACACCTCCAGATTTAAAGTGACAGGTTGGAAAACAATTTACTATGCTAATGGACATCAGAAGAAAGCTGGGGTGGCAATCCTTCTATCACATCAATTAGATTTTAAGCCAAAGACTATAATAAGAGATGAGGAAGGACACTATACCATACTCAAAGGGTCTGTCCAACAAGAAGATCTAACAATTTTAAACATCTATGCCCCTAACATGGGAGCAGCCAACTATATAAACCAATTAATAACAAAATCAAAGAAACACATCGACAAAAATACAATAGCAGGGGACTTTAACACGCCCCTCAGTGAAATGGACAGATCATCCAAGCAAAAGCTCAACAAGGAAAAAAAGGTCTTAAATGACACAGGACCAGATGGACATCACAGATATATTCAGAACATTCCATCCCAAAGCAACAGAATACACATTCTTCTCCAGTGCACATGGAACGTTCTCCAGAATAGATCACATCCTGGGTCATAAATGAGGTCTCAACCTGTACCAAAAGACTGGGATCATTCCCTGCATATTTTCAGACCACGATGCTATGAAGCTAGAACTCAATCAAAAGAGGAAATTTGGAAAGAACCCAAATACCTGGAGGCTTAAGAGCATCCTACTAAAGAATGAATAGGTCAACCAGGAAATTAAAGAAGAATATTGAAAAATCCATGGAAGCAAATGATAACGAAAATACAACTGTTCAAAATCAATGGGACACAGCAAAGGCAGTCCTGAGAGGAAAATATATAGCAACACAAGCCTTTCTCAAGAAACAAGGTCTCAAATACACAACCTAACCCTACACCTAAAGGAGCTGGAGAAAGAACAGCAAAGAAAGCCTAAACCCAGCAGAAGAGAATAATGAAGATCAGAGCAGAAATCAATGAAACAGAAACAAATCAATGAAACTAGGAGCTGGTTCTTTGAACGAATTAATAGGATTGATAAACCCCTGGCCAGACTTATCAAAAAGAAAAGAGAAAGGACCCAAATAAATAAAATCATGAATGAAAAGGGAGAGATCACAACCAACACCAAAGAAATACAATTATAAAAACATATTATGAGCAACTATATGCCAGCAAACTTGACAATCTAGAAGAAATGGATGCATTCCTAGAGACGCATAAAATACCAAGACTGAACCAGGAAGAAATAGAAAACTCAAACAGACCCATAAACAGTAAGGAGACTGAAGCAGTCATTACAAATCTTCCAAAAAACAAGAGCCCATGGCCAAAGCACTTCCCAGGGAAATTCTACCAAACATTTAAAGAAGAATTAATTCCTATTCTCCTAAAACTGTTTCAAAAAAAGAAATGGAAGGAAAACTTCCAGACTCATTTTATGAGGCCAGCAATACCTTAATCCCAAAACCAGACAAAGACCCCATCAAAAAAGAGAATTACAGACCAATATCCTTCATGAATACAGATGCGAAAATTCTCACCAAAATACTAGCCAATACGATCCAACAGTACATTAAAAGGACTATTCACTATGACCAAGTGGGATTTATTGCTGGGCTGCAAGGTAGGTTCAATATCTGCACATCAATGTAATACAATACATTAATAAAATAAAGAATAAGAACCACATGATACTCTCAATAGATGCTGAAAAAGCATTTGACAAAGTACAGCATCCTTTCTTGATCAAAACTCTTCAAGGTGTAGGGATAGAGGGTACAATACCTCAGTATCATCAAAGCCATCTATGAAAAATCTGCAGCGAATATCATTTTCAATGGGGAAAAACTGAGAGCTTTTCCGCTAAGGTCAGGAACACGGCAGGGATGTCCACTATCAGCATTGCTATTCGACATAGTACTAGAAGTCCTAGCCTCAGCAATCAGACAACAAAAAGAAATTCAAGGCATCTGAATCAGCAAAGAAGTCAAACTCTCACTCTTTGCAGATGATATGATACTTTATGTGGAAAACCCAAAAGACTCCACTCCAAAACTTCTAGAACTTGTACAGGAATTCAGTAAACTGTCAGGATATAAAGTCAATGCACAGAAATCAGTTGCATTTCTATACACCAACAACAAGACAGAAGAAAGAGAAATGAAGGAGTTGATCCCATTTACGATTGCACCCAAAACCATAAGATACCTAGGAATAAACCTAACCAAAGAGGCAATCTGTACTCAGAAAACTACTACATACTCATGAAAGAAATTGAGGAAGACACAAAGAAATGGAAAAATGTTCCATGCTCCTGGATTGGAAGAATAAATATTGTGAAAATGTCTATTCTATCTAAAGCAATCTACACATTTAATGCAATCCCTATCCAAATACCATCCATTTTTTTCAAAGAAATGGAACAAATAATCCTAAAATTTTATATGGAACCAGAAAAAAACTCAAATAGCCAGAGGAATACTGGGAAAAAAAGCCATAGTTGGTGGCATCACAATTCCAGACTTAAGCTCTATTACAAAGCTGTCATCATCAAGACAGTATGGTACTGGTACAACAATACACACATAGATCAATGGAACAGAATAGAGAACCCAGAAATAGACCCTCAACTCTATGGTCAACTAATTTTTGACAAAGCAGGAAAGAATGTCCAATAAAAAAGAGATGGTCTCTTCAATAAATGGTGTTGGGAAAATTGGACAGCCACATGCAGAAGAATGAAACTGGACCATTTCCTTACACCACAAACAAAAGCAGACTCAAAATGGATGAAAGACCTCAATGTGAGACAGGGATCTGCCAAAATCTTTGAGGAAAACACAGGCAGCAATGTCTTTGACCTCAGAAACACCAACTTCTTCCTAGACACATTGCCAAAGGCAAGGGAAGCAAGAGCAAAAATGAACTATTGGGACTTCATCAAGATCAAAAGCTTTTGCACAGCAAAGGAGACAGTCAACAAAATCAAAAGGCAACTGACAGAATGGGAGAAGATAGTTGCAAATGACGTATCAGATAAAGGGCTACTATCCAAAATCTCTAAAGAACTTATCAAAGTCAACAGCCAGAAAACAAATAATCCATTCAAGAAATGGGCAGAGGACATGAACAGACATTTCTGCAAAGACATCCAGATGGCCAACAGACACATAAGAAAGTGCTTCACATCACTCGGCATCAGGGAAATACAAATCAAAACCACAATGAGATACCACCTCATACCAGTCAGAATGGCTAAAATTAAGTCAGGAAATGACAGATGCTGGTGAGGACGAGGAGAAAGGGGAACCCTCCTACACTGTTGGTGGGAATGCAAGCTGGTGCAGCCACTCTGGAAAACAGCATGGAGGTTCCTCAAAAAGTTGAAAATAGAGCTATCCTATGACCCAGCAATCGCGCCTCTGGGTATTTACCATAAAGACACAAATGTAGTGATCCAAAGGGGCATCTGCACCCAAATTTTTATAGCAACAATGTCCACAATATCCAAACTATGGAAAGAATCTAGATGTCCATCAGTGGATTAATGGATATAGAAGATGTGGTATATATATACACACTGGAATACTATACAGCCATCAAAGCAAAATGAAATCTTGCCTTTTGCAATGATGTGGATGGAACTATAGGGTATTATGCTGAGCGAAATAAGTCAATCAGAGAAAGACAATTATCATATGATCTCCCTGATATGAAGAATTTGAGAGGCAAAGTGGGGGGTTTGGGAAGTAGGGAACGAAAAAATGAAAGAAGATGGGATCGGGAGGATGACAAACCATAAGAGACTTTTAATCTCACAAAACAAACTGAGGGTTGCTGGGGGGGACGGGGGGCAGGGAGTGGGTGGTTGGGTTATGGACACTGGGGAAGGTATGTGCTATGGTGAGTGCTGTGAAGTGTGTAAACCTGGTGATTCACAGACCTGTTCCCCTGGGGCCAATAATACATTATATGCTAATAAAAAATAAACTATTTTAAAAAAAAGAAAGATACAATGATTAAAAAAAAGAATTGTAACAATCAATTACATAATATTCACCATGGAAATTTTCAAATGTAAGAAAAAGTAGAACAGCATAATAAACCCTGTTCCCCATTATCCAACAATATCAAATATTATCAACTTCTGGTCACTTTTTTTTTTTTCACTAACAGCCTCCTACTCATTCTCCAACTCCTCATACTCCACAAATGATTTTGAAGCAAATGTCAGAAAGCATGGAATTTCATCTGTAAATGTTTTTAAATGTCTCTTTAAAAGAACACTCTCTTTTTTAAACTGTAACTACAGGGGCGCCTGGGTGGCTCAGTGGGTTAAGCCGCTGCCTTCGGCTCAGGTCATGATCCCAGGTCCTGGGTTCGAGCCCCACATCGGGCTTTCTGCTCAGCGGGGAGCCTGCTTCCTCCTCTCTCTCTGCCTGCCTCTCTGCCTACTTGTGATTTCTCTCTGTCAAATAAATAAATAAAATCTTTAAAAAAAAATAAAATAAACTGTAACTACATTATCGTTACTGGATATAAACAATTATAATGTAAGTCACAAATTTGTGGTAAATTTCCTGGAAACTGCACTTACATACAAATGCTAATGATATAGAAATCAAGATTAATACTAGGTTACACCATGGTGGAGTATAAATACCATGGACCATTTTGATCCAAACTCCATTTTAACAAGTTACTTAAACCCTCTTAGCTTCAGTTTTTTCATCTACAAACTGGGAAAGATTATACACAGCCCTTATGTTGTTGTTGTGGAGATTAAATAAGACAATCTATGCAAGGTAACTGACAAAGACTAAATATTCACTAAATTTTTATAGTATTCTAGTTTGGATTGTATCCAAGCTTCATATCACTTGGGTAAATCCATTAAACAAAATCAAAAATTCCCAAATGTCTTGTTCTTTTTGCAAGATGTAGCAGGCAGAATCATAAAAATGGTTCCTAAGATCCCATCCTCTAGTGTACACATCCTGTATAGTCCAATGCCTTTCATTGTGGTTGAGATCTGTAAATATGATGGGATATCATTCCCATAACTGAGTTAGTAATCAGTTGGGTTTGACTTAATCAGAAAGAGGGTTCTCCTAGGTGGGCCAGAGCTAATCAAGTCTAGCCCTTTAAAAGACTGAAGTGTAAGAAATCCTCTCTTAACAGTCTTAAAGCGATTTTGTAGAAAAGTGTCTAGGAGCTAAGGACCTCCATGCTACAACTACAAAAAAACTGAATTCTGACCAAAAAAAGGAGCTTAAAAGGGACACAAAGTCTTATATGAAAATCTGAACTCTGGGTAACAATTTAGTATCTACTCAGTGAGACACTGAGCAGGTTACCCAGTAGAGCCATACTCTCGGTTAAGCCACTCTGAAATTCCTAACTTATAGGACTATGAGATTATAATGTTGTCTTGTTTTAAGAGGATAAGTTTTTGATAATATCTTAACGCATCACTAGAAAAATAATACACATCGCTGTAATTAAGACCTTGGGACCATATGTTCATTAGTGATTTGCATGATATTTTTGTTACTAAGTGATGTCTTTGGATTGAGAATTAGTCAATCTTCATTCTGAATATAGGAGGAGATAATTTATCTTTCTCATCATTATTTTCACCATCATAAGTGTACTCTTAATTCCTCATCCCCTATTTCCTCCAAACCCCTGCCCACCTCCCCTCTAGTAACCATCAGTTTGTTCTCTATAGTTAAGAGAGTCTGTTTCTTGGTTTCTCTCCTCTTTTTTCCCTTTACTCTTCTGTTTTGTTTCTTAAATGTGACATATGAGTGAAATCACATGGTATTTGTCTTTCTCTAGCTGACGTATTTCGAACAGCGTTATACTCGCTATCCCTAGCATGTCATTGCAAATGGCAAGATTTCATTCTTTTTATATCTGAATAATAATCCATGTATATATATAACACTTTTTCTTATCCACTCATCTATTAAGGGACACTCAAGCTGCTTTCATAGTTTGGCTACTGTAAATAATGCTGTAATTAACATAGGGGTGCATGTATCCCCCTGAATTAGTGCTTTCATATTTTGGGGGTAAGTACCCAGTAGTGTGATTCCTGAATCATAGGGTAGCACTATTTTTAATTTTTTGAAAAACTTCCATACTGTTTTCCAAAAAGGCTTCAACAATTTGCATTCCCATCAACAGTGCAAGGGGGGTTCATTTTTCTCCACAGCCTTGCCAATCCTTTTGTTTCTTGTGTTTTTCATTTTAGTCATCCTGACAGGTATGAGGTGATATCTCAACGTAGCTTTGATGTACAGTTCCCTGATGATCAGTGATGTTAGGCATACTATAATGCAAAGTTGTTGAATCACTACATTGTTCACCTAAAACAACTAAAACACTGTGTGTCAACTATACTTTAAAAAAAATACAAAAAGGGGAGCCTGGGTGGCTCAGTGGGTTAAAGTCTCTGCCTTTGGCTCAGGTCATGATCCCGGGGTCCTGGGATCGAGCCCCACATCGGGCTCTCTGCTCAGCGGGGAGCCTGCTTCCCCTTCTCTCTCTCTGCCTGCCTCTGCCTACTTGTGATCTCTGTCAAATAAATAAATAAAATCTTTAAAAAAATACAAAAGGGATTTAACAATAGTATGAACATACAGAATAATTAACAAACATGAAGGTGGCAACTGAAATTATAAACCTACAGAACAGAAAGAAAAAAGAATGAAGAAAAATGAGACTAGGGATTTGTGGGACACCATCAAGTGGACCAACATATACATAATGAGAGTCAAAGAAGAGAATGAGAAAGGGGCAGAATGATTATGTGAGGAAATACTGGCCCTAAACTCCAAAACATTGAGTGAAGCCCAGAATCTACAAATCCAAGGAATGCAACAAACTAGAAATGAGATAAACTAAAAGAGACCCAGACTGAGCACATTATACTCAAAGCTCTGAAGGCCAAAGACAAAGAGAATTTTGAAAGGAGCTAGAGAGAACCTGTCAGATATAAAGATTATCAATAACATTATCAGCTGACTTCTCATCAGAAACTTGGAGGCCAAAAGGTGGTGTTACAGTATTTTTTAATAGAATTTTTTTAAAAGAGAGACAAGATTGATTGATTGATTTCTTAGAGTGAGCGAGAGCGAGCATGTGCGAGGAGGTGGGGTAGAGGGAGGGAAAGTCTTAAGCAGACTGCATGCAAACAATGGAACCCAATGTGGGTAGGACACGATTTCATGATCCAGAGATCGTGACCTGAGCTGAAACCAAGAGTCGAATGTTTATCTGACTGTGCCACCCAAGCACCCAGATAATATATTTTAAAGTGTTCAAATAAAATAATTGTCAGCTGAGAAATTCCTAGCAAACAAAATATCTTTCAAAAAAGAGGGAGAAATTGAAACATTCCTAAATTGAGGGAGTTCATTAAAACTAGACAAGGAGGGTGCCTGGGTGGCTCAGTGGGTTAAAGCCTCTGCTTTCGGCTCAGGTCATGATCCCGGGGTCCTGGGATCGAGCCCCACATCGGGCTCTCTGCTCAGTGGGGAGCCTGCTTCCTCCTCTCTCTCTGCCTGCCTCTCTGCCTACTTGTGATCTGTCTGTCAAATAAATAAAATCTTTAAAAAAAAAAAACTAGACAAGAAATGCTAAAGGAAGGCGTTCAGGTTAAAATGAAAGGAATGCTATATAGTCACACAAAAGATGTATGAAGAAGTAAGTATCTATGGAAAAGATACATATAGGGGAAAATATAAAACCCACTACAATTGGAATTTTGGTTTGTAACTCTAGGTTTGTTCTCTATGTATTTAAAGGACAAAAGCAAAAAAGATATTTAGAATATGTTACTAGGCATAAAATGTATAGAAATGTAATTTGTAACATGAGAAACAGAGCTATAGAAAACTACAGCTTTGTATATGATTCAATTAAGTTCATATCAATTCGAAACAGGCCATTATGACATTAGGATATTTGATATGATATTTAATACCATGATAATAACCATGAAGAAAATATCTAATGACTATACACAAAAATGAGATGGGAGTCACAATGTGTCCCTGTTTGAAAAAGACAAATAAAAAAAGAAGGCAGTTGGGGCGCCTGGGTGGCTCAGTGGGTTGAAGCCTCTGCCTTCGGCTCAGGTCATGATCTCAGGGTCCTGGGATCGAGCCCCGCATCGGGCTCTCTGCTCAGCAGGGAGCCTGTTTCCTCCTCTCTCTGCCTGCCTCTCTGCCTGCCTGTGATCTCTGTCAAATAAATCAATAAAATCTTTAAAAAAAAATAAAATAAAAAAAAAGAAGGCAGCAATGGAGAAAATGATGAAAAAAAGCAGTAAGACAAACAAAAGGTACCAAAATGGCAAAAGTAAATTCTTACTCATCAATACTTACTTAACATACAGATGGATTAAACCCTCAATTAAGGGACATAGATTGAGAAAATGTATTAAAAGATGATGTAAATGCTGGTCACCTACAAAAGATTCAACTTAGATTAAAAGACACAAATAAGCTGAAAAAGAAAGAATGATAAAATATATTTCATGAAAACTGTAACTAAGAAAGCAGGGGTGACTACACAGACATCAGACAAATGGACCTTAAGTCAACAAACTATTTTAATTGGCAAAAAGATACTGTACATTGATAAAAGAATCAATTTATCAAGAAGATAGAACACTCATAAATATAAATGCACCAACAACAGAGCACCAAGATATATGAAACAAACACTGACAGAATTAAAAGGAGTTCTATAATAATAGTTTGGAGACACAAACACCCAACTTTCAATAATGCATAAAACAAGCCAAAAAAGATCAGTCAGAATTAGAACTTGAAAACATGATAAAACAATTTACCATAACAGATATATAGGTAACATTCACACAATAGCAGGATACAAATTTTCACAAGTATATGTGAAACATTAAAAAAGACAAACCACATGTTGGGGCACAAAACTAGCCTTAAAAAATTATAAAGGACTGAAATCATAAAAAGTATCTTTTCTGCTCAAAATTGAAAGAAGCTAGAAATCAGTAACAGAAGCAAAACTGGAAAAAATGCAAATATGTGGAAATTAAGCAAGACACACTTAAAAAAAAAACAGGTCAAATAAGAAATCACAAAAAAAATCAGAAAAAACTATCAGAAAAATGAAAACAAAACTAACAGACACATGAAAGGATGCAGAACATCACTTATCATCAGGGAAATACAAATCAAAACCAAGATGAGATACTACCTCACACTTGTCAGAATGCCTAAAATTAACAACACCAAGCTAAAACAGGTGTTGGCGAGGATGCAGAGAAAGGGGAACTGTTTTGCACTTGGTGGGAATGCAAATTGGTGTAGAAACGCTGGAGAAAATTATGGAGATTCCTCAAAAAGTAAAAAATAGAACTACCATACAATCCAGCAATTGGACTACTAGGTATTTACTCAAAGGATACAAAATACAGATGTGAAGGTGTACATAGCCAAATCATGGAGAGAGCCCAAATGTCCATCCACTGATGAATGGCTAAAGAAGATGTGGTATATATATACAATGGAATATTACTCAGCTAAGAGAAAGAATGAAATGTTGCCATTTGCAAAGACATAATGTAGCTAGAGCATATTATGTGCAATAAGTCAAAGAAAGACAAATACATTTCACACATATGTGGAATTTAAGAAACAAAACAGATGAATATGTGGGAGGGGAAAATAAAAAAATAAGGAGAGAGGGAAACAAGCCATAAGAGACTCTTAAAGAGGGGAGCCTCAGTGGCTCAGTCACTTAAGCATCTGTCTTCAATTCAGCTCAGGTCATGGCCACAGGGTCCTGGGATCAAACCCTGCATTGGGCTCCTAGCTCAGCAGGGAGTCTGCTTCTCCTTCTCCCCCTGTTTATGCTTTCTCTCTCTCTCAAATAAATAAATATTATCTTTAAAAAAGAGAAAGAGAGACTCTTTAAGATAGAGTACAAATATCTGGGGTGATGGATGGAGGCGTGTAGGGGATGAATTAGAAGGATGACAGGTATTGAGGAGAGCACTTGATATGAACAGCATCGGGTTTTGTATGTACGTGCCAAATCACTTAATTCCATTCCTGAAACCAACACTGTACTCTACATTAACTAGAATTTAAATAAAAGTTTGGGGGCACCTGGGTGTCTCAGTGGGTTAAGCCTCTGCCTTTGGCTCAGGTCATGATCTCAGGGTCCTGGGATCAAGCCCCACATCGGGCTCTCTGCTCAGCAGCACGGAGCCTGCTTCCCTTCCTCTCTCTCTGCCTGCCTCTCTGCCTACTTGTGATCTCTGTCTGTCAAATAAATAAAATCTTAAAAAAAATTTAAATAAAAGTTTGAAAAGAAAAAAAAATAAAGTAGAAAAATAAAAACATCAAATACCTTAAATATACATTTTTCAAAGAAATTATACAAATGGCTGATATGCATGTGAAAAACCATGTTCAACATCATTAGTCATATAGGAAATGCAAATCAAAACCATAAGACTTCACTTCACATCCACTGCCCCAAAAAAAAAATAAAAAATAAAAAATAAAAACAGAAAATAAAAGAAAGAAAAAAGAAAAGAAAAAAAATTTTTGGTGAAAATGTGGAGAAATTAAAACTTGTATGCATTGCTGGTGGCAACACAGAAGGTGCAGGTGTTGTGGAAAGTGGTATGGCAATTCCTCAAAAAATTTCATCCAGAATTACATTATGTTCAGCAATTCCACATCTGTGTATATATGCAACGGAATGGAAAGCAAGAACTTAAAGAGATACTCGTATACCCATGTTTATAGCAGCATTATTCACAACAGCCAAAAGGTGGAAGAAACCCAAATATCCATTGACAGATAAATGGATAAATATAATATGATACATGTATACCACATATTAATCATCCTTTAGAAAGTAATGAAATTCTGTTAGTTAATAAAATGGAGGAATCTTGAAAACATGTCATGTGAAATAAGCTGGAAAGAAAAGGACAAATACTGTGTGATTCCATTTATATGAGGTACATAGAACAGACAAATACTTGAGACAGAAAATAAAAGAGAGGTTAAAGGGGGCTGGGAAGAACTCGTTTATTTTTTGATACGTACCTTCTGTTTAGGATAATGGTAAGTTCATGAAAACAAATGGTGATGATGACTGCACGACACTGTGAATGCACTTCTTTGAACTGTGCACTTAAAACACTTAAATTGTAAATAATTTGGCAGAGGGTAGGGGAGCAGGAGAGACAGAAAAAAAGGGAGAGAGGAAGGGAGCTAAAGAATCTTAAGCAGGCTCCACGCCCAGCACGGAGCCCAATGTGAGGCTCAATCTCACAATGTTGAGATCGTGACCTGAGCCAAAGTCAAGAGTCAGACACTTAACTGAGCCACTCAGGTGCCTCAGTAAATATTTTTTTTTAATAAAAGGAGCCAAAGAAGCACAACAAAAGTCATTCTAATATGTAACAAGAATATCCCATTTAGTGAAAAATGTTCAAACAACCAAACTGTCCCTCTAAAGAAGATTTAGAAATGGTGAGGACTGATGGTACTATACCCATTCAACCGTTAAGTTGTACCACAGTTAAGGGCAGACACAACAGGTATAACTTTCCAAACAGTAAGGAAAAGGAAAAAAGCAAGCTGAAGAAAACCACAAAAATATGTAAGAAAGATCTGTGCATTCCATGGTATGTTGAAAAGAAATGTACACTTAACATTAGTACATTTCCCTAAATGTAAATTCTATATAAAAAGGAAAGCTTGTAAATTTTTACAAATTCCAGCTCACAATATGCATGCTAAGGATGCCTAGGTGGCTCAGTTGGGTAAGTGTCCAACTTTTATCTCAGCTCATGTCTTGATCTCATGGTTGTGAGTTCAAGCCCCATATTGCATGGAGCCTACATGAAATTCTTTTTTAATTTTTAAAAAAGATATGCATGCTAAACCATTTGGGTTAAGTGAAATGATGTCTATAATTGACACTAAAATGCATAAGATGTGTAATAATGGATAGAGAACTTAGCAGATAAACAGAAATGTAATAAATCAAGTATACTAAAACATTAATGGAAGACTCAAGGAGGTAAGTTATGGGAAATTACTGTGAAATTCTGTTCACCGTGCTGTGTGCTGGAACTTTTCATAATAAAACATTGGAAAAGAGAGATGGAATAGAAAATATTATTAACACATAAAGGAGGTAAGATTTCAGACGAAGGAAAGTTAGAGATAAAAGGGTGCATCACTAGGGGCACCTGGGTGGCTCAGTGGGTTAAAGCCTCTGCCCTTGGCTCAGGTCATGATCCCAGGGTCCTGGGACTGAGCCCCACATCGGGCTCTCTGCTCAGTGGGGAGCCTGCTTCCTCCTCTCTCTCTCTGCCTGCCTCTCTGCCTACTTGTGATTTCTGTCAAATAAATAAATAAAATCTTTTAAAAAAAAAAGGGTGCATCACTAGAAAGATAATTCTACATGTACATGTACCTAACAACAGAGCTTCAACACACAAGAAGAAAAAATTAGAAATGCAAGGAGAAAACAACAATCAACAATTATACTGGGAGACCTCAACATTTTCTCTCAATATTAGACAGAACACCAATAGAGATATAAAAGCCCTGATTATAATCAACCAGTACAACTTAATTAAAATTAATTAAATTAATTAATTTTATTAAAATTAAAATACTGCAGCTAGAAACAACAGAATATATGAGAGGAAAAAATAAAAAAATATACACCATTTCTAGGTTTTAAATTAGAGAAGACTCTGAACAATAAAAGTGAAACAAAATCATCAAAATTCATATGGCACAGTGTTTAAAACAGTAAGGGAATTTATACCATTAAATGCATATATTTTTTAAAAAGCAAGATCTAAAATCCACCTTAATTAGCTAGAAAAAGAAGAGTAAATGAAACCCAAAGAAGATGGTAAGATAAAAATAAAAGTGGAAATCAGTGAAATGGAAAAAGGTGAAACAACAGAGGAATCAATGAAACCCAAAGCTGGTGTTTTTGAAAATGATACTAAAATTGCTAAGCCTCTAAAGAGACTAAACAAGGAAAATGATGAGACACAAATTATCAACAGAAATTAAAGATGAGAGATCATGACAAAGCCTACAAAACATTTAAAAATCCAGAATATTATGAACAAATTTACACCAATAAATTTGACTATTTAAATGAAATGGGCAAATTCATTAAAGACAAAATTTATCAAAACAGAGCTAAGGAGAAATAGATAGTCTAAATAGCCTTACATTAAATAAACTGAAGCTGTTAAAACACACACACACACACACACACACACACACACACACACACACAGAAAACTACAGGCCCATGACTTCACTGGAGAATTCTATCAAACTTTTAAGAATGAAACTTCAAGAAGATAGAGGAGGTGGGAAAACTTCCCTACTCACTCTGTATGAGAACAGTATTACTGTGATCGCAAAACTAGAAACATATATAAGAAATCTATAAACGAACATGCATGCTTAATACTGAGGTAAAAACATGGTTGAAATATTAGCAAAAGAAATACAACAATAAGGGCCCCTGGATGGTGTAGTCGCTTAGGCACCCAGCTCTTGGTTTTGACTTGGGTTGTAATCTCATGGTCAGTCATGAGATCTAGCTCTGCGTTGGGCTCTGCACTCAGTGCAGTCTGCTTGAGATTCTCTCCCTCTGCCGCCCCTGCTCATGTTCATTCTGTCTCACTCTCCCCCCCCCAATAAATAAATATATAAATCTTTAAAAAAAAAAAAAGAAATACAACAACATATAAAAAGTGTAATGTACCATGACTAAGCAAGGCTTATTCTAGGAATGCAAGACTGACTTTTCTAGGTTACCGAGACGGACACATTAAGAAGCATTTGAAGAAAGTAAGCATCCAACACACCTGGCAGGTGGTCTCAGCTAGTACCAATCCCCTCCCCACCCTGGCAACCAGGCTCCCACCTTCCACACTTGATAGGTGGCCTCAGCTGGGACTGGTATCCCTCCAAAGTAGCACTTGAGAGTGATGGCTCCTGGGGGGGTGATGGTGGCTAACCTTACCTACCAACATACCTGCAACAGTTCCAGCCCAGGCACAATAGGAAGATGCAGGCAGCCCACACAAGGGACAGTTCTGGGGGCCTGGTTCTAGCTGACTAGTGGGGACTGCACTTCTGGGCCCCAGAGAGGATGCCTTTTACATAAAGCCACTCCTTCAAGACCAAGAGCAGTAGCTATTCTAATACATAAAAACAAACACAAAGAAAAAGAGGACACAGAAGAATGTGTTCTAAACAAAATAACAAGACAAAACCTCAGAAAAAGAACTAAACAAACAGAGATAAGCAATCTACCTGATAAAAAGTTCAAAGTAATGGCCATAGAGATGCTCATCAAACTCAGGAAAAGAATAAAAACAGTGAGAACTTCAATAGATACAAAATATTCTAAAAGAACCGATTAGGGCAAAAAGAATACAATAACTATTATTGTATATTTGATGAAAAAAATTGATGTTACAAATATATAAAAAGATATACCATGCTCATGGACTAGAAGAATTAATACTGTTAAAATGTCCATACTACCTAAAATGATCTATAGACTCAATACAATATCTATCAAAATACCAATAGCATTTTCTACAGAACTAAAACAAAGAATCCTAAAATTTGTATGTAATCACAAAAGACCCCAGACAGCCAAAGCAATCTTGAGAAAAAAGAACAAAGCTAGAGGTACTTGGAAGTAGCACCAGATTTCAAACTATACTACAAATCTATCGCTACAAAGCTAATGAAAACAGTATGGTACTAGCACAAAAAAACAAAAACAGAAACAAAAACAAAAACAAAAAACCCAGATATACAGAACAGCGGAACAGAAGTGAGAACCCAGAAATAAACCGACACTTATACAGTCAATTAATCTACCATGAAGAATGTAAGAAAATACAATGGGAAAAAGATGCAGGCTTCAATAAATGTTATTGGGATAATTGGACAGCTACATGAGAAAGAATGAACAAAACCACTTCCTTACACCCTACACAAAAACAGGCTCAAAATAAAGTCCTAAATGTAAAACCTCAAACCCTAAGATTCCTAAAAGAAACCATAGGCAGACATAAGTCTTAGCAATACCTTTTTGAATCTATATTCTCAAGCAAGGGGCAAAAAAAGCAAAAATAAGTAACTGGGACTGCATCAAATTAAAAAGCTTATGCACAGCAAAGGAAGACATCAACAAAATGAATAGGCAACCTAATGAACAGGAGAAGATATCTGCAAATGATATACCTGATATGTGGTTAATATCTAAAATATATAAAGAACTCATACAACTCAACATATACACACACACATAAAAACAATCCAATTACAAAACAGGCAGAGAACCTAAACAAATTTTTTTCAAAGACAATATACAAATGGCCAGAAGACACATGAAAAAAATACTCAACATCACTCATCATCAGGGAAATGTAAATCAAAGGAACAATGAGATATCACCTCACACCAATCAGAATGGCTAGTATAAAAAAGACAAGAAATAACAAGTGTTGATGAAAATGTGGAAAAAAGGGAAGCAGTGTGCTCTACTGACATGGGAATAAAAATTGGTACAACTACTATGGGAAATAGTACAGAGGTTCCTCAAAATGAACAAATAGAGTGACCATACAATCCAGCTATTCCACTTCTGGGTATTTATCCAAAGAAACTAAAAACACTAATTCAAAAAAGATACATGTACCTCTACGGTAACTGCAACATTATTTACAATAGCCAAGATATGGAAACAACCTAAGCATCCATCGACAGATAAATGGATAAAGAAGTGCTGTGTGTGCATGTGTGTTGTATGTATCACTCAGTTATAAGAAAGGACTAAAATCTTGCCATTTGTGACAATATGGATGGACCTGCAGGGTATTATGCAAAGAAATAATTTAGAGAAAGACAAATGCCATATGATTTCACTTATATGCAGAATCTATAAACAAAACAAAACAAAAACATTCTCAAATATAGAGCACAAACTGGTGGTTGCCAGAGGGGAGGGAGGTAGAGCGGATTAGTGAAGTGAAAGCAATAAAGAGATACAAACTTCCAATTATAAAACAGATAAGTCACAAGGAACTAAAGTACTATGAATACTAAAGTATAGGGAATATACTCAATAATACTGTAACAAAACACTGGTGACAGATGGCAACTAGAATTACAGTGCTGATCATTTCATAATGTATATAAATGTTCAATCACTATGCTGTGAAACTAATACTGCATGTCAACTATATTTTAATCAAAAAAAGAAATTATGTTCAATTGTATGTCAACTGTATATCAATCAAAAAAAGAAATTAAGGGACACCTGTTGCTCAGTCTTAGGTTAAGTGTCTTGACTCTTGATTTCAGCTAAGGTCATGATCTCAGGGTCATGAGATTGAGCCCTGCCCTGGGCTCTGCACTGAGCATGAAGCCTGCTTAAGATTCTCTCCTTTTCCCTCTGCCCCTCCCCCCTCCACTTGCACAGACACTCTCTGTGTCTCTCTGTCTCTCTAAAAAAAAGAGTGAGAGAGAAATTACATCCATTTATAATTTTAAAACAGAAATTAACAGATTTGAAAGAAATTAGTAGTTATTTATATATGGACATGATTTTAAAGGTAGAAAATTGTTAAGAAATCTACAAAAAAGCTACTAGAACTAGTTAAGAGGATTTAGCTAAATCACAGACTACGAAGTCATTAAATCACTTGAAATTTCATTTATCATGTCATCAGAAAACAGGAAATACTTAGGGATAATTTTTTTAAAGATTTTATTTTTTGACAGACAGAGATCACAAGTAGGCAGAGAGGCCAGCAGAGAGAGAGAGAAAGAGGGAAGCAGGCTCCCCACTAAGGAGAGTCTGATGCGGGGCTCAATCCCAGGACCCCGAGATCATGACCCAAGCCATAGGCAGGGATTTAACCCACTGAACCACCCAGGCATCCCCTTAGGGATAAATTTAGCAAAATATATGCTAGATTTGTACAATGAAAAGTATAAAACACTGCTAAGAGAAATTAAAGGAAAACTAAATAAATGGAGAGACATACTATATTCATGTAACAGGAGAAAAATACTGCTAAGATGTCACTGATATAAAGATCCAACACAATCCCAATAAAAGTTCCAAAAGGACTCTTATGAAAAGTGGCAACATGATACTAAAATTTATATGGAAATGCAAGTAACAGTTAATAGCAAAAACAATTCTGAAAATGCAGAACAAAGTTGTAGGAGTGACAGTATCTGATTTCAAGATTTACTATAAAATAAGGTTATGGTAATCAAAACAGTATGGTATTAGCTTAAGGACAGACACATAGATGAACTGATTCACAAATATGTGATAAGTTGATTTTTTACAAAGATGCAAAATAATTCCATGGAGAAACAAGTCTTACAACAAATGATAGAGGAATAACTGACCATACTGGGATAAAATATGAATCTTCACCCATATCTCACATATCATTAACATGCTAAAATTAACATGAAAGAAATCATAAACTTACACTTAAAAATGAAAAGTACATAATTTTGAGAAGGAATCAAAGAGGAAAATATTTGCAACCTTGGGGTAAACCAAGATTTCTTAAATAAGACACAGACATGCGCACCCAAAAAAAAAAAAAAAAAAAAAAAAGCAAACATTAAAAAACTGATGAGTAAGACTTTATCAAAATTCAAACCTTCTGCTTTTTTGAAAGACAAGATTAAATAAATAAAAAGAGAAGTCAATAAGGAAGAAAACACATTAAAACACATAAACCCCAAAAATGACTTGTATACAAAATAACTATCTTAACTAAATAAAAAGACAAAACTCCCCACACACAAAAAAGAGGAAAAGATTTGAATAAACACATCACAAGGATAGATAAATGGCCATTAAGCCCATGAAAAGATGTTTAACCTCATTAGTCACCAGAGAAATGCAAATTAAAATAACAATGAAATAACACTACACATTTGTTAAAATGGCTGAAATTTTAAAAACTGCCAGTAACTACTATTGTTGAGGATATGAAGAAATTGGAATTCTCATATATTGATGGTAATTCAAAATGTTATAGCCACACTAGAAAACATTTTGGCAGTTTATTATAAAGCCAATCATCAATCTACAAAGGCTCATACATATTACAGAAATTAAGTCGATAATTAATAACCTTCCAAAACAGAAAGCACCACTGGTGGGTTTACAGGTGCATTATACCAATTCTCTACAACCTTTTTTAGAGGATAAAGCAGAGGGAACACTTCCTAATTCAATATATCAGGCCAGCATTACCTTAATATCAACACATGATGTGAAACTACAAGCATCTCTCATAATCATAAATACAAAAGCCATCAACAAACTGTTAACAAATAAAATCCAAAAATGTATTAAAAGAATTATATACCATAACCAAGTAGGATTTATCCCAGATATGGAACACTGGTTCAACATTCAAAAATCTACACAATCCATTATATCCACAGGCTTTAAAAATCACATAATCATAACAAGAGATGCAGCAAAAATATCTCACAAAGATCCAGCACCCATTCATGATAAAAATTCTCAGTAAATAAGACATAGAGGAGAACTTCACAACTTGATTAAGAGTACCTACAAAAAGTTAATAGCTAACATGATACTTAATGGTGAGAAACTATAAGCTTTCACACTAAGGTCAGGTAAAGGCAAGGATATCCCTTCTTACCACTCCTTTTGAACATCGTACCAGAAATTTTAGTTAATGCAGTAAAACAAGAAAAGCAATTAAAAGGTACACAGATTAGGAAGAAATAAAACTGTCTTTGTTCACAGATGAAATGATTTCATATAGAGAAAATCCAAAACAAATAATGAAAAAATCCAGGAACTCAGTGATTAGAGCAAGGCTGCAGGATGTAAGGTTAATATACAAAAGATAGTGCTTTCCTATATACCAGCAATGAAGAAATGGAATTTGTAATTAAAGTTAAACATGCACATACCATATGGCCCAGTAATACCACTTCTAGATATTTTTCCAAGGGAAATGAAAACATCTTTCTACACAAAGACCTGTACAGAAATATTTATAATAAATTGATTCGTAAGCCAAAAATAACCCAAATGTCCATCAATAAGTAAATAACCTGTAGCCTATCCATACAGTGGAATAGTACTCTACAAACATAAAGTACCTGGAACACATAAACATGAATGAATCTCAAAATCGTTAAACTTAAAATTACATAAAAGAATATATTATGTGATTTCATTGACATGAAACTTTAAAAAAGACAAATATAATCTATGGTGATAAAAGCAGATCATAGATTCCCTATAGCTAGGTATATAGGGTTGAGGACTGACCAAGAAGTACTGATTAAAGTTTTCTACATCTTAATTGCAGCAATGGCTACTAGGAAGTATACTTTTGATAAAGTCCTTTGATTGTGAACTTAGTATAGGAAATACATCATATGTAATTGGTGGCTATACAAAAGTATATTAAATTTCTTGGGAAATGGGGCACCTGGGTGGCTCAGTCAGTTAAGCATCTGGCTTGGGTCATGATCTCAGGGTCCTGGGATCAAGCCCCACATCAGGTTCCCTGCCCAGCAGGGAACCTGCTTCTCCTCCTCCTCCTTCCTCTCCCTCTCCCTGCTGCTCCCCTGCTTGTACTCTCTCTGTCAAATAAATAAATAAGATCAAATGAATGAATGAATGAATGAATGAATGTATTTCTAGGAACAGTTTACTTAGGCAAAACCATTGCAAGTGGCTAAAAATGGTGGAATGAACATATTTCTTCAATAAAATGATATGAAAGAACAAAAAAGTTATAATCCCATAGGTGAAAAAGAAAAAAGAGGAAGAGCTTGGCAGAAATGAAACGTTAACAAAACTGTGAAAGCTAGAAGGCATATGGACAAATGTCACATGACATAACAAAATAAAGAAGGTTGAAACTTAAGTTCCCGTAGAGAAGAAAAATAACAAGAACCACATATTTGATATTCCTCAGAAGTTTAAGGACAAGGAGGCATCAGTTAACACAAATAGTTCACGAGAAGTGTGGGGTGAAAGTAGGAAAATTGGTTGAAAGCCTAAATAAGGAAGAGTCACACCTACCAGATAGCCAAATTAGTCTATTATTAAAGTAAGATGACTAACCCAATTGAAAATCTCTGGGAAGCACAGTGCATGGGAAAATAAGTATCTAAGAAGTAAGAGATCCAAAACAAGAAATGGGTGAGGTGAGGAAATTCCCAGAAGAGTGAAAGTAATGAAAGAGACCAGATTAGAAGTGGGGAAAAAAGGCTCCATCAGCATCATTTCAAAGTAAAAAACAAAAGAACAAAAAAAACTAACCTGATCATTCACTTGATGTGCTAAAGTTACTGAGGAATTTTAGGGTTCTGCCAAATATATAGGAAATTAAGTAGTCAAAAGTATGCAGAAAGACAAAAAAAATCCAAAACATTATTAATTCTAGGAAAAGCAAACAAAAAAGGACAAAGGAATGTAATCATCATGCACTATGTGTATGTACACATACATATATGTGTATGTATGAGAAATATATGCAATATGCACTATGTAGCCCTTTTGTGAATATTTAAATAGATACAGTCATGCAAACAGTGACAAATAATTCCACCACAACTGTGGTATAACCACACTAAGAGAATGGGAGGAAGAAAGTCTGTCTTTGGCAGGCAGTATATGACAAATCCACAACTATCATATAATAATGGTAATGTTTAAAACTGAAAAATAAAAAATAAAATTATATGCCTACTAAACAGAAACATAAAAGTAAAAGCAAAGAATAGCTAGAAGAATTGAGTCATTACCTTTGAGTACAGTCTGGGTAAAATGGAAGACTACTGATTTTTCAATTTCATCATATTACTTGATTTTTTAAAAGCACATAGATTCAATTTAGTAAATGAAAAAAATTAATTAGAAAATAAACATTATAAAACAATGAAATGTACAGGGAACATGTTAATATATATTTAAATTACATGAAATAAAAGGGAAAGGAAAATACAGCATATATAGTCACATACAGTGACTGCAGGTATGTGAAAAACATGTATATATACTGATAGGATCAGAAGAAGAAAATGATAATATAGAATTTTAATGTCTACTTATCAAATGCTATTATTCAAATTTTTAAATAAAATTTAAATAACAGGGGCGCCTGGGTGGCTCAGTGGGTTAAAGCCTCTGCCTTCGGCTCAGGTCATGATCCCAGGGTCCTGGGATCGAGCCCCACATCGGGCTTTCTGCTCAGCAGGGAGCCTGCTTCTTCCTCTCTCTCTCTGCCTGCCTCTCTGCCTACTTGTGATCTCTCTCTCTCTCTCTCTCTCTGTCAAATAAATAAAGAAAATCTTTAAAAAAAAAATTTAAATAACATCACAAAAAGAGACACCTACTCTTAGATGTACCTCTAAGTAAGATGCAAGATGAGGTATATATTACCACCCATGAGTATTTTTGCCAAGAGCTGAATCTAAATCTGGTCAGACCTCTATATCCAACAGTTTATAGGACATATAGGAACCAGTGAAAATACACCACAGAAATGGGATCAGCAAAGCTCAAAATATAGGAAATTCTACAGAAATAATCTAGCTTTTTAAACTCTTGTACTTCAAGAAGAAAATGGAAAAAGGAAAACTTTGTTTTTAAAATGAAAATAGACATGAGGTATAACATCCAAATGCAACATAACAGGTAGTAAGACTTTCTTAATTTCCTAATTCATACCACACATTTTTAAAACCATTGTATTTGGGCACCTGGGTGGCTCAGTTGGTTAAGCATCCAACTCTTGGTTTTGGCTCAGGTCATGATTTTGGGGTCATGGGATGAAGCCCTGCATCAGGCTCGGAGATCAGTGGGGAATCTATTTGGGATTCTTTCTGTCCCTCCCTGCCACCCACGCTTTCTCCCTTTCTTGAATAAATAAATAAGTCTTTAAAAACCACTAATATGTTTCTGAGGAAAATGAAGGAATTTGGAATATTAGCTAGATATTTGATGATAGTATGGGAATTAATGATAATTTTTAAGTGTAATAATGGTACTGTAATAATGTCTAAGGGTATTTATCTTTTGACAATATAGTCTGAACTATATATACACAGAATGAGATGATTTCTGAGACTTCTCCAAAGTAATCTGAAGAAATAGATGAAACAAGATGGCCATGATTTGGTAACTGCTGAAGTTGAGTATCTGGTACATGGAGATTTGTAGTACTATTCCCTCTGCCTGTAAATGTGCTTGAAAACCATGATGATTAAAAAAGAAAAGTTTATTTAAAAAATTAAAATCTTTGGGATGCCTGGGTGGCTCAGCCAGTTAAGTGGCTACCTTCAGCTTAGGTCATGATACTAAGCTTCTGGGATCAACTCCCACATCAGGCTCCTTGCTCAGCAGGAAGCCTGCTTCTCTCTCTGGCCTGCCTCTTCCCCTTCCCCTGCTTGTGAGTGCACATTCGCTTGCTCTCTCTCTCTTTTTCTGAATTAAAAGAAAAGGCTTAACCAAAAAAATTAAAATCTTTTATGAATTTAAGTAATATATTTAAATATAAAATATTTAATTTATATTTAATATTTATTATTTAATTTTATTTTTATTATTTAAATTATATTTAAATATTTAAAGATTTTTCTGCCCCAGATAAAACACAATCACTTTGGTGAGAATTCAAGAATCTTAAGTCATTTTGTGTATCTAATTATACTAATATAGCCTAATGAAGATTTTTAAGTTGCATAAAATAGGGTTGAGTGGGTGGCCCAGTCAGTTAAACATCCGACTCTTGATTTTAGCTCAGGTCATGATCTCAGGGTCATAGGATCAAGCCCCACGTTGAGCTCTACACTCAGTGCAGAGTCTGCTTGTCCCTCTCCATTTGCTCCTTCCCCACTTGCATACTTGCTTGCTATCTCCAAAATAAATAAATAAAATCTTTTGAAATTAAAGTTGTATAAAATACTGTTAATAGGGAAAAGCAAGTATAATTAAAAATCTGTGGGGATTATAACATTCTATTCTTAAAATACTGAGTAATATATGTGTGTGTGAAGCTATTAAAGTCCTATTTTTTGAAATCATAAATAAAAACTGGTTTACCTCTCTCAATTTTTCTCGCTCACGTTCCCTCTCAGCAATACGTTTTCGCCTCTCTTCCTCTTCCTTAAGAGCATTCTGTGTCTCAGTTCTCAGTTTATCATCTTTAAGAATTTTTCTAATTTTCTTTCTGCCTTTTCCAGGAGACTTGGAATCATCATTTTCATCTTCTTCTTCTTCCTCTTCATCTTCCTCCTCTTCTTTATCCTCTTCAGAATTACTCTATGGAATTTAAATGATCAAAGGTAAATACCACAAAGTTGTCTAATTTACCCATTTCATATTCCAATAATTAATATACTAAGAAAAGGTTAAAGAAAACATACTGAAAAGCTTTAGATTATACTTCGCAATAAAAGACATTAAAAAAACACCCCAGAAAAGGGGGCAAAGAAATGCAACAAGTATCTCTCCAAAGATGATACAGAAATATTCAGTTAATCATGTGAAAAGATGTTCAACATTACTTGTCATTAGGGAAATTTAAATCAAAACCATAAAGGAGATACTATCTTGCACCCATTAGGATGGGTATTAGAAAAAGACAAAAACAATTATCATATGGTTTCACTTATTTGTGGAGCATAACAAATAGCATGGAGGACAAGAGGAGTTAGAGAGGAGAAGGAAGTTGAGGGAAATTGGAAGGGGAGGTGAACCATGAGAGACTATGGACTCTGAAAAACAATCTGAGGGTTTTGAAGGGGCAGGGGGTGGGAGGTTGGGGGAACTAGGTGGTGGGTATTAGAGAGGGCTCGGATTGCATGGAGCACTGGGTGTGGTGCAAAAACAACGAATACTGTTACGCTGAAAATAAAAAAAAATAAAAAAGAAAAAAGAAAAATAAAAAAGAAAAAGATTAAAAAAAAGAAAATAACAAGTTTTGGTGAGAATTTGGAATAACCAGAACCCTGGTACACTGGGAAAACAATGTGATGGTGTCTCAAAAAGTTAAACACAGAACTACCAGATGCTCCACCAATTCCGTATTTCAGATTATAACCAAAATATATAAAGCAGGGACTAAAATATTTCTACACCCACATTCACAACACCATTACTCAAAATAGCCTAAGATGGAAACAATCCCAATGTCCATCAACAAAAGAATGGGTAAACACAATGATATATACATACAACATTATATTATTTAGCATTAAAAAGAAGGAAATTGTGATATAGTCTACAATATGGATGAACCCTGAAAACATTGTCAGTGAAATAAACCACACACAAAAGGACACATAACTATATGACTTTTCTTAATATGAGGTACCTAAAATAGGCAAATTCATAAACAGAGAAATTAGATGAGGTTACAAGGGGCTGGGTACAGAGTTTCCAATTTTGAATTTAATTAAGACCACTGAAATGTACTGTTAATTTAATTAGGACCACTGAAATGTACAGTTAAAGGATCATTTTAAAAAAAGACCACTCCCGGGATGCCTGGGTGGCTCAGTTGGTTGGACAACTGCCTTCGGCTCAGGTCATGATCCCGGGGTCCCTGGATCGAGTCCCACATCGGGCTCCCAGCTCCATGGGGAGTCTGCTTCTCCCTCTGACCTTCTCCTCGCTCATGCTCTCTCTCACTGTCTCACTCTCAAATAAATAAATAAAATCTTTAAAAAAAAAAAAAAAGACCACTCCCGTCCCTGGCCAAGGAGAATGTGAATGCATCATGTTACAGATTCATTCTGTACTCACAGAGTGAAACATATTACAGAGAATTTCTACTTTACATAATCCTGCTTATATATAAGAAACAAATTTGCTAACATCACTTCTGGAAGAAATCTACTCACACGTGAGTCATTATTCAGAATAAAATGTTATATGTCTTCAGAAAATAGAACACTACACATCAACTTTATAGGCCCAAGAGCGTAAAACAATGAAAAAGAGCAACTTAAAATTTCCATCAGATTTAGTTAAGAAACAGAAAAAAAAAACGATAATGTGTCATAATATTTCTGCATACTTATACATTCAGTAAGTCAATCCTTCTACAAAAGTGTTAAAAGTGTTAAAAATAAACCAGCAGAATTAAACTAATGAATGGAATGCAGAAAAGGAAGTAACATGTTTAGTACACTCTACTGTAGTTATAATTCAAGCACATAATAAATGTCATTACCTTGTTTTCACTGGATGAGTCTTCTTGAACCTTAATGCGTCGTCTTTTCTTTTTCTGTTTATAACTCCGCTGATTTTCTTCCAACTCTGCTTTCTTTGCAGACCTAAAAAACATTTAAAATGAAAAATTAAATACTTCATGATGAATTTCCTTAATTACATACTATTCTATAGCTTATTTGCCTTTGCATACATTCCTAAAAAAGAAAAACAAAAAGCAAAAAATATCTTCACTAGATAACCCTTAATTTTAATCCAACAATCAATATTTTAAGTTATAGAAAGGGGAGGTTTGGCGTAAATAATAAAATGGATGAGGGGACCTGGGTGGCTCAATTGGTTAAGAAACCAACTCTTGATTTTGCCTCAGGTCATAATCTCAGGTCATAGGATCCAGCCCCACGTGGAGTCTGCTTTGAATTCTCTCTCCCCTTCTCCCTCTGCCCTCCACCCCAACTCACTCATGCTCTAAAATAAATAAAATTAAGAAAAAAAGATGGAGGGCCTTTAGAAATATTAGTAGCTAATATACAAACGAAAAATATTCACCATCTCTTAGAAGAAAAGAAAACAGTAACAACAACTTCTGGCAAAAAAAAAATACTTCTGGGCTTATAAACTGGTGGACAAAGTTACATATATAAAGACAGTACATTCAAGTCATAAATAACAGACATACAAATCAATGAAAGAGAAATGTTGAGTCCAGAAATAAAACATTACATTTGTGATCCACTGACTTTTCCACTAGAGTGTCAAGAAAATGCAACAGGTAAAAAAACCATCTTTTTAATAAATGGTGCTGAGACAATTAGTTGTCTACATGCAAAGCAATGAAGCTGGACCCCTATCTTACATCATATATAAAAATTAACTCAAAATGGATCAAAATCCCCCTAAGATATAAGTTCTACCTAACAGACTACTCACTATTCCATTGTTGAAAAGTGAAAAAATGATTATTTACGTATTATGCTGGGGGGAGAAAAAAAATAACCTCTATGAGATAGTTTGAAAATATGTATGACAGGAGGGAGTTAAGATGGCAGAATAGTAGAAGGACTCTGGGCTTCCACACCCCTCAAACACAGGTAAATAATTATCAAATCATTCTAAATACCCAAGGAACAGACCTGAAGACTGATAGAGCAAACAGCACAATTAGAGGGGAGAGAAGAGGGCACATTCAGGAAGGGAGTAGTGTGGAGAGGGGTTTTAGGGGAGAAATGTATCATGGGTGCTGCAGCAGTAAGGGAGTCCTGGTGACAGAGAAAGGCAAGAGAGAGCAGAGCACACAGGGATATGCACAAGATGAATACTGCCCCAAAGCCACTGTATGGGAAAACAAAAGGGGCTGATTTTCATGAATTTTTGCAACCAGAAGGACTCAAAGACTGGAGTTTTAAAGGCCCCTGGGCTTGGCTAGGATAGAGACCTGAGGGCGCTGCCCTACTCCTAGACAGAAGGCAGGCAAACAAGCAACTCACAGGCAGATGACACAATCTGAGGCTCGCCTAAGGTACAATGGGAGAGACTGTTCCCTCCTCCTGGAGTGCATTTATGAGAGGTGGCACTGTATGTCCAGGGAGAAGAGGACCAGTGGGTGCCATCCCCCCGACACCACACACCTCAGCATAGGCGCAGTCACAGCTACTGAGGGCAGCTAACCTGAACACTGGGTATTTGGCCTGATTTACTCCAAATCCGATGACCCTGCACTCTGGAGTGACCACTCTTCTGGGTCAAACTTGCATTAGTCCAGGCGTTAGTCAAACTTGCATTAGTCCATGCGGCAAGACCCTCCCAGAGAAGACCGGTGCAGATCCCCACCACACCAGATCGCTAAAGTTTGGAATTTAAAAAGTCAGCAGGCTTAGCTGGGTAGAGCCCAAAGTGCAATACATTGCCAGGCAGGCAAGCAACCTGGAGACAGTGTGAAAACAATGATCTGAAAAACACCTAGAATGTATGAAGGGAAATTATTCACTCATCTGGAGTGCTTCATTGAGAGTACCAAGCACAGACTCCCCTCTACAAGGAAAAAAGACCTAGCTGACATCATTTCCTTCAGCCACCCCTTAGCATAAACCAACTTTAGGAAATCGTACAGCACCAACAGTGGTTACCTAATCTGCTTATACCAAGTCTCACACCCCTGAGCTACACTGTTACTGCTTTTCTCAGGCAAGTATCACTAAGGACCAGCCCAGGAGACCCCTTCCCCAGAAGACCAGCACAAACCCAGGCACGCAAGACATCTACTTACTATAGTGTGCTGCAAAGCTTCCATTCTAGTAGAAACAGCATCACGTCTCTTTTAGAAAGCAGATCAAAGCACAGGTCGTTAAAACCTGCCACACTCTGGCCACACTCCAAATACCAGGCAAGGAGAACCTCTATAGACAACTAAACTGAAGGAGAGAGCAACCAAAATCCAGCAGCAGAGTGCACTCAGCACGCACCAGAGATACTTCCTGAAGCGCCAGGCCCTGGACAGTATATGACCTCTTCTTCATAAAGCTGTAACTCTCAGGCAGAAAATATAACAGGCTTCTCTAACACACAGAAGACAGAAACCTAGACAAAATACCAAGAGATGCAGAAATTCATCCCAGAAGAAAAAAAACAAAAAAAGGTCATGGACAGAGATCTAATAGAAACAGGTATAAGTAAGATGCCTAATGGAGAATTTAAAGCAACAATCATAAAGATATTCACTGGACTTCAGAAAAACATGGAAGACATCAGGAAAACCCTTATTAGAAATAAAAAAGGTAAAAAGATAATTAGGCAGAAATTAAAAATGTAGTAACTAAAATTCAAAAGAGACTGGATGTAATTACCACAAGGATGGAAGAAAGAGACATAGAAGCAAGTCATGCAGAAAACAGAATTATGGAAAATAATGAAGCTGAACAAAAGAGAGGAAAAATAATGACAGATCACAAGAGTAGACTCAGGGAATGCAGTGACTCCAACAAATGTAACAACATTTGTATCATGGGAGTTACCAGAAGAAGACAAATTAAAGGAAGCAGAAGGTATATCTGAGAAACTAATAATGGAAAACTTCCCTAATCTGGGGAATAAAACAGACATATAGATCCAGGAGGCACAGAGAACTCCCATCAACATAAATAAAAGCAGGATAACAAGACATACTGAAGTTAAATTTGTAAAATATAGTCACAAAGAAAAACTCAAAAGCAGGAAGACAAAAGAAATCCTGAACTTACAAGAGAAGACGCAAAAGAATAGCGGCAGATTTATCCAAAGAAACCTGGCAGGCCAGAAGTCAGTGGCATGATATATGAAACATGCTGAATGGGAAAAATATGCAAACAAGAATACTCTATCCACAAAGGCTATCATTTAGAAGAGAAGTAGATATAAAGAGTATCCCAGACAAACAAAAACTAAGGGAGTTCATGAGCACTAAAACAGCTCAGGAAGAAATATTAAAGAGGACTTTTTGAGTGGGAAAGAAAGACCGAAAGTGAAAAAAACTAGAAAGGAATAGAGAAAATCTCCAGAAACAACAACAAAACAAGTAATACGAAGGCACAAAAGCCATATATATCAATAATCACTCTGAATGTAAATGGATGAAATGCTCCAATCTAAAGACAAAGGACGTCTGAATGGCTAATAAAACAAAACCCATTTATATGCTGCCTACAAGAGTCATTTTAGACCTTAAAGCACCTGCAGATTGAAAATGAGGAGATGGAAAAACATTTATGTTGTAAATGAATGTCCAAGAAAGCCAGAGAAACAATACTTATATCAAGCAAACTAGACTATAAACCAAGACTGTAATAAGAGATAAGGAAGGGCACTGTATCATAATTGAGGGGTCTAACAAACAAGAAGATCTACTAATTATAAATAGTTATGTCCCCAACTTGGGAGCACCCAAATACATAAAACAATTAATAACAAACATAAAGAAACTCATTCACAATAATACAATAATACTAAGGAACATTAACACCTCACTTACATCAATGGACAGATCATCTAAGCAGAAAATCAACAAGGAAACAATGGCTTTGAATGATAAATGGAAACAGATGGACTTAAAAGATATATTCAGAACATTATATCCTGAAGCAACAAAACACACATTCAAGTGTACATGGGACATTCTACAGAACAGATCACATAACTAGATCACAAATCAGGGCTCAACAAGTACAGAAAGACTGAGATCACACAATGCATCTTCTCTGACCACAAAGGCTATGAAACTTAAAGTCAACCACAAGAAAAATTTAGAAAGACCACAAATACAAGGTTAAAGAACTAAAGAATGAATGGGTCAACCAGGAAATTAAAAAAGAAATAAAAAACACATGGAAACAAATGAAAATGAAAACACAACAGTCCAAAATCTCTGGGATACAGCAAAAGCAGTCGTAAGATGGAAATATACAGCAATACAAGCCTACCTCAAGAAGCAAGAAAATTCTCAAATAACCTAACTTTACACCTAAAGGATCTAGAAAAAGAACAACAAATGAAGCCTAAATCTAGCAGAAGAAGAGAAATATAAAGATTAGAGCAAAAAAAAAAAAAAAAGATTAGAGCAGGAATAAATGACAAACAAACAAAAAAAAAACAAAAAAACAGCTGAAAAGATTAAAACACTGAAGGTGGTTCTTTGAAAAACTTAATAAAACTGATAAACCCCAGAGTCAGGCTTATCAAACAGAAGAGAGAAAGGATACAAATAAACAAAATCACAAATGAGAGAAGAGAAATAACCAAAACCACAGAAATACAATTATCAGAGAATATTTTGAAAAATTATATGTCAGCAAACTGTGCAATCTGGAGGAAATGGATAAATTCCTAGAAATGTATAAACTTCCAAAACTGAAACAAGAAGAAATAGAGAATGTGAACAGACCAGTAATCAGCAAAGAAATTGAATTAGTACTCAAAAATCTCCCAACAAACAAAAATCCAGGGCCAGTTGGCTTCACAGGGGAATTCTACGAAACATTTAAGGAAGAGTTAATGCCTATTCTTCTGAAACTATTCCAAAACATAGAGATGGAACAAAAACTATCAAATTCATTCTATGAGGCCAGTATTATTCTGATACCAAAACCAGACAAAGACTCCACTAAAATAGAAAAGTACATGTAGGCCAATATCCCTGATGAACATGGATACAAAAATTCTCAACTACGAAGAAATCTAATCCAACAGTACATGAAAAGACTCACTAGGCAGCAACCTCTTTGACCTCAGCTGCAGCAACATCTTCCTAGGAACATCGCCAAAGGCAAGGGAAGCAAGGGCAAAAATGAACTATTGGGATTTTATCAAGATCAAAACCTTTTGCACAGCAAAGGAAACAGTTAACAAAACCCAAAGACAACTGACAGAATGGGAGAAGATATTTGCAAACGACATATCAGATAAAGGGCTAGTGTCCAAAATCTATAAAGAACTTAGCAAACTCAACACCCAAAGAACAAATAATGCAATCAAGAAATGGGCAGAGGACATGAACAGACATTTCTGCAAAGAAGACATTCAGATGGCCAACAGACACATGAAAAAGTGCTCCATATCACTTGGCATCAGGGAAATACAAATCAAAACCACAATGAGGTATCACCTCACACCAGTCAGAATGGCTAAAATTAACAAGTCAGGAAATGACAGATGCTGGCGAGGATGCGGAGAAAGGGGAACCCTCCTACACTGTTGGTGGGAATGCAAGCTGGTGCAACCACTCTGGAAAACAGCATGGAGGTTCCTCAAAATGTTGAAAATAGAACTACCCTATGACCCAGCAATTGCACTGCTGGGTATTTACCCTAAAGATACAAACGTAGTGATCCGAAGGGGCACGTGCACCCGAATGTTTATAGCAGCAATGTCTACAATAGCCAAACTATGGAAAGAACCTAGATGTCCATCAACAGACGAATGGATAAAGAAGATGTGGTATATATACACAATGGAATACTATGCAGCCATCAAAAGAAATGAAATCTTGCCATTTGCGACGACGTGGATGGAACTAGAGGGTATCATGCTTAGCGAAATAAGTCAATCGGAGAAAGACAACTATCATATGATCTCCCTGATATGAGGGAGAGGAGATGCAACATGGGGGGTTAAGGGGGTAGGAGAAGAGTAAATGAAACAAGATGGGATTGGGAGGGAGACAAACCATAAGTGACTCTTAATCTCACAAAACAAACTGAGGG
>NW_019154163.1:5435306-5570844 GCF_002288905.1 Enhydra lutris kenyoni | reverse complement strand
TTCACAGACCTGTACCCCTGGGGATAAAAATATATGTTTATAAAAAACAAATTAAAAAAAAAATTAAAAACAACCCTGGGGTGCCTGGGTGGTTGCAGTCAGTTAAAAAAAAAAAAAAAGACTCACTGACCATGATCAAGAGGAATTTATTCATGGGCTGCAGGGGTGGTTCAATATTCACAAATCAGTCAATATCCATTCATGATAAAAACCATCAACAAAGTAGGCATACAGGGAACATACTTCAACATCGTAAGGGCCATATATGAAAAACCCACATCTAATATCAACCTCAGTGCAAAAAAAAAAAGAGAGCTTTTCCTCTGTGGTCAGGAACAAGACAGGGACGCCCACTCTTACCGCTGTTTTTTAACACTGTACTGGAGGTCCTAGCCTCAGCAATCAGACAACAAAAAGAATGAAAAGACATCCAAATCAGCCAGAAAGAAGTCAAAATTCCAGTATCTGAAGATGACATGATACTCCACACAGAAAATCTGAAAGACTCCACCAAGGAACTGCTAGAACTGATACACGAATTGAGTAAAGTCACAGAATACAAAATCAGCATACAGAAATCTTTGCATTTCTATACACCAACAACAAACAGCAGAAAGAAAAATCAAGGAATCAATCCCATTTACAATTGCACCAAAAATAGTAAAGACACCTAGGAATAAACATAACCAAAGAGGGTGAAAGACCTGTACTCTGAGAACTATAAAACACCAAGGAAAAAATTGAAAATGCCAAAAAGAAATGGAAAAACATTCCATGCTCATGGATTGAAAGAACAAATATTGTTAAAATGTCTATACTACCCAAAGCAACCTACACATCTAACGCAATCCGTATCAAAATACCACTAGCATTTTTCACAGAGCTAGAACAAACAATCCTAAAATCTGTATGGAACCACAAAAGACCCTGAATAGCCCCAGCAATCCTGAGAAAGAAAAGTAAAGCTGGAGGCATCATGATTCCAGACATCAAGCTATATTATAAAGTTGCATTCATCAAGACAGTGGGGTACTAGCACAAAAATAGACACATAGATCAGTACAACAAAATAGAGAACCCAGAAAGGGAACCACAATTATATGGTCAATTCATCTTCAACAGAGCATGAAAGAATATCCAATGGAAAAAAGATAGTCTCTTCAACAAATGGTGTTGGGTAAACTGGACAGCCACATGCAGAAGAATGAAACTGGACCACTTTCTTACACGATACACAAAAAATAAATTCAAAGTGGATGAAAGGCCTAAATGTGAGACAGGAAAGGAGAATGCAGGCAGTAACCTTGCCATCAGCAGTAGCAACTTCTTGCTAGATAGGTCTCCTGAGGCAAGGGAAACAAAAGCAAAAATAAACTACTGGGACTTCATTAAGATAAGAAGTTTTGGCACAGCGAAAGAAACCATCAACAATACTAAAAAGCAATCTTTGGATTGTGAGAAGATATTTGCAAATGACATCTGATAAAGGGTTAGTAACCAATAAAGAACTTATAAAACTCAATACCCAAAAAACAAATAATCCAGTTTAAAAATAGAAGACATGATTAGGTATTTTTCCAAAGAAGACATAGAGATGGCCATCAGACATATGAAAAGATCCTCAACATCACCCATTATCAGGAAAATACAAATCAAACCTACAATGAGATAGCACCTCACACCTGTCAGAATGGCTAATATTAACAACACCAGAAACATCAGATGTTCGCCAGGATATGGAAGAAAGGCAAACCCTCTTATACTCTTGGTGAAAATGCAAACTGGTACAGCCACTCTGGAGAAGAGTATGGAGGTTCCTCAAAAAGTTAGAAATTGAGGGGCGCCTGGGTGCTCAGTGGGTTGAGCTGCTGCCTTCGGCTGGGGTCATGATCTCAGGGTCCTGGGATCGAGCCCCGCATCGGGCTCTCTGCTCAGCAGGGAGCCTGCTTCCTCCTCTCTCTCTGCCTGCCTCTCTGCCTGCTTGTGATCTCTCTCTGTCAAATAAATAAATAAAATCTTTAAAAAAAAAAAAAAGTTAGAAATTGAACTACTCTATGATCCAGCATATGCACTACTAGATTTTTACCCAAAGGATTAAAAATATTAATTCAAAGGGATACCTACACCCCCTAGTTTACTGTACCATTATCAATAACAGACAACTTATGTAAAAAGCCCAAATGTCCCCCACCTGATGAACAGATAAAGAGAATTTGGCATATATATATATGTGAAATATTACTCAGTCATCAAAAAGAATGAAATCTTGCCATTTGCAATGACATGTTTAGAGCTAGAGAGTATTACGCTAAACAAAATCATCAGTCAGAGAAAGACAAATACCGTATGATTTCACTCACATGTGGAATTTAAGAAACAAAACAGGTGAACATAGAAAAAAAAGAGGCAAACCAGAAAACAGATTCTTGACTGTAGAGAACAGACTGAGGGTTACTGGAGGGGAAGTGGGCAGGGGGACTGGTTAAATGGGTGATGGATACTAAGGAAGGCACTTGTTATGATGAGCACTGGGTGTTATACGTAAGTGATGAATCACTAAATTCTACTCCTGAAACTAATGTTACACTGTATGTTAACTGGAATATAAATAAAAGCTTGGGGGAAAAGATGAAAATATGTATGACAAAAGTCTTAAAATTGTGTAACTTAGACTCAACAATGTCACTTTTAGTAATTTACTCTAAATGAGTGTCAATATACCCATATGCATATATATGTGTGTGTGTATAACATTGTGTAATAAAAATATTTCCATATCTCTGTTGTGTATATTATACAAATACTTTTTTAAGACTTATTTATTTGGGGGGGGGAACAGAGGGAGACAGAGAGAGTCCCAAGTAGACTCTACCCTGAGTGCAGAGCCTGATGTGGAGCTTGACCTCACAACCCTGAGATGAGGACCTGAGCCAAAACCAAGAGTCAGATGCTTAACTGACTGTACCACCCAGGTGCCCCTACAAATATTTTTTATGACAATAGTATTTATACCAGAAAAAACTGAGAACTATCTAAACAAACAAATCTAGAAGCTTATCATAAAGGTTACAGGGAAAAAAAGGATCAAAGTCCTACATATAATAGGTAAAACTATAAAATTTGTCAATGAAAAGAACGATAAATCTACATGACCTTGGATTAGGCAATGGATTCTGATATGGGTCTTATATCCAGAATATATAAAGCACTGTTATGAATAAACAATAAAACAGTTGCTGTGTTTTCACAGCAACAATAAATCAACAATTAAAAAAACAACAAAAAATCAACAGCAAAAACAATTAAAAATTGGGAAAAGAATTTATTCATTCAGACAGATGTTTCTCCAAAGATATACAAATGGCTAGTAAGCACACACAAAAACGCTCAACATCATTAATCATTTGGGAAAAGTAAATCAAAATCACAATGGCCCATTGCATACCCACTAGGTTGGCTATAACAAAAAAAAAAGTTTGTGGGGGCGCCTGGGTGGCTCAGTGGGTTAAAGCCTCTGCCTTCGGCTCAGGTCATGATCCCTGGGTGCTGGGACTGAGCCCCACATCAGGCTCTCTGCTCGGCAGGGAGCCTGTCTCTCCTCTCTCTGTGTCTGCCTCCCTGCCTACTTGTAATTTCTGTCTGTCAAATAAATAAAATCTTTTTTAAAAAAAAGTATGTGAAGATGTAGAGAAATCAGAAGTCTGGTGCATTGCTAGTGGAAATGTAAAATGATAAGCCACTGTGCAAAAGAGTCTGACAGTTGCCTTAGAAAGCTGAGCATAATGTTACCATATGACCCTATAATTCCACTTACAGATATATTCCTATAAATGAATATGAAAATATATGACTATGTAAAAATCATATACAAATATTCACAGAAGCATTATACATAATAGCCAAAAAATGGAAACAACCCAAATGTCTACCAACAGATGAAAAAATGGGCAAATAAAATGTGGTACTATCTATACAATGGAATATTATTCAGCCAATCCAAGTAATAAAATAGCCAGGTAACCACAGCAAGATGACAGACTAGGAAGTTCCAGGCTCTTGTTCTTCCACAGAAACACAGAATACACAACATATGGTAAAAAGTAACTTTATGAGAACTCTAAAAACCAGTTAAGAAACTTTAGCAACCAAGTGAACACCTAATCAAAAGTCGCACTTAAAATAGTTGGATATTTTGTAGTGTTTCTGCTTATGCTTGTTGTACCCTCTTTCCTGCTCAACTCAAGGAGGTTAGTAGGAAGCTGCCCAAATTCTCAGCTCCTCTGCCAGGAAGGAAGGTAAAGAGTGAAACTTGCTGGCAATGTTCTGGCTTTTCTACGGGCTGCCCAAGGGACAGGATTCTGTCTCCCTTAACTCGGAGCACACAAAAGCACATAAAAAGAGGCTTAACATCACCAACCACTAGGAAAAATACAAATCAAAACCACAGTGAGATAGCACCTCACAGTATTTAGGATGGTTAGATCCCCTCCCACCCCATAAAAAACAGAAAAGAACAAGTGGTGGTGAGGATGTAGAAAGAGGAGAATATGTGCTGTTGGTAAGAATGTAAAATGGGGGGGTGCCTGGATGGCTCAGTGGGTTAAGTCTCTGCCTTCAGCTCAGGTCATGATCTCAGGGTCCTGGGATCGAGCCCCACATTGGGTTCTCTGCTCAGCGGGGAGCCTGCTTCCCCCTCTCTCTGTCTGCCTCTCTACCTACTTGTGATCTCTCTCTGTCAAATGAATAAATAAAATCTTTAAAAAAAAAAAAGAATGTAAAATGGTACAGCCACTACAAAAAACAATGTGGCAGTTCCTCAGAGTTAAACACAGAATTACCATATATGATCCAGCAATTCCACTTCTGGGTATAAAGCCAAAAGAACTGAAAGCAGGGACTGAACAGGTATTTGTACACGCATGTTCACAGCAGCAAAGGGTGTAAGTAAGCCAAGCATTCAATGATGGATGAAGAGATAAAATGTGGTACATGCAGACAGGAAAACATTATTTAACCTTAAAAAGGAAGGATACTGTGATCCATGCTGCAACATGGATGACACTTGAGATACTGTACTAAGTGAAATAAGCCAGCCACAATAAGACAACAAATAGTATAAGATTCCAGTAATATAAGGTACCTACAGGAGTCAAATTCAGAGACAGAAGGTAGAATGGTAGCTTCTTAAGGATGTGGGGAAGGGGGAGTTACTGTTTAATGTGTAAAGAGTTTGTTTTGCAAAATCGAAAAACTTGTAGAGATTGGTTGTAAAATGATGTGAGTGTACTTAACACTACTGAACTGTATACTTAATTTATAAGATAGTGAAGTTTAGGTCACATGTATTTTATGATCATCTAAAAATATTTTTAAAAGATAAAGGTACCAATACAAGATATGCATGAAGTTTGAAAACATGATGCTAACTGAACCATTAAAAAATACTATATGAAACCAAACATATATAAAATGTCCAGAACAGGCATATCAATATACAAAGTAGATTAGCTTTTGCCAGGGAACGGAGGGCAGGAAGAATGGGAATGACTGCTAGTGGGTATAGGGTTTCTTTCTGTGGTGATAAAAATACTCTCGAACTAGATCGTGGTGGTGGCTGAAGAACTTTGTGAATATTCTAAAAATCACTTATTCTACACTTTAAAATGGTGAGTTTTTGTGTTATGTGAATTCTCAGTTTTAAAAATCTCTCCTTGTATCCCATTATTATTTCCCTAATGTACAATATGTTGCTATACTCCAGGCACAACCTGGTAAGTGCTAATCTAAACAGATCTCAAATGTTTTAAAATTTTTAAGATTGACACCTATGCAGACACACACATCACATTCACACAAACACAAACAGCCCATCTGATAAGTTATAAGAAGATAATATTATTCTGGGAGAAATATATTAGATCTTAGCCAAAAGGCCAAGATGCAATATTTTGGAGGAAGCAAAAAAGTTCTTAGAATGGTTAGTATTATCTAAAATACTACACTAAGAAGTAAGCAGAATTTTAAGTAACTACTACCAGTAGCTATGTGTATTAAGAGAACAAACAAATCTTAATTACTATAATACTAGTATATAATTAACATTCAGTGAACATTTACTATCTGCCAAGTAGGCATATTATAAACCCATTCAATGTCCATAATAACCAATTAAGTACTATTGTAATCCCCATTTTTAAAAAGAAACTGAAGCACAGAGTATTCATACAAAGAGCAAATAGTAAAGCCAGGAGGTAGTTTGTCTACAGAGTCTCTTATTTACTACACTATAGCATCCCCCTATAACAACCAAAAAGTACAGTCAAAAGTGTTTTTGCAGTCTGAAAGCCCACCTAATTTATAAGACATAATTCAACCATATTATGTTTATATGTACTTTATTTTCATAATTAGTATCAAATCAAAATATTAAATATTTTACTTTATTAGTAATAGCAACCTTTCTATAAATAACTTGAAGCATGGTTATTCATATGAATTCTTACAATTTTTGAAAAAGTGATACAATAGTTACCTTGTTCTGGGCCGTTGTTCATCTTCAGATTCACTAACTTCTTCACTAACTCCTGATTCCTGGAAATCAGAATCTTCAGAATCTTCACTGCTCACTTGAATAAAAAAAAAAAAAATACTAAGTTATTAAATACTTCCCAAAAGAAATTCAATTCACCAAATTTCTCAATACTTTCACATTAAAACATGGACCACTGTGAGACTATCTATAGTATATACATTCGTGGATATTTCACTCATATAGATGAGACCAGTTAATAATTCAAATAGTATTTATAAAAATAATTCAAATGTAGGGGCGCCCGGGTGGCTCCGTGGGTTAAAGCCTCTGCCTTCGGCTCCGGTCGTGATCTCAGGGTCCTGGGATCGAGCCCCACATCGGGCTCTCTGCTCAGCAGGGAGCCTGCTTTCCTTCCTCTCTCTGCCTGCCTCTCTGCCTACTTGTGATCTCTGTCTCTGTCAAATAAATAAATAAAATCTTAAAAATAATAACAATAATACAAATGTATTCTAACTATGGTTATAAAACTATGGTTCTATATTGAAATATAAGTATTAATTGCATGTGAATTAACAAAATGAAAATTTAACTATCAATAAAACAAATTCATTAGTACCAAAGGTGAATAAACAGAATTCTAGTTATTCAAAACAAGCAGAGTAGGCTGACCAAGATGGAGTAAGGGCAAATAGAGACTCTTCTGCCATTTATGACAACTAGAAACTATGAACAGAACACATAAAGAAGTGACCTAAGCAGTATGAAAAGGAAACAACAGCAGGCAGACTGGGGACTGAAATAAAAACCTGAATAATGACCCCTATAAAATTGGGGTCGAGGCAGTGAGTGTCCTAGGTTTTTTTCCCCTCCTTTCTTCCTGGTTTCAACAAGAAGACAGGCTGAATTCCAAAACTATTGCAGAGGGTGCAAAACTGGGAGAACTCCATTTCTAGCCATAGCACTGAGAAAAGGGAGCTGGGCCCTACAAATAATGAGAATAAAGGGAATCCCCAATTTTATTTTTTCTCTCAAAAATTTTATTCTTCTGTACCAAAACTGCCACTGTGACACAGGTATCCAAAACCCCAGGAGAATACCAATCTTTCTGGCCAGAGGAAGCCAGGCAGGGAAAATACAAGATGAGCTTGAAATATCTTGTGGTGCCAGAAGTAAAGCAGTGCTCAGAACATTATGGGGGTATATTCAAAGGACACGTGATCCAACTTGAAGGAGCTTCCAATAGCCAAATCTGAAAAATCTAAGTGACAAAATGAATAAGTGGATCACAACTCATAAAATATCTATAAACCAAAAAATAAATAAAATAAAATAAAATAAAATATCTATAAACCCATGTTAACATAAATAATGAGATAAATAAATAAGGGAAAACAGACAGCCCTTCCTTACCATTACTAATTGTATAAGTAATGAAAGAAGTAGAAAATCACTGCTAGATAAATGTCACAGTAATTGCTTCAGGCAAGATGAATGCTAGAATTAGTGGGCTGAAGTATGAAGAGACACAGGATATTTGAATAGTCCCTCTCCACAAGATATTAATTCAATGTGAATAGAAAAACAGATATTTTTGCAGTAGAAAAACCCAGCAGACACCAAATGAACAAAGCAATCAATATTATTATTACCAGTAATAAGACCTATTGCCATCATACAACCTTGGTGTATGATTAAATGTCACTTTTGTGGTACTCCTGTCAAAATGCATAATAATCTCGGGGCACCTGGGTGGCTCAGTGGTTAAAGACTCTGCCTTCGGCTCAGGTCATGATCTCAGGGTCCTGGGATCGAGTCCCGCATCGGGCTCTCTGCTCAGCAGGGAGCCTGCCTCCTCCTCCTCTCTCTCTCTGCCTGCCTCTCTGCCTACTTGTGATCTGTCTGTCAAATAAATAAAAAAAAAAATCTTTAAAAAAAAAAGAAAAAAATGCATAATAATCTCAATCTAATCATAAGAAAACATTAGACAAATACATACAGATGGACAGTCCAGAAAGTAAGTGATAAATACTCTTCAAAACTCTCAAGATCATGAAAGAAAAGGAGAAACTGTCACAGATTGGAGTAGATTAAGGAGACATCACAACTAATAGCAATGTGGCATCCCTACATTGGATTCTGGAACAGAAAAGACATTAGTGGGAAAACGAATAAAAAGCACATAAGATCTATAGTTCACTTCAGAGGTCAGAAAACATTTTATGTGAGAAGTCTGATGGTTAAGTATTTTCAGCTTTGTAGGCTATATGGTCTCTGTTGCTCCACTCAACGTTGCCACTATAAACACATGAAAACAGTGAGTAAGAAGTTGCTAAGTATAATGTGGTTCAGGTATAGCCTTCAGATATAGTTAGCCAACCCCCAGTTTAACTAATTAGTGTTGTATCAATGTTAATCCTGGTTTAGGTTATCATACTATAGTAAGTTTAAAGTGTTAAATTAGGGATGCTGGGTAGAAGTTATATAGGAACTCTGTACTATTTTTACATCATTTCTTTAAACCTAAAATTTCCAAAAAAATTTGCTGAATGGGAAGAAATCAGAGAGGGAGACAAACCATGGCAGACTCTGGACTCTGGGAAACAAACTGAGGGTTACAGAAGGGAGGAGGTGTGGGGGGAAGGGGTAACCAGGTGTATTAAGGAGGGCATGTGATGTGACGGGCACTGGGTGTTATATGCAACTAATGAAACACTGAACACTATATCAAAAATTAATGAGGTACTAAATGTTGGCTAACTGAACATAAAAAAATTGCTAAAGATCATGACCTGAGAACAGAATCTCATATCTGTTCTATCCAAAAAATAATAATAATAAATTAAAAAAACACAGGCTAACATAAATAAAGAATTGCTATTAGGGGAAACGGGAATAAGGAGTTAGTGTTTAAAGTTTTAGATTGGGATGATGAAAGAGCTGTGGAGACAGAACGTTGACTGTTGTACAGCAATGTGAATATACCTAACATCACTAAACTGCACACTTAAAAATGGTTTAAATGGTTAAAATTTTATGTTGTATTTTACCACAATAAAAAACAAAAATAAGGGCGCCTGGGTGGCTCAGTTGGTTAAGCAACTGCCTTCAGCTCAGGTTGTGATCCTGGAGTCCCAGGATCAGGTCCTACATTAGGCTCCCTGCTCAGCAGGGAATCTGCTTCTCCTGCTGACCTTTCTCCACTCATATTCTCTCTCTCTCTTATTCTCTCTCTTTCAAATAAATAAATAAAATCTTAAAAAAAAACAATAATAATAATTAAAAAATTAAGCAACTGGGAATGTGTAGGAGCACACAGGTCCACATGCACATACATACAAATCCTCTGATTAAGTAAAATTCTAGGAGCACCTGGGTGGCTCAGCTGGTTAAGCATATGCTTCAGCTCAGGTCATGATCCCAGGGTTCTGGGATCGAGCCCCGCATCAGGCTCCCTGCTCAGCAAGGAGTCTGCCTCTCTCTTTTGATTTGCCTCTCCCCCAGCTCATGCTCTCTCTCACACACCCTGTCTCACAAAAATGAATAAAATCTTTTTTTAAAAAAAGTAAAATTCTAAACCTATTATTCATTTTTCATCACTTTATCTTGAAAATTTTCAAATCTACCAAAAATTTGAAAGCATTATCAAATGAACATCTACAGCCCTTCTCCCTTTTACATCCCTACAATTCACTTATTGTTAAGTTTATCACATTGGCTTGCTTGCTCTCTATATATGAACACTTTTTTATACTGAACCATTTTATTTTAGTGCAGAAATGATGACCCTTTACCCTTAAGCATAAGGATACTGTCCTATATAACTAAGTAACATTAACACAATTAGAAAAATAACATCAGGGGCACCAGTGTGGCTCAGTCAGTCAGGTGTCTGCCTTCGGCTTAGGTCATGATCCTGGAGTCCCAGGATCAAGATCCACATCACACTGGGCTCCCTACTCAGCAGGGAGTCCCTTTCTCCCTCTGTCCCTCACCCTGCTCTCTTTCACTCTCTCAAATGAATAAAATCTTTCAAAAAATAACATCAATTTAATATCATCTAATACAAAGACAATAATTACATTTTAAAAATTATCACCAAAATAATATAAGCTTTTTCAAATTTAGGTGAAAACTGAGATTTCACATGTTGCCCCTGATTTACTAAGTCAGCTACTCTCTTGATTTCTCCCCACTGCCTAACTTAAGTTTCCAGACAACAGAGGCACAACAGAGTTTGCAAAACTCGGAAAATCATGCAACTTTAAATGTAGTATCAATCACTATGATCATAATCCATATTAGAAACATAAATATGATGGGATTTTAGTTTACTCCCTCTTTCACAAACAAATGAAAAAAACATGTGGGTAATAAATTACCCACAGAAGAGACAGTGGAAACTGGTCAAATCACAAAAAACAAGGTTTTAATAAAATATTTCGAATGTAACTGTGCCTGCTAAAGGACTCTGTATTCTGAACTGAGCCCTCAGAGGCAAAATCCCTATCTCCCCCTTTGCTGAAGATGCACAGGAATCATATTAAGTTATATAACCTGCTTAAATTGCTCAGTTGCTTTATAGAATCTGAAAGACAAGCTTACGGTCATGCTGCAAGGAAATCTTTAAATTAAGCATTCACAAAATGATGTATCATTATTTATTTATTAACAAGAAAATGTCCTTGACATATGAAGTTTATGTGCATGGGCGGAAGCCCTCCTCTTCCTCTTAAACGAGTAACTTCTGATCAACAGCCCTTTAAATATTCAGGGTTCCAAGATTCTTTCCTTAGCCCTTCATCTGTACAACATTAGAGGCTCTCCTAGGCCATCTCATCTAATTTGTCATATTATACATACACCATGACAACTCCAAAAACCTGACAATCATCCCAGACTTCTTTCTTTCACATCAGTTAACAAGAGCTAACAATTCAGTCTATGACACAAATCAATTCTCCTCTTCAACAACCACACTTGGTATCAACTATAGCAGTATCCTCCAAGTAGATGCAAATCAAAGCTCTGAGTATCACAGTAATAGGCAACTAATCTGATCATATTATATTCTTGGTTACAATCTTACAGTGGGAACAATGAGTGGTTGGGCTGAGGCTGTGATTCATAAGTACTAGTAACCAATGTCCTATGGCATACATGTTCATCAAGCTGTCTGCTTATAAAATGTGCCCTTGTCTGTATGTATAGTATACATCAAAGTTGTTTTAAAAAGTGGTGATATTCCGGGGTGCCTGGGTAGCTCAGTTGATTAAAGCAGCTCCCTTTCGCTCAGGTCATGATCCCAGGGCCCCAGGATCGAGCCCCACATCAGGCTCCCTGCTCATAGGGGAGCCTGCTTCTCCCTCTCCCTCTGTCTGCCACTCTGCCTACTTGCTCTATCTCTCTGTCAAATAAATAAAATCTTAAAAAAATAGTGGTATTCCTCTGTGGATATACTAAAAACAACTCAATTGTATGCTGTAAACCGGCAAACTGTATGGTTTATGAATTTTATCTCAATACAACTACAATTCAAAAAAATTTAAAAATAGAAATATTTTTTTAAATTAAAAAAAATAAAGGAAACTTTCTATGGCTCTTCAGCTTATAGAGCCTACTGTACTCCTCAGACACTTCCGAGAATATTTTCCTATTCCTAGTGGCAAAAAAGGAGCTTATTTGCCCTCCAGGGGTTTGGCAATAAAGTTTTCAGAATCTGCCCCTAAGAAACCAGTTTCTTTGAACATTTTGTTAGCCAAAATGCTCAGGCAAATTTCACATTTAAGTTTTCAATATAAATTTCACACTTAATTTTTCAATATAAAAAATTAAGTGGTTACTTAAGAATGCTCTCCCCCAATGTTCAAGTAAAATGGACACACCAAAGAGGTGTGCAATATTTACACTACAGCCTCACGTACCCGTGGGTCCACTGCCAAGTACTCCAATTTAAGAAACGAAAGCTTGGTGTGTAAACCTGGCGATTCACAGACCTGTACCCCTGGGGCTAATAATACATTATATGTTTTTAAAAAAATAAAAAGATTTTAAAAAAAGAAAGAAATGAAAACTTACAAGTGTCTCCAGCACTTGATGTCTGTCTTGGCCCAGCTTCATTTCCTGATGTTACTTTCCCTATTCCCTCCTACAGTCTAGCTATACCATGTTAACTACATCCTGTCTACCACCTGCCAAACAGCTTGCAGAGGCTTCTAAAGTTTTTTTCCCTGCTTATATTATAAATCTTCACATCTACCTGCTCCTCAATTACAACTTGGTCTGCTGAGTGAAACTCTTCACCTTTGTGAAGTCATCTCTGGGGATAACTGCCATCCCCCAAGAAGATAAAGAAATCTTCCTTTGTGCCACACTATACAATACCTCTGTTATAGAAAACATCCCTCATAGTGCTAAATTTCATATATTATTAATGTCAATAATTCTCATAAAACTACTGACACCAAACCTGGCTACATATCAGAATTGCATCAGAGGTGGTCTATAAAATATATGGATACCTAGGTTTTACCACCACCATTTATGCTGTAATTGGTTTGGGAGGGAGTCCTGTCATACATATATTTCAAAATCCCCAAAATAATCCACATGTGTAGTCAGGCTGAAAACCACCATACAAGACAATGATTTCCTTATTCATTTTTGTATTTTCAATGTTTACTATGATGCTAGAAATACGTAAGCACTCAATGCAGAAGAATTCAGACTTTTAATGTAATGAAAATTTACAAGGTTTGCATATAATAAATTTACCCAAATTAATTGCACCTTCTATCCTTCCTTAGGAAAGCATTATTTCTTCCTGCAGATACAGACAAGCATTTTATTTATTGTCATATTGATCTTTTTAATCTAAGTACGTATGACTACTGAAGGTTAAAAATATTCTTTGTGTCATCTCTCAAGTTTCTGGATTCTCTTCACTCTAAATTCTTTATTTCATTCTCATGTAAGAAAACAACTGTTACCAGTGTGCAGATATTCACTTACTATATCTTGTCCAGATACACTCAAATTTCATTACTATAATTAGTTTATAAAACCAGTATGTTCCTGGGGCACTTGGATGGCTCAGTCAGTTAAGTGTCTAACTCTTGATTTCGGCTCAGGTCGTGATTACAGGGTCATGAGATCAAGCCCCACGTTGGGATCCACACTGAGTGTGGAGCTCACTTGGGATTCCCTCCCTTTCCCTCTGCCCTCCTCCTCTTTCACAGGGAGAAGCAGACACCCCACTGAGCAGTGAACCTGATGCAGGACTTGGTCCTGGGACTCTGGGATCATGACCTGAGCGGAAAGCAGATGCTTAACTGACTGAGCCACCCACACACCCCCTCCTTAAAAAAAAAAAAAAAAAAAAAAAAACAGTATGTTCCTTACATTCAGAATTAAAATGTCTTACCTTTCCTTCTATTTCTACCTTTGGCTTCTTTGTGTTCTTTAGGCTTCATCTTTTTTTCTTCTCCAGATTCTCCATCACTCACAGTGAGTTTGTGCCTCAAAAGCCTATGTCTGTACCTTGGCTTCTTAGATTCTTCAGAATCTGAATCTGATTCAGAATTGAGTTGAATTTTTGCTTCTAAATGGAGAAAATCAGTAAAGCCTTCAGACTTTTTTCCTTTAAAATGTTTTATAAAACTATTTAATTACCAAGACTTATGAAAAAGATCAGAACTTGCATTTACTTTGATAACAATGGTAATACCAGACAATCTCATATATCAGGCTTGATTACTATGATTAAATATTGATTAAAAATCACCAATAGACACTTGTAGATTTTTTAAAAAGTAAAAAATATTTTGCTTTAAAAATCATCTGTTTATTGGCAAAAACTGACAAAATGTGCACAATTACTACCAGATACTCAAAAGGAGTAAAAGTAGTAGTAAAGTTTTAAATATTTTAATAAACTCCAAATGCACATATTATGAAATTTCATGCTCAGATAGTCCTCAAAGACTGAATTGGTCAATCAAGTTATGAGATCCTATACTTCTCAATGGAGCTCACCCTCATCTCCCAGGTTTTCTTCACTGTGTTTTCCAGTTCTTTTTTTCCCCTCTTCTGGTTCATCATCTGAAGATCCATCCTCATCAGAGGAAAGATTGGCTTTAATTTCTTCTAAAAGCATCTTCTTGGCAATTCTTGAGTAAAAAGACAGTAAAAAGAAAACTATATATTTGGTAGTGAAGTATAACAAATTAAAAAAAAACTTCTATCAAAATAGAAATAAATGTGCAAAAAGATTTTATACTGTCAGTAGAAGACTACCAAAACCACATTTTAACTAAGCTACCAACCAAAACTTTTGAAAATGCTCTTAGTACTGATTTTTTTTCTTCCAATTCTACATACTTCTGCAATTTATTTAAAAATCAGAGGGACATTTCTACCATTTTGACCAACTGCAATTTCATGCTGCATAATCTTCTAATCCTGTATTTGCTCTGCTGCCATCATCCAACAGCTATAGTATCAGACAGGCCCATGTAATAAATCAACTTATTTAGAAAAATGGCATTCCAAGACAAAACTCCACATGAGAAGACTATTCAAAGCAAAACAATTCTTAGAAAATCAATGTGTAATAAACCACTTTCTTATCAAACAGTGCCTCAAACTGGTGAAAAATATTTTTGGCACTTAAATTTCCATTTAATTCATAAATTCTGTTAATGAAATGAAAGCATATACCATATACTAAGTATTGAAGCAATCAGAAATCCCTAATAATATTCAAACTAGGGCAGATAAGAGAAGGGACATGAGTGCTATTAATTATACACATGGTAAAAGAACACAAAATACCATAAATGAGTCTTCACTTTCCCAAAAAGTAGACAGTGCAGTAGCCTCACTCATACCAAAATTTCTCAAGATGTTCCTCAAAGACCAATTTGTTAATGGAAAAATCAACTGCTAAAAGCATGAAAAAATATTTCTTTAATGTCATCTTATGTTAAAATAAAATATAATCCTAATAAATTTCCATGTTTACGTTAAAGGAAAACACCTGAAAATGTAAGATAAAAGCAATCATGCAGCTTTTGTATAAGATGAAGTGTTTTGCACCTGGCGTGTCTTTGTGATATAAATTTATAAATCACAGCAACAAAGGAATACCTTATAAAAAGGTTCAAAAGGAAGGCAGCATGATTCTTAGTTTTCCATGAACTAATAATAACTCTTATTATGGGATAAAAATCCATTCTGCAATAAAGATTCTCTCTAGCTCAGTCAAAAACTTCCAGGTGGCATTATGGAACTTCTGTTATTTTTGGATTTGAAACACTTCTTCAGATTTCTTAACATACATTCACATTTCAATCAAGATTCACTCAATGGTAGGAGATGTTAATGCCTTGGTAATTTTATTTGAAAGGCAGACTGTTCGTTACTAGTTTTATTCAAAGATACATACTAAAGGCACCAAATAAGACTGAAGCAAATAGGTAATCACTTCATAAATACTTATTATCTGCCTTTTGGTGCTTCCTTCCCTAAACAGACAAATTAGAAATACTTAGACAACACAGAGAGTTACTAAGTGCTAAAGGAAACCACAGATAAGTTTGCTTTTTTGAGGGTTTTTTATCTGATTTGTTTCAATAAAGTGAAGATTAGATCACTCCAATTTAAATCCTACTGGAGTTGAGCTATAAAGTGTTGTTATTACACTTCTACATCAATGGTTTGCTGACTTGGATTGTACACAGTAAACTTTTTAAAATGGAGAACAGTACAGGATTGTCAAGTTCTCATTTCACCAAAAATAAAAATATGAAGCCAAAATTGTTTATTTTCATCATTTTATAAAGTAAAGACTATTTGAACATACCCTCCACAAATTAGGAAACAGTTTCAGAATGAAGGGTAGTTCTGTAAATTTAATAAAAGCATCTGTCTAGAAAAACTCACTAAAATCTTTAATGCACACTACATTTGTCATTTCCCATGGACAAGGAAAAACTTTCTTGAACCAATTTGGGTAAAACCACTGTTTTGGAATGAATGTGGGTACACACACACACACCTGAATAATAGATTGCAAATAGAAAAACAGTTCACTTGCAGTTACAAGATCTTATATAACCATTTGGGTAGTACAATAATAACCAATAAAAATACAAGTACTAATTTAATCACACTGAAGGTTACTTCAATCACCTGATTTCAGTTTGTATTTACAAGTTCAAAAAAAGTCTAAAATTCTGTATTATCTGTAAAGACTTGGTTCATTTTAAGAAATCATAAGATTTTTCTTCTTTCGAACTCTAGACTCTTAAGAGAATGTCTAGCAAATGGAAGGTCAAAATATGTAAACCTACCTAATTCATACTCAAGTTCTAGACTGTCATGAAAAAACTGAGAAATATGATACACATGATTTAAGATACAATTCTATGTCAACTGTGAAATTACATAATAAATTATGGAAAATTAAATGAGAGCCATACACTGAAAAATTACATGATTTATCAATCAACAACCTTCATTAAGAACATAATATATAGAACAATCACAATCACTTTAGAAACAGGAAAAAATTACAGAATTCAGAGAATGGTCATTTTTCTCCAAACTGAAGTTACATACATAGTGATGGAGATTCCCTTAGCTTTACCTCCCTAAGATGGTTTAGATTTACCCTCTAACACCTTTTGACCAATGGAAAACCTAATGTATAGTCCTGTATATTAAGCCCTAAAAAGAATAAAGTTAAATCATTTTTCATGACTGATGGCTCAAGCCCACTCCATCAAAGACACACTGTATCATAAACCTAGCCTATCACATAACCTACACCTCAGTTAGAACTTAGTTTGAAGGACCTAAGGGCTGAGGCTGACCTTCAACCTGAGTAGTCAGCAAATATGCTGAGGTGAGATGTGTCCCATCTACAAAGCCTGCTGTGAGATGCTTTAAGGGAAACTCCACTACCTTAACTCTTGAGTCACGGGCCACAGAGACTTCAAGGACATCATCACTCGAGAACCAGCTGAGGCTGGCAAAGCATCATTTTGGAGGCCTCGGCTGGACCCGTGCTGGTATGCATGTGATGGATGTATAGTCATGATCCCTAGTTGATTTGTTTGCTCTGAAGTTTCCTTTCTTGAGGCTTTCCAGGACGTTTCTGAGGAAATCATCCAGGCAACAAGGTACTGCCCCCCTGGAATCTCAATGCTCAATATTACATCTTGGGACAGGTGTAGCATCCAAAGCAGTCACGACTCTATCAGAAGTATTAGAGGCACAGGCTGTGCCACTCTGTGGCAGAAAACCTGGGCAGAGCTGGAAGTAATGGAGCCACTCCTCCATTTTCCTGAAAGGGAGGGAAGGGAGAAGGGGAGAAAGCAAAACAATATGGGAGGAAGGGTAAAAACCCACACAAAAAAAAAAAACAATGATTGGAACTGATGCACGAGAGAATAATAGAACCCCAAAACCCAAACAAGCTAAGGCTTCTAAATCACATAATACCAAAATAATGTCCTATGACCCTTTACACCTTCAACTACTGTAAGGAAGCAAAAATAAAATAAGGAATCACCCCGAAAATGCAAAGACAAACACCCAAGCAGGAAAAAGAGAGAGAGAGAAAGAGAGAAAGCCAAGAAAGCCTTTAGTTATTCTGATCCTATCTAGAAAGGAAACGCATAAATGTTCCTTGTTTAATCACTCAAACAGAGAAAGAAAGTAAACTACCTCTTGCAGGTACATAAATCAATAATTCAAAACATTTAATTTCTAAAATAGGAGCAATCAAGAGAGGGATCTGGTGCACGATGGAGGTTTTAGAGAAACAGCCATTACAAAAGCACCACAAAATTTTAGAGCCCCAATTCTGCCATTTGACAGATGAGGAAACAGGTGCAGAAAGGGAAAATGATGTGGCCAAAGAAACAAAGCTAGTTAGTGGCAAAGCAAGAAGTAGCACCTAAGATGAATCCTGAATCCTAACACTCTCTAACCTTACTATGCTAGTGTTACAGTTTCTGCTCATTCACTACTACCATGCTTATGAGTACCTGGTGAATCTACAACAGTCACATTCTTAAAGAAAATTGTATTTTATTGATTTCCAAATATGTATTTAGAAATGAAAGTATTGAAGCTTCAATTTTTAAAAATTTTTAAAAAAAGGTCTAAACATCTTTAGTCCAGTATACTCCATCTCTAAAATGCTCTTGACAGGCCATCTCAGATACATCCCTATAATCTAATATTTTATCTTTTAAGAGGTTCTGAAAACAGGTTTAAAGAAAATTGCTAAGTCAAAAATACCAATAACTATGGTGCACCCATACACAAAGATGACAATTTTTTTTAAAAAGTGTTTACATTTTGTGTACAAAACAACAGAATTAGTTTAAACAGAGAATTGTTTTTTCTAAACAGAGAATTCTGAGTAAGATTATAGGTTTAAATGCATACCCTTTAGAGATACAAAACAAGTATCTAAGTATATGCTATGCTCAAATACAATACCATATTCAAAATGTTGAGATGTAAAACAATTCAAATGACTACAGCCAAAGAATGTTAAAAACTTTTTGTGAAAACAAGGTTGAACCCATATTCTTCCAGTAAAGTGTGAGGCATTAACAAATGTTATATATACTTCAGGGTTAATAAAAATAAGTATTTCAAACTGGGTGATAGACATTAAGGAAGGCATGTAATGTAATGAGCACTGGGTATTCTATAAGACTGAAGAATCATAGGCCTGTACCTCTGAAACCAATAATACATTATATGTCGACTAACTGAATTTAAATTAAAAAATGTTTTAAAAAAACTGAAGTATTTCATAGAATTGCTATGGATTTCCTCATCTTCAAAATCTGTATTAGTATTTTTTTAACTCCTTCGTTCAAAATTAGTATTCTTGATATGAACCCTTCTATAAAAAATGACTAAGGCATATGATCTGTACCCAAAAATGGTGGAGTTTGAGATAATAATGATGTAACTAAAGAATCAAAAAGCTAAACAATAGTTTCAAACATTTGTTAGTCATATATCCTACAATGTGTGCAGTTACTGAAAAGCAGCACTGTTTCCCTTTTTAGTGAGGGTACCAGGAACATTAGTATCAAATAACTTTTTAAAAAAATCTTAGTAGAAATATAAAAGCTGTATGAAATTAAGAACCCACAGTTTATTAGCAATTTATACACAGGCTATAATGTTTGACTAAATTCAAATAACAAAATGTGCGTTCCCTGATTTTATGTAAAATCTAAAGCAGTTTTAGAGGAAATTTAAACAGGAAAAACTTTATTAACACTGATATAAATTTAGAAAATTTGATATTAAAGAGCTAGTTTAATATTTTCTTATACTTGAAAGGTAAAAACAGGATTGACTCCTCTCATTTTTATTTATAAACTTCAAAGCTAAAGACAAAGGAGACATATATTAAGTCAGAAAAATGAATCATTTTTGCTATCACTAGAAAATGCAAACTTCCTTTGTGGGGGTGGGGGGTGAGGGTGGGGCTATTTTCCATTCTGTAAAAGTCCCAATATCACCAAAGAACAGAGAACAGGAAAGAAGGCTAGATATAATGTTTAAATCTTAAGCAGAGAGACCACCACTACTGACCATGTTTATTTCCTTGCTGAAAATCCTAGCATGAGAAAGAGATCTCATGACAACTGCAACCAGTTTAGTTATCTACAAATGGATCCTATATACAAGACTAGACATCTATATGTACTTAAATGACTTACAATACTTACCTGCACTATAAAAAAAACAGAGTAAACTGAAATGGAGTTACCTTAAAATTGCCAGGCATTTAAAACCCTTACTCAAACATAAAAACAAGTAAAATGCTTCATTTAAAATGCTAGCTTTGTTTTTCAAAACAATAAAGGAGAACCAAAGCAATTTTGGTAGCCAAACAGGACCACCATGAAAAAAAAATATTTCACAGAGAAAAAATTATTCCAGATTTAGCAAATTCATATAAAAAATAAAGACATGTGTAGAAAATAAACATTCTAAAAAGTGCTTAAAATGGAAACCAAATGAAAAGTCTTTTGTTGAAGGGACCTGAGATATACCCAACCCATTAAACACTGCTGAGATCAGGTAAGTAATCATTAAATATCTTCACTAACATGAACAACATCCAGGAAAAATTAATTACTTTTGAAAATATGCTGAATTAATAGTACAGAACCTTTATCAACAGAATACCTCCACCAAATCAGTAGGGGAAAAACAATCATTTGTGTATTTTCCAGCTGAAAAGTAAAGTATTACCAAGTAACAAAATAATTGGAAATCTTTAAGGGTACAGTGTAGTCCCACTATAATTAAGTATAGAACTTCTATTAACAACAGACAATCTTTAAGCAATCTCCACATCAAATTTTGCTTTTATGTAAGTATTTAGCCCCACTGAGAAAGAAACTATGAGAAAACTATGGAGTATTATTAGACCCAATTGAGCATTCTTCAAATAGAAGGTAAATGTTTTTATATGTGTGCCAGGGGAGGGTATCCATATAAAAATCTCAGCTTTTAGTCAAATTTGAATAAAAAAAAGAATGCTTAGAAAAAAAATCTACAAATAAAGAACATACTGAAAATAATTCTTTTTCAGAGAGAACGGACTCCTTACTGATTTAGTATGTTACCTCTAAAGACAAGCCTGGTTTAATGATCCTCAACACTAACACTGTTAAACTTGAACAAACTAACATCTTATCACTGAGGCTAATTCACAGTATAGGTATTCAGATATAGGACATTAGAAAATGTCTGGTCAAAATACCCCTTTTACAGAATCATAATATATCTTCGATGCCAGCTAACTGTAGAAATGCAACCATAATTTTAAAATTACATAAATAAATGTTTTTTCAATGAAAGAACCAATTTAAAATGCAATAGGTATTTGAAAGGCTACTTAACAAACGGCAAATTAAAATAACGGACTTTGTAAAATAACGGACATGTGTAATTTAACTTTACAAACCATTTCATATTATTCTCCCTTTCAAGAAGTACATAAAGTCTAAACTATAAAATTCTAAGTAAATTCCCAATTATACAAAATTCAAACTATAAAGTTAGTCTACTATTTATATTTTTTCTAAAAAGTTCAACCAAAAAAAAAAGTTAAACTGTCAATATATAATATTTTTTCATTGTTTATTATATAAATGCAATTTAACAGAAATTACTTTACAATTTAGACCACTCTATCTCGCAACAGCATACATTTACTTTCAAATATGAATGATGCTACATAACAGTATGCTAAAACAACAAATTTATATATTCACACCTACTAAAATATTCAGGACATGACTAAGTTTTCTAAATGACTCCAAAAACTATCATAGCTTTAAAAATAGAAAAGACAGAAACAGTAGTGCAATCCACTGTAAAACTCTCCCATAAATTTATATGTAAGTATATATTTCATATGTAAATATATATGTTTAAGGGATTATAAAGTATTTACTTCCTCAATATCAGAAATATCAAAACTTCTTTGGCTAAAAACTAACCTCCATATCTTGATTTTAACAAATTCTTTCAACTTTCATGAAAAGATGCATTATAATTAAAATTAAATGCTTGAACAAGAAAAAAGTTTTATAGAAATTTATTGCATCCAAATACTTAAGCATTGGCATTAATACACTATTTACCTCTCCATTAATGTCAAAACTGAAAATGTATTAACAACATTGCTAAAAAGTCAAAGCATATGAAATGTATACAGAATTTATACACAATTACACAATTGTGTACAAATTTACACACAATCACAATATGCTGTATACTAAAATACATCCTACTCAAAAATGTGAAAATGGTAACTATAATTCCAAGTCTTAATCATGATCCGCAAATAAATTTTTTAAAAGTTGCTTAGTGCATATTCAAATATGCTCAAATACATCATTTATGCAAAAACAGTTCCAGTGGGTATTTGTATGCCCACCGTGGGTATTAGATACCTCTTTGGTATGTTGAAAATGAAACGAGTTACTAATGATATATTTTATAATGGCACACTGAAATAAGTATAATGAAAAACATGTTCAAGATAAAATTCATTTTTCTCTAAAGTACTGAACAGTGTTGTATTTTTTAATCAAAAATACAAGATGGAATTAAATATACCTTCCAATAAAATATCTGCCAGTTACAGAGAGATATAATCAATCAACTTAAAAGATGAAAATGATATTCATATTTTGACAAGTTCTAACACAAATATAAAATTATCATACCTCAATGACACTCATTTGGTGGCTAAATATGAGATTAAGGTTCATCATGTATGTAGTTAAAATAGAATATAGCATGCTTTAAACATTATTAGCCTTTTAATAACATTTGAGTCCTCATGGTTTACAGGAAAACAAAATAGTAGTCTAAATAAAATAAAGAGGAATTAAAGCATTTTAAAAGAGATTTTTTAAATGCTTCCATAATCTTGCTATCATGTACTATAAAAATTGCTGATGAATAAAATATATGTCTTTACCAATCCATTCTGGACCCCACCTCATCTCATAAAATAAGTGGATACATGTATTTTTTAATAAAAAAAAATTAGTAGGTAAGCAGCATCTGAATCATTGTGTCCATGACTGATCTCTATTTAAAAGTACAAAATAAAATTGTTCATTTACCTTAATAAAAACATTCTCCTATTAGAAAAATGCTGATCTTAAAAACAGAAAACTCTATCAGCATCAACAAGATATAGAAAACACAGCTACAATAACAGCTGGCTCACAAAATTTACTAACTCAAAGATAATTTCCTACAAAATTATAACACAAAAATTACATGCATATTTTCATGTTTTCTTAATATTATAACTTACTATTAGGAATAAATGGATGGTTAATAGAATGTTCTTTAGTAAAACCATTAAGTCTATCATTGATAATAGGTGTTAGAATTAATCAGGGAAAATTTCATCCAACCTTTCATTTTAGAAATCAGAAACTTTTGGTAGAGTCACTTGCATACAATCACACAGACAAAAGAAGTTAGAACTAGAAATCAGATATTCTTATCCCCATTATTCTAAAATTCCACCTACTATACCACACGATCTTGTTGAAGATTATGAGTGTGGGATATACTGTATTTCAGGAAGGGTTTAAGAGATAGGTAGAAAAATTAGGGTTATATTATTTAATGCATTTCCATTATTCTTCATTGTTAAGATATGGGTGTGTCTTTGTATTTTTTCTTCTCCCAGCCATCCCTCAGGTTAAATGAATCTGTAAAGGCTATACTGTTTACTTCTAACCTACTGTGTAAGTCTTATTAAAATTAATACTATCATACTATTTTATTTGAAAAATGGTTAAAATCCAAATCGGTGTGGACACTTTATAAATTGATACTTATTTTGAGAAGAATTTCTTAATCTTACATATCAGAGCGATCTCCTTTTCATCACTTTGAATGGGTCTTAATAAATAGGACCACCATACTAGATGGCAATTAAAAACAATAATCAGATATTGAGGAGAGAGATGTCTGTTGTCACCATTTATTGAAATGATTTATTTTCATCGATAAAATAATCTGCCAAAATTAAAATATTCTCAAAAAATTATCACAGTTTACATGGGAACGTAAAATTGACAGTGCTGCATTTATAACACACCCTATGCTAGGTGTGTTAATATTTATATTTACTTTCTCTTAAGGTTTCTGAGTTTTAGCCCATTTTCTGGCCTTTCTTTCAAACTTGCAGGAAGATTGTGAGCGAGTCTTTCTAAGGCAGGCACTCCTGGTTTTTACAACCGGTTTGTGGTTCCGTTGCTGCTGTTTGTGCCCACGCCTAGGGTGTGTTATAATCTTTTTAAAGTCCTTACAGATGGAATCATACCTATTCTCAGGATCATTGTCGTCATCATCATCATCCACTGTGACAGGCACTGATTTAGATAAGGCTTCATCTCCTTGAGGGGAAAAAAGTGCACTTAAAATTAGCTTTAAATTATCTATATAAGTAAAATCATGTAAAATAAAACTGAAAGCCAAAAACGTCAGAACAACTAGTGGGTTCTAAACTGTACTCTGGTTCCAAAACATGAGTAAAAAATGTACAGGGAAAGCACAATGGGGAATTTATGAAGTGCCAGCAGTAAAACAACAGTTGGATTTTATATATTTCAAAGTTCCTTCCCAGAATACAACAGTTTTAAAGCTAATCCTTCCCAGTAACAAGTCTTCATCAATCTGGCATCACAGTACCATAACTTTCTTGCTGAAATAAGCTTTGTAGTGATCCATTTTAAGTTTGAAGTTAACAGATGTCTTAACCTGTTAAACTGAAGAATAATAAAATTTCTATTAATATTTTGGTAGTAGGAAGTAAAATATACTTAAATCTGTATCGTAGTCGTGATCAGAATTACCCAGAAATATATTCAAGTATAGTAAAAGTATAGATTTCCTTCTAAAAAGCTACACTACTATACTTTGATTAAAAATCTAAAGAGGTTAAGATTGGTGCTCTTTACTGTATGTAAATTTTACCTGAAAAACAAACTTACATACTGACCTCTAATTAATACTCTATAGGCTGAAATAATTAGGGAACAGTACGCTGATGTTTATTTACCATTTATTTTGAAATGCATCAAGGATTTCAAGGGCATTACATTGAGCGAAAAAAGCCGATCTCTAAAGGTTACACACTTCATGACTCCACCCCAAAGTAACAAAATTAGAGATAAAAATGAAATTAACACTTGCCAGGGGTTAAGAATGGAGATAAGCATGGGGATGTGTATAAGGCTAGTACAAGGGAACCTTGTGGTAATGGAATAGTTGAGTATCTTGGCTGTAGTACTGGTTATAAAAAGCTACACATGTGGTAACTGCACAGAACTATACTTATATATACATACACACAGAAACAAATCAGTGCATGGAAAAACTGGTGAAATTGCAATAAAAAGCTACACATGTGGTAACTGCACAGAACTATACTTATATATACATACACACAGAAACAAATCAGTGCATGGAAAAACTGGTGAAATTGCAATAACTCTTCAGCTTCCTGGTTTTGATACTGTATTACAGTTATACAAGATGTCACCACTGGATAAAACTGAATGAAGGGCATTGTTCCAGACCTCCCCTTTTTTTTTTTTTTGCAATGTCCCATGAATTTATAATTAATTCAAAATGAACAGTTAAAAGGCAAAAAAAAAATTAGGTACACTGATGGATAAACAGAAGGATATATAAACAGATATGTGATAAAGCAAACACACTACAATGTTAATGACAGAAACTTTTCTGTATATTCACTGCTTTGAGAGCACCTGGGTAGCTCAGTCAGTTGTGTCTGACTCTTGATTTCAGCTCAGGTCATGATCTCAGGGTCATGAGATTGAGCCCCACACCAGACTCTGTGCTAAGCATGGAACCTCCTTGAGATTCTCTCTCCCTCTCCCTCCCCCAGCTCAAGCTCTCTCTCGTTCTCTAAAATAAATAAATAAACCTTAAAAAAATAAAATTGCCTTATAATAAAATATACAGAGAACATGTTGGGAGGAAAAAGATCCATAAAGAACACAGAAAGCTATAGGTTCAGGACAGAAATATGCTAAATACAGAAAGGCAAAAATAAATCTTAAGATATCCTACCAAACTCACAATAAATACCTCAAGCAGACCAATCTTCAAATGAAATATTACTAGTAATATTACTGTCATTCCCCTATTGCACTTTTCAAAATCTGACACATCCTTCAAAGTTGAGTTCAAATGTCACCTGTTCCTCTAAGTCTTCCTCTAATATTTAAATTAAATGGCCCACTTGCTGTTAATTACATACCTCCATTTTAGTTTTATGTTTCTTCTGGTGTTTTTTAAAATAATGACTTATCTATATCTATCTTGTTCACTGGACTGCAATATTCTAAGACCATGCTCTTCACTCTGGTTGCCCATGCCATTCTCAAGCCCCAATTTTTCTAGTAAACTATTATACCTCATAACAGGATATCCAACTATGGCTGAATAAACTGGAATCACCTAAACATATGGGAGCAGGGGAGCCCTTTTAAAAGTTCAAAAATATTGTTCCCTTAATTAAGCTGGACACATTAGGAAAATATACTATGTTTATATATGCATATAAACAAATTATTAAGGAATGCCACTTACGCACAGGGCTTCTTGCTCAATGGGGAGCCTGTTTCTCCTTCTACCTGCCAACACCCTTGTGCACTCCCAAGAGCTTGTGCACTCTCTCTCTGACAAATAAATAAATAAAATCTTTAAAAAAAATAAAGTAAAAGCAATGCCACTTATCTTTTGGCTCACACCCAAACTTATCTTGAAACAGTATTTTTGGGGTACCTGGGTGGCTCAGTGGGTTAAGCCTCTGCTTTGGCTCAGGTCTTGATCTCAGGATCCTGGGACTGAGCCCCACATCAGGCTCTCTGCTCAGCAGGAAGCCTGCTTCCCCTCCCCCCACCTGCCTCTCTGCCTACTTGTGATCTCTGTCAAATAAATAAATAAAATATTTTAAAAAAACACACATACAGTACTTTTTATAGTGCTTATTTTCAACCCTTCATAATCTTTTCTGCTTAAGCATTTTTACAAAGGCCCATTTTTAGACATGTTAATTCCCAAGCAAAATTATCTTCTTTTAAAGTAATCAGTTCCAAGAAATATCCAGGATAAAGAAAATCCAATCCAAACAACAAGGCTAGGCTTATTCCACCAAACAGTTGAGAGACTGGCATCTGCAGAAGAGATCAATTCTCAAGGCTTCTGTGGATACATGCATGAAAAAAGGATCACTTCTAAACAGCATGATGATCCTTCAGAACAAAGTTACATGGAACACAATGATCAAAATGGAACACAGTGATCTATACCAGTGCTCAGGTAAGGAATTATTAGGAAATGCACCCTACAAATATTTGCCATACAATCTCATCTTAAGATCCAATGAATACATACTACTTATTACACTATGTATTAATAGTTCCAAACAGGAGAGGTATATCGTGGAATCCTCTCATATGTGTTTTGGGGAAATGAAAATTAGCAATTGAAATCAAACATGCTGATTTCACTAGGGAAGCTGTTTAATCATGGAAATCAGTTTTCCAAAGTTTAAGATAAATCAATAGCCTACAATTTGCTAATGAGAATACTCCATAACTCACAATTTTTTATTCTTATACTCTAATCCTTAATAAGAGCTTTCCCAACTAACCTGATAACAAAACATTGATATGATATCAAAGTAAGTATTAGATTGTACTCTGAATACAATCTCTTATACTACCATATAGCTGAGCCTTGAACATGGCTTTGAACTGCACAAGTCCATTTATACATGGATTTCTTTTTTGCAGTACACCAATGTAACTATTTTCTCTTATTATTTTCTTGTTATTTCCTTTTCTCTAGCTTACTTTACTGAAATAATATAGTATATAAAATATACAAAATACGTATTAATCAACTATTTATGTCATTGGTAAGGCTTCCAGTCAATAGTAGGCTATTAAGAGTTAAGTATTTGAGAAGTGAAAGGCTAAATATGGGTTTTTGACTGAACAGAGGATGAGCATCCCTAACCTCTGCATTCTTCAAGGGTCAACCAAAATTCTTAAATCAAGGCTCTCAGAACTAAGTTTACAAGTTGTTGCCAAAGTTCATTTGGCAGCAAAACCTGATCTAAACTGTTTATTCCTTTAAGTATGAATGTTCACATGTTTTGCTGCAAAAATACTAATTTAATTATGGGAGTGCTGCCTCATAGGCAACTGGGGCTATTACATAATATATGCTAACTAATTGATATTATCTTTCTAAAAGTTGAAAATTCTGAAACACACTGGGTCCGACAATTTTGGGGACAGTAGTTAAAAGCCATACAGGCAGAAATCCATATAGGCATCTGATACAGCAATGCATTAAACAGAATATGCCATGAAAATCACACTTGTTTTCAAAACAACTCATCAGATAAACATTCCATATAAGGAATGTAAAGTTTTATTAAAAAGCAACATTCAGGGATGCCTGGGTGACTCAGCTGGTTAAATGTCTGCCTTCAGCTCGGGTCATGATCCCAGGATTCTGGGATGGAGCCCTGTGTCAGGCTCCTCGCTTAGCAGGGAGTCTGCTTCTCCCTCTCCCTCTGCCCCACCCACCCGCCACTGATTCTCTCTCCTCTCTCTCTCTAATAAAATCTTTTAAAGAAATAAAAAAATAAAAATAAATAAAAATTTTAAAAAGCAATATTCAAATTAAATGCACAAAGCCCAACTGGGATAAAGGGAAAATTTAAACATTCTGCCCCTGCTGGGAACACATTTATACCTAAAATCTCCTTTATAAAATTTTAAAAATAAAGTTCAGGTGGATTTCTGGTGAAGATGGCAGAGCAGGGGCGTCCCAGGTTCACCTCATTCTGTGGTTACATCTACATAACAGCCACATCAGTGCAAATAAAAAAGAAAATGATCTGAATGAAGACTGACAGACTCTCCACAGCTAAATGTACAGACAAGGCCACTATAAAGAGGGTAGAAAGGACGAAGATGCAGTGGAAGGCAAAGTGACCTGTGGATTTGTCAGAGGAAAGGAAGGATGCCACGGACGCATACAGAGAAGAAGGGCAGACCCCACACTATGCACTCCAGGCATGGTAGACCCACACACTGGGAGGCAAATCTCGGTAACATTTGGCTTTCAAACCAGAGGGACCTAACTTTCTAAGAACTTACAATGGGTGGGGCTTCACACATTAAATATTAAAAATCAGCAGGCTCCACTTTGGAAGAACCAGGGAGCAGTAGGAAATTGAGTCCCTATCCTTAAGAGACAGCACAACAAACCAAGCGCACTGAGATACAGCATACAAACAGCAGTTTGAGAATGACCTGGGGTATACGAGAAGGTGGTTTCTTTACTAACTTCAGAGCATGTACTGCAAGGGTAGGGATCACTGGGAAAGTTCTGCAAGACCAAAAAGCTGGCAGGTGTCATTTCCCTCACCACTCCTACAGGAACCAGCATAGCACTAACTCTCTAGACATACCTTGCTAAAAGCATGTCCCACCCCACTATGTCTTCTGTAGACTTACCCCCTCCACACCAGTCTGCACTCTGGACAGTTTTCTCAGGTGCCTGCAAGACATCTTCCACATGGGAGTGGCATCGACCTTGCTGGCACCACACAAAACCTGCCCCCATGTTCTTTTACAGATAGCCCCCACCAACATACCCTTGGCAGAAGACCATCCAAAGAAGTGACACAAACTGGGCAGTGTGCTTACAGCCCCAAGAATGGCCAGCACCACTTCAAAATGACTCCTGCCCAGGAGCAGAGGGAAGAATAAGCACAAACATGAGTCAAAACTGTGCCCCAGCAGCAGGGTGAGGGCAGACATCTAGTCTGATGGCAGGCTCAGGCTACCAACAAAAACTTCTCAGGAGGGGCACCTGGGTGGCTCAGTGGGTCATGAAGCCTCTGCCTTCGGTTCAGGTCATGATCCCGGGGTCCTGGGATTGAGCCCTGCATCAAGCTTTCTGCTCAGCGGGGAGCCTGCTTCCTTCCTCTCTCTCTGCCTGCTTCTCTGCCTACTTGTGATCTCTGTCAAATAAATAAATAAAATCTTTAAGAACAAACCAAAACAAAACTTCTCAGGAGACAATGTGGGGAGAACACCCTGTAGTTCTGAGCTACCACATTTCTGATAAATGGCTGGTGTGACTCAACTCAAGCCCAAAGCAAACATCAGACTGGCCCATAACAACACAGGGACCAAACCCTGCCCACAAGAGGCAAACGGAGCCATTGCAGATGACTAGAATGAAGGCAAACGAGGCTCAGCCATAAAATTAGGGTACAACAACACCCAAAGGAGACAGTCCAGAAGTGTCACATGTCAAGGACACCGCACTGTAGGGCACTACAGGACCTGCTCTTCATAAGACCACTATTTACAAGAGCACATGGCTAACATGTAGAAAAAGACACAGAGAACTGGACAATATGAGGAGAAGAAGGAATATGTCCCAACTGAAAGAACATGACAAAATCACAGCAAGAGAACTAAACAAAACAGAGATAAGTAATATGCCTAAAGGAGAATTTAAAGTAATGGTCATAAAGATACTCACCAGAATTGAGAAAAGAGTGGAGAACCTCACTGAGATACTCAACAAAGAGAGAGAAAACAACAAAGAGGTAGAAAACAAAACCAATAAGAGATGAAGAACTCAGTAACTAAAATTGAATATATACTAGAGGGAATAAATAGTACAATAGAGGAAGTAGAAGAATGGACCAGTGACCTACAAGACAGAGTAAAAGAAAGCAATCAAGATGAACAGAAGGGAGAAAGAAAATAATAAAAAATGAAAATATACTTAAGGAACTCAGTAACACAATCAAGCATGGTAACAGACACATTATAAGGACCCCAGAAAGACCTGAGGAAGAAAAAGGGGCAGAAATTTACTTGAAGAAATAATAGATGAAAACTTCCCAAATCTGGGGAAGGAAACATATATCCAGATTCAGAAGTCACAAAGAGGGGCGCCTGGGTGGCTCAGTGGGTTAAAGCCTCTGCCTGCGACTCAGGTCACGATCCCAGGGTCCTGGAATCAAGCCCCGCATCGGGCTCTCTGCTCAGCGGGGAGCCTGCTTCCTCCTCTTTCTCTCTGCCTGCCTCTCCGCCTACTTGTGATCTGTCAAATAAATAAATAAAATCTTAAAAAAAAATTTTTAAAAAAAGGCACAAAGAAACCCCAATAAAATCAACCCCAAAAAAGTCCATACCAAGACATATAATAATTAAAATAGGAAAATGTAGTGACAAAGAGGGATTTTAAAAGCAACAGGAGAAAAGAAAACAGGTACAAGCAAGGGAAAACTCCATAAAGATAAAAGCATATTTTTTCAGAACAAACTTTGCAGGCCAGAAGAGACTGACATGATACATTCAAAGTAGTGAAGGAAAACAAAACTGTAACCAAGAATACTCTCTCCAGCAAGACAATCATTCAGAACAGAAAGAAAGATAAAGAGTTCCCCAGACAAATAAAGTTAAAGGAATTCATCACAACTAAACCAGCTGTAGAAGAAATATTAAAGGGGATTCTCTGAGTGGAAAAGTAAGACAGCAATTAGGAGTAAGAAAAGTAGGTAGCACTAAAGCAGTAAAATTAAGTAAATACCAATAAAAATCAGTTAAAGATTTACAAAATACAAGGAAATAAAGTATATATCTAAAACACGGAGGGGAGGGGGTAAAAATTTAGTACATTCAAACTTAAGCAACCATTAACTTAATATAGACTGCTACATACAGAAAATGTTTTATATAAAACTAATGACAACCACAAATCAGAAACAACTAATATGTAAAAAAATAAAGAGAAAGGAATCTAAGCATATACTAATAAAGCCAGCAATCACAGAAGAGAGTCAGAGAAGAAAGGAACAGACAAAAACTACAAAAACAAACATAAAACAAGTAGCAAAATGGCAATACATGCCTACCAATAATTACTTTGAATGTAATTGGACTAACTGCTCCAATCAAAAAACGAGTGACTGAATAGATAAGAAAGCAAGACCTACCTGTATGATACCAGTAAGAAACTCACTTCTGACATAAAGACATAAAGTAAAGGGATGGAAAAATATTTAGCATGCAAACAGATGTAAAAAGAAAGCCAGGTAGCAATACATGTAATGGAAAAAACAGACTTTTAAAAGACTGTAACAAGAGACAAGGAAGGATAAAATATAATCATAAGTAGTACAACCCAGAAAGATAACAACCATAAACCCATTTATGAACCCAACACTGGAACACCCAAAAATATAAACAGCTAATAACAAAAAAAGTAATCAACAGTAACATAATAATAGCAGAGGACTTTAACTCCCCACTTACATCATTCAAACTGAAATCAACATGAAAACAGTAGCTTTGAAGGGCATACTGGACCACATCGATCTAACATATAGTCAGAACATTCCATTCTAAAAGAGAACATAATCTTTTGCACGTGCACATGGAACATTCTCCAGACTAGATCACGTTAGGCCACGAAACAAATTTTAACAAATTCAAAAAGATCAAAGTCATACCATCCATCTTTTCCAACCACAATGCTATGAAACTAGAAATCAACCACAAGAAAAAATCTGGAAGAACACAAATACACAGAGGTTAAATACACACTACTAAACAATGAATGTGTCAACCAAGATATCAAAGAGGAAATCAAAAAATGCAAGGAGACAAATGAAAATGAAACCATAATGCTCCAAAATCTTTGGCATGCAGCAGAAGCCATTCTGAGAGAGAACTCTGTAACAATACAAGCCTCCCTTAAGAAGAAAAAAACTCAAATAGACAACATAACCTTACACCTAAAGAAACTACAAAAAGAACAAATGAAACTCAAAACCTGTGGGAGGAAGAAATATTAAAGTTCAGAGCATAAACAAAATTCAAACTAAAAAAAAAAAAAACAAAAAAAACAATGGATCAATGAAACCAGAAGTTGGTTCTTTGAAAAGACCAACAAAACTGTTAAACTGTTATCCAGACACATCAAAAAAATAAGACAGGACCCATACAAAATAAAAAATATGCTAACAAATTGAACAAAATAGAAGAAATGGATAAATTTCTTGAAACATAACCTCCCAAAACTTCTTCGCAAAGAAATTTAACATTTGAACAGACTGCCAACAGTGAAACTGAATCATTAATCAAAAAACTCCCATAAAACAGAAGTTCAGAACCACATGCCTTCACAGGTGAATTCTACTAAATATTTTAAGAAGTTAAAACCTAATTCTTCTCAAATTATTAAAAAAATGGAAGACAAATGAAAGCTTCCAAATTTACTCTACAAGGCCAGCATTACCCTGATACAAAAGCCAGATAAAGATATTCCTAAAAAAGAACTACAAGTCATATCTCTGAAGAACACAGATGCAAAAATCCTCCACAAAATATTAGCAAACAGGGGGCACCTGGGTGGCTCAGTGGGATAAAGCCTCCATCTTCGGCTCAGGTCATGATCCCAGGGTCCTGGGATCCAGCCCCGCATCCTGCTCTATGCTCAGCGGGGAGCCTGCTTCCCCTCCTCTCTGCCTGCCTCTCTGCCTACTTGTGATCTCTGTCTGTCAAATGAATGAATGAATAAATAAATAAATCTTTTTTTAAAATGTTAGCAAACAGAATCCAACACTACATTGAAAAAAATCACTCACACAATCAGGTAGGATTTATTCCTGGGCTGCAAGGGTGATTCAATATTTGCAAATCAACCAATGTGATACCTCATGTCAATAAGAGAAAGGCTAAGAAACATACGTTCATTTCAATAGATGCAAAAAAGCATCTGACAAAGTATAAAATCCATTCATGATCAAAACTCTCAACAAAGCAGGTTTAGAAGGAACATACCACAATACAATAATGGCCATATGTGAAAAACTCACAGCTAACATCATACTCCACATTCACCATGGAGTTGACTGAGAGCTTTTCCCCTAACATCATAAATAAGACAAAGATGTCCACTCAAACCACTTTTATTCAACATAGTACTGGCAGTCCTAACCACAGGCATCAAAAAACAAAAACAAATAAAAAGTATCCAAACTGGTAAGGAAGAACTAAAACTTTCATTACCTGTGGATGACATGAAACCGAAGGTAGAAAACCACCAAAAAACTACTAGAATTGATGGATGAATTCAGTAAGGCCACGTGATACAAATCAATGTACAGAAAACCACTGCATTTCTACACACTAATAATGATATACAAATGTCATTAATAATGAATTACAAATTCAGAAACTGTCCCATTGACAACTGCACCAAAAATAACAAAATACCTAGGAATAAAGTTAACCAAGGAGGTGAAAGAACTATACTTTGAAAACAATAAAACACTAATGAAAGAAATTGAAGTTGATACAAACAAATGGATAGATTTTCATGCTCATGGACTTGGAGAACACACACTGTTAAAACATCCCTACTTCTCAAAGCAATCCACAGATTTAATGGAATCCTTATCAAAATATCAACACCATTTTTCACAGAACGGGAACAAATAATCTTAACATTTGTATGGAACCACAAATAGCCAAAGCAATATCAAAAAAGAAGAGCAAATCTTAGAAGTATCACAATCCCAGATTTCAAGATATACTACAAAGCTGTAGTAATCAAAACAGTATGGTACTGGCACACTAACAGACACACAGATCAACAGAACAGGATAGAAAGCCCAGAATTAAATTCAACACTATATGGTCAATTAATTTTCAACAAAATTAATTTTTTTCAACAGAAGCAAGAATATGCAATAGGAAAAAGTCTCTTCAACAAATGGTGTTCAGAAAACTGGACAGCAACATGCAAAATAATGAAATGGGACCACTTTCTTATACCATAGACAAAAATAAATTCATAATGGATTAAAGACCTAAATGTGAAACCTGAAACCATAAAAATCCTAGGAGAGAGCACAGGCAGTAATTTCTCTGACATCGACCATATCAGCATTTTTTCTAGATATGTCTTCTGAAGGCAAGGGAAACAAAAGCAAAATTAAACCATTGGGACCACATCAAAATAAAATGCTTCTGCACAGCAAAGGAAACAATCAACAAAACTAAAAGACAACCTACAGAGAGAGTAGGAGAAGATACTTGCAAACAATATAGCCAATAAAGGGCTAGTATCCAAAATATATAAAAGACTTATACAACTCAACACCAAAAAACTTCACAAATAATCCAATTAAAAATGGGCAAAAGTCATCAACAGATGTTCTTCCAAAGAAGACATAAAGCTGGCCAACAGACACATGAAAAGATGTTCAAGACATTGGGGAGGGTGTGTGCTATGGTGAGTGCTGTGAAGTGTGTAAACCGGGCGATTCACAGACCTGTACCCCTGGGGATAAAAATATATGTTTATAAAAAATAAAATTAAAAAAAAAAAGATGTTCAACATCACTCATCTTCAGGGAAATGCAAATCAAAACCAGAATGAGATATCACCTGACACCTATCAGAATGGCTGAAATCAAAGACACAAGAAATAAGTTTTTTGGTGAGGACGTAGAGAAAAGGCAATCTGTTGGTGGGAATGCAAACTGGTGCAGCCACTGTGGAACACAGTATGAACATTCCTAAAAAATGTTAAAACAAAATTACTATATGAGCCAGTAATTCCACTAGTATTTACCCAAAGAAGAGAAAAAGAACACTAACTCATGAAGATATAAACATCCCTATAAAGTTTATTGCAGCATTATTTACAATAGCCAAATTATAGAAACAACTCAAATGCCCAATGATAGATGGAGAAAGATGTGGTATATAACTCTACAATGGAATATTACTCAGCCACAAAAAAGAAAGAAATCTTACTGTCTGCAACAACATGGATGGATCATGAGTATAATGCTAAATAAGTCAAAGAAAGACAAATACCTAATGTTTCACTCATATGTAGAATTTAAGAAACAAAACAAATGAACAAAGAAAAAAGACAAACACAAAATAACAGGCTCTTAAATACAGAGAACAAACGGATGGTTACCAAAGGGGAAGGAGGGGATGGGTGAAATAGGGGAAGGGGATTAAGAGTACACTTATCATGACGAGCACAGTAATGTATAGAGTTGCTGAGTCACTATATTATACACCTGAAACTAATATAACACTGTATGTTACACGTACTAGAATTAAAATTTAAAGAAATAAAGTAAATAAATAAATAAGCAAGCAAGCAAGCAGCTGTGAGTTGTAATATAAATAAATAAATTTTTAGAATGAATGAAGGAATAAGTTTAACATGTCCCTAGTTAACTGACAGGTTTACTAACTTAAATAAAAACACAATGCAAGTGACATATGCACATGTATTATGAACTGATTTTTAAGAACTACAACAGTAATAAAAATTATTTTATAACTCTTTTTTGTGGGGGGGGTACACTGACTGTTTGACCCATATCCTAACTGTCCTAGTTCTCTATCTCCTCAGGGTAAGGTAATTCATCTACTTTTTGGATTTTTCTTTTATTTTGTTACTGTTATAGACAGAAACATCTGTTCACGTGATTAGAAAAAATTGACAAGGAGCAGCAGTGGGTTTGATGATGTAAATTTAAAATTTTCAGGGGCACCTGGGTGGGTTAAAGCCTCTGCCTTCAGCTCGGGTCGTGATCCCAGGGTCCCAGGATTCCTGGGATCGAGCCCCGCATCAGGCTCTCTCTCTGCCTGCCTCTCTGCCTACTTGTGATCTTTGTCTGTCAAATAAATAAATAAAATTTAAAAAAATAAAAATAAAATGAAATTTTCAGAATATTTCACCAGACACATAGTTAGTCTGTCCAATTTAAAAAGTCATATATACAGGGGTGCCTGGCTGGCTCAGATGGAAAACCATGATCTTGATCTCAGGGTTCTGAGTTCTAGCCCCACACTGGGTACAGAAGTTACAGAAAGTCATATGCATGGCAAGGCAGTTAAAACTTCCACACACTATGTTATACCAGCACAAAGCACACATCTCCATTACATAAATATATACCTACTAAACTACCGGCACACATCTCATTTTCCTTCATAAACTATTTATTACTCCAGAAAAAGCACTAAACATTGGTAAAGAAATTCTGTCAGGTACCCAACAAACCTGGTATATCTGACACAGAATACTAAAAATATCTGGAATACCTTCCAATGATGGCATAAAAATAAATGAAGGCTTTTTAGTACATCTTTAAAGAATTTTAAAGAGCCTTTTCCTAAGCAGTAACCTTGCATATGATTGGCTTCAGGGAAAATTAAACCATGTAGTTATTCAAGACAGTAAAAGCATAAATTATGAATTAATTTATTTTTGCATACCTGATGATTGGCAAAATCCAGTATGTGAAGACAGCACTAAATTTTCAGTCACAGGCTTAATTTTCTGCTCATCACTGCTCCCCTCACCTACAGAATTCTGATCATCATCTCCTATATCAGAAGAAGATGATGATGTAATGTCAGCTTGCTTCCTTTTAGTGCTTGTTCTTAAGGAGTTTCTCATTTTCTCCTTGACACCACCTGTCTTCTTTTTCACTGAAGTTCTCTGTTTCTTCAGCTTTTTATTGTCTTCAGAACTTTCCTCACCATCAGAAGATGATGAGCCACTATGTACTTCCTTGGTATTTCTCTTTGAATTTAAATTTCTTCTTTCCCTCAGTTCTATTCTTTTCAGTCTCTTATCAGAAGAATCACAACCATCTTCTTTCATGGAATATTTCTCAGTATCAGATGACGAACAATCCTGTCTCTTCCTCGAACTCTTTTCAGGCAAGTTGCATCTTTTCTTCACTCTACTGGATGCCCCGTTCTTATTCCTTTTGTCTTCTGAAGAATCACAACTATCTCTTTTTCCCTGTAATTTCTCAGTATGATCAGATATTTCATCCTTCTTTTTAGAAGTTTTATCTTTTATTTTCTTACTTTTCTTGTCCCCATAAGTTGTGTCATTCTTATTTTGTTTTATGCCTTTAGGAATATGAGAAATTTCTTCTCCCTCGGGTAACTTCTCAGTGCTATCAGATGATGATTCATACTGTTGTTCGATCTTAATTACATTTTTCTTCAAGTCTGTAGTTTTCTTTTCTTTTACTCCAATTCCCTTTTTGCTCTGCTTTTTGTCATCTTCAGAGGATTCATCACTCTGCTCTTTCTTTGGGAAATTCTCAGCAATGTCAGATATGCCAGCCTGTACTTTCTTACACGATTTGGTTTTCAAATGCTTACTCTTTTCTTTAGTTTCAGCAAACTTTTTGTCTTCTGGAGAATTAAAACTCTCCTCTTTCCCTGAAGGCAGCTTATCAGCACCATCAGAATAAACACCTAACTGTTGCTTCTTAGAAATTCGATCTCTTAAGTCCATGTTGGTGACGTCTTTATCCACTGTGCCTTCTGCTGGAGTGAAATTCTCTCTCTCATGTTTCCTTTCAGCATCATCAGATGATCCTTCTTGTGCGGTCTTCAAATTTTTCTGCCCTTGATTATCCATTCCTTTTTTTCTGTGTTTTTCATCTTCAGAAGAATCATAATCTTCTTTATTTGGAACTCTTTTTTTGATTGTTTTGGCAGCCCCAATTTTACTCATACTCTTTATCTCTTTTTCTAATTCTGAGTCATAATTGGAAGATTCAGACTGGTTTTGTCGTTTCTTTTTAGAAATTATAGACCTCTTAGCTGATTTGCCTTTTTTAATATCATAATCTGAACCAGAAGTAGAACTTTTTCGTTTCCTTTTTCCTTTATCATCTTTCCCTGTTTGAGTCTTTAAATCATACAAAGTCTTCTCATGATTTGTATGAGTTTCATTGATATCAGTATCTGAAGAAGAACTGTGATTCATCCTGGATACCTCTTTGAGGATTGCTAACATTTCATCAGAATCTGAATTCTGATCCACAATCTCCGACTGCTTAGATTTAGGCAATTTATTAGGTTTGGGATTATCTATAGCACTGTCAGAAGAATTCCGCTTATCCTTTTTTCTCATTGGAACTGATAGTTTTTGTTTCTCCTTAACTGTTTCATTACTTTCTTCATCTGAATTAGATGTTGCAGGATTGGTTTCTGTCTGTCGCCTCAAGGGAGTAGTCTTTACACGTGGAGATCTTCGAAGATCAGATTCTTCTGAAAGTAATGGAACTTCACTTTCAAACAAATGCTCACTATCATTCTTTTCCTGTCCAACTCCACAGCTCTCTGGCTTGGGGTTCAGACCAGAACTTTTACAGCCATCTTTATCTTGTGGTACTTCCTGACAATCAGCACCTTTAATTGGAGAATTAGAAAGGGAAACAGGGGTGAGTTTAACATATAATTCTTTTGTTACTTTAGCAGTAGTTTTTGACTTAATACCTCCTCTGTTGTCTTTTGAAGTAATATTTAATTTTACAGAAGAACTTTCCAGTTCTTGGTCAGTTCCACTACTGCCATCTCCCTGATTATCAGCAGAACTCTGAACTTCCATAGCTGTCTCAAGATTTTCAAAAATGTCTTCTGGAACTGAGGAAGGAACAGAAACAATATCCATGTCTAAATCTTCAGAAGTGTTAGCAGGTTCATACTGAGGTTCTTCTTTTTTATCAGATTTCTTATGTTCACCAGTGGCATTTTTATTTGCTCTTTGTTCCTGTACTGCAATATTCTGATCCATGTGCTCACTATCCACCTGCTTTCTTGCCAGTTTAGCTTCTGATTTTGAAATATCTTTTTTCTCTAAAGCACAGGGTTTTTCTCCTTTTCGTACTTTTGTTTCAGACTTAGCATCTATGACCTTATGCTCTTTGGTATTTTTCTCTTTGTTTCCAGCATCCAAAGCTCGAATCTCTGAATTCAACTCTTCTTCTAATGCAAGATGAGCTTTCTTGATATCAGCTAACACAGATTTAAAAGCCTTAAGCTGGCGTAACTTTATAGCAGAACTGGTTTCTGAATTATCTGCCGCCTGCTTCAAAAACTTAACGTAACTGGAGTTCATGTTAGATGTGGTCTCAATCAGTTTTTTTGCCTTCTTAATCATCTCTTTGGGCACAATTAGTGCTGAATAAGAGTAGGTTACTGAACCAGAACATGAATCATCTAATTTCTTTTCTTCTCCATTACAATTGGAACTATTTTTCTTTGGAGAAAATCTGGGTGTGTGGTCATATACTTTATTACTCTTTTCATTGTCAACTTTTATCTTCTTCTTATTTTGTTGCAACAACTGTTCTAAATTTTCAAATACGCTATTACATGCAGTGACCAAGTCCAACAAAGGTTCTGGGTGACAAATGTAGCAATACCACTGGTTGTTTTCATCCATTATTGCAGAGAGCTCCTTTCGACCAAGGTTGCGCAGAATGCATTTCTTGCAGAAGGCATTATGGCAAAAGTCACAACAAATCAAGTTTCCACCTTCTGCACACCACCTGAAATTAAAAGATGAAAATATTATTCCAAAGTGAAACTCACTCTAAATTTTTTTCATTATTAAAGCAATTTAAATTTTCCTGCCAGGAATTCTAATAGTAATTTGGGTCATCTGCTTATTCTTTATTGGAAACTTAAACATAAACCTAAGGTTTTGTAGAAAAGAATAACCTTCCATTAAAGACATCAATGATGATACAACAAAAAAATGGATCTAGTAACATACTATGTAAGAATTTCCCCCAAAAAAGTAGACAATACTGAATTTATGTTCATCTTGATTTATTACCTACCTACATTGCTCATCCATTCCATCAGAGTCACGGCTAATATCATCACTCATGTAATATTTAAAGCAATTCTATTAAAAGAAAAGGGGAAGGGGAAATTTTATATTCAAAATGCATAATATTCATAAAGGACAAAAACTTTATTTTCAAGTCATTAAAAAAAGTAGAGGGAAAGTGTGTGTATTTGTGTGTTTGTTTTAGAAAACCAAAGCAAAATCACTCACTACCCAATACTAGTACTTTCCAGACACAGAAATACCTCAATAAATTAATTCCTTGAAATAGATTTCCATATCATCAAGTACCACTCTACTTTATATAATGTTTGTAAAAGATTTTGGCAAATCATGATTCTAATTTCATATGATGAACTACTAAACCTCTACATAAAGATGTATCAGATGCTGCTACTTCAGGTATTTAGTAACCTTCATTTATAAACATCTGCTTTGTGTACGGCTAAGCAACATTATCCTACATTAAGTTTCCTTCTCTTTAAATCTCAAAACATTATACACAACTGGAAGTATTACACCCAATTTGAGAGAAAAGGCTAATACGTAAGTAAATCTCCTCAAGTCATACAATTAGGTAACAGGCAAAGCTGGTACTCAAATTCAAGTCTGACTGACTTTAAATTAATTTTCACTAAGCCTGGAGAAAGGGAAGGTTCCCTGCCCAGTGATGAAAAGTACCAATTAATAAAATGGGCTAGGCTCAACAGACTAGGCCTTGAAAAAAAAATTATATATTTTAGAAAAGAGAAAGGAAATGCACATTAAAAATCCAGCCATATGAGGGTGCCTGGGTGGCTCAGTGGGTTAAGCCGCTGCCTTCGGCTCGGGTCGTGGTCTCAGGGTCCTGGGATCGAGTCCCGCATCGGGCTCTCTGCTCAGCAGGGAGCCTGCTTCCCTTCCTCTCTCTCTGCCTGCCTCTCTGTCTACTTGTGATCTCTGTCTGTCAGATAAATAAATAAAAATCTTAAAAAAAAATTCAGCCATATGAAATTCAACTATCCCATTTTAAAACTAGAAGCTACAACATGTCCCCCTAAATAGGCTCATGGTTGAACTGAATTCAAGCAATGGAGAAACACAAATTGCTAAAAGAAAAAGTAAATTCAGTCTACTTAAGTAGGTCTATATCAAAAACTCATACAATGAAATACTTAGAGGGGCGCCTGGGTGGTTCAGTCAGTAAAGCATATGCCTTCAGCTCAGGTTGTGATCTTGGGGTCCTGGGACAAGCCCCACATTTGGCTCTCTGCTCAGCAGGGAGTCTGTCTGTCTCTCTCTCTCTCTCTCTCTCTGATCCTCTGCCCCACTTGTGCTCTCTCACTCTCAAATAACTAAATAAAATCTTGAAAAAAAAAAAAAAGACCTAGAACTGGATCCCTGAGGAAAATCTGGTCTGCTTCTGCATTTCAAGGAAGCATTTTGTTGGAAAACAAACTAACCCAGAATTAATCTTAGCAGTAATGAATTAGGGAAATCATAACTTTGATATTATAGATATTTAAAATTAACTCCAAGGTATGACTAATAAAAGAGTACACACAGACTGTTAAAACCATCTATAACACATATGAAGTGTTTTTAATTCTATCATCACCAACTTATGTCAAAACCCTGTCCCACATGGAGAGTTGAGATTTGGGTAACCAGAATACACGAGAGGGAAGGTTATAAAACATACATCTGCGCACACGTATACTCTTTAGATTTGCCAACACACCATGCTCTGCTTCACTTACCAGCCTTTGAATACCATGTTGCCTCTGCTTAGAATATGCTGAGCCAATCCCACTCCATCAGGCTAATCCTATTTATAGCTCAGATATCAGCTTATAGCATCTCCATTATAAAGCCCCCCAACCCAACTCCAGAGTACACAGGATTCCTGTATGTTCCCACATTACACAGTAATTCCCCGATCATGGCACTTACTGGGCTTTTTGTAATGTCTGTTCTCCCCATTACAACATAAGCCCTCCAAAGGCAGAGACCAGGCCCATCCTCTTCATCACTATGCACCAAAAGTCTGACACTGTAAACCAAATATCTAACACACAGTAAACATACAAATATTTGTGGAATAAATTATAAATAGATCATTACATACCTTACAAATAAGTACTTGCAGTGAAGGATGTCTGTAAATGGAATCTTTTTGAAAATGATTGACCTGTTGTCCACAAGCTGTGCAGCTCACAATCCCATGAAGCCCATCTTCTAGGAGAAAGGAGTGACCATTATTCAGACATACACACACACACACACACACACACACACACACACACACATAAAAAAAGATATTTACTTTAGTCAGCATTTTGCAATTTTCATATTGGAAATTAAATACTTCATAATCCTTAGAAAAGTGACATTTTGGACACAAAAGGCTAATAATTTTACGGACTTACTAAAAACATGACAACCTTGGAAAACTCCAGAACTATAAATCCTAATCTGTTTGCTTTTACAGATGCAAATCTTATTTCTCAATATGATAAAACATGAAGAGACTCCGTAAGAGAAGTTCTAAAAATAGGGGTCAAGAACTCTTTTTCATTTTACTATTGCTTTGCAAATAAATTAATTATCAGTTCTTAAAGAATGGGGAAGCAAGTGACATATGTGGAATAGTCTTGCATCCTTATACTTAAAAATTAGGTATCCTCAAAATGAAAATGTCTACACAGACTCTTCCAATATAGTACATGAAAACCTGGTAATTTTAAATTACCAATTTCTTACCTTAGATTTATTTCAATACTATCTATAATTCCCATTAACCTGTCTATCTCGCTATCCACTATGTATCAGCACTGTCTACTATTTCCAATTAAGGACAAATAAGACTTGTAGGTATATCTATATATGTTGACAGCAAAACCTGAGGATGACTTGGAGGAGGGGGAAGGCAGAGCCCCATTCCACAGTGTCTGCAGGAAAACAGACTAAAGATAACCCAATGCAACAAAGAGGAAACCTCTCCTGCCTCACTTTCATCCCTAGTTCTGCTTAGGGCAGTGCTTCACAATCTGAGCTGAGCATCAGAATCATCTGAAGAAACTTTTTAAAAGCAGAGACAGTCATTCTCACCCCTAAACCACTGAATAAGAATCTCCTAGACTTTTTTCTTCTAGTTTTAACAGATGATTCTGATGTGCAACCAAGATCTTGACAGAAGATGACAGATTATGATTCCAAACAGGCCAATGAAAATGCCTGCATTCACAAATAAAAAGAAGATAATTAAAATAATAACCTATATCCCTAAATAAAAAAACAAAACAATACATACATTTCCCACCTCTCAATTTTCTATTTTGTTTTTTTCTTCCTCTTTAGGTCCAAATCACCATGGACCGGAACATCACAAATATTCTTATTTGCAGAAGTTAAGAAAGTTTAACCAAGTTTTAAGGGTACCATCATACTTTTCCAGACAATATAGAGAATTTGAAGACTCATATGTAAGTTGCTAATATTTAAATCATACTGTCCTATGTTAGTGTTTGACTTTGAGTGCTCATATACTCTGTATTTGTTTTAACGAAAACAAATACAGTGTGTTTCATTTCAAATAATGACTGCATTAAGATATACTAATGAAAGAGAATATGAATGTTCATCCAATGTTAACATAATAAATATTAAGCATCTCCTATATGTTTTTGTACATATGTCACCCAAAAATTAAAACTAAGTGATCCTTTGGAGAATTCTCCCACATGTGCACAAAGAACCGTATATATGATATTCACTGCAGCACTAAACAGGAAATTAGAAAACTTCAAAAACAAAAAATTGGAAATAATTTCCATCTGGGAAATGGACAGTGGTTTATTCACATAACAAAATTCTATAGAGCAGTGGAAAATAAAAAACCAGATGTATATTCACTGAGATGGACACACTTCAAAAGCAATGCTGAATGTGAAATGTTGCAAAAGGATATACACAAGATACTACTTTATATATTTTAAGTGAAAAATAAATGCTTTATGAATAAACATGAACAGGAAAAATATAAAAACATATATGAAGATAATATACACACATGCATACAAACTTCAAAATAATCATCATGGCGGGGAGGGGGCGGAAATGGAGGAGTAAGACTGAACCAGTATTTCATTTAAGTGAGATGTAAAGCCAACACTGAATAATGGTGCAATGTTACTTCATGTACTTGTTTCTATATGTAAATGCTTCACATTTTTACTTTTAGCTATGAAATACATTAAGGATTATAATATAATGTGTAAATGGAAAAGAGGCATTTTCATTTCTGAGCTCAACGCATTTTAATAGGTTTAAAGAGAACAAAACTCTATAAAACATTAATGATAAAAACTGAAGATGATACAAAGAAATGGAGACATTCCATGCTAATGGATTAGAAGAACAAATATTGTTAAAATGTCTAAAATTACTCAAAACAATCTACATATTTAATGCAATCCCTATCAAAACACCATGGTATAGCACTTTTCACAGAACTAGAAAAAACAATCCTAAAATTTGCATGGAACCACAAAAGACCCCAAACAGCCAAAGCAACCTTGAAAATGAAAAACAAAGCTAAAGGTATCACAATTTCAGACTTAAATTATTTACAAAGCTGAAGTAATCAAAACAGTATAGTACTGGCACAAAACCAGACATACAGATCAATAGAACAGAACACAAAACCCAGAAATAAGCCCATAATTATATGGTCAATCTCTGACAAAGCAAGAAAAGACTATCCAGTGGGAAAAAGAGAGTCTCTTCAACAAACGGTGCTGGGAAAACTTGATAGCTACATGTAAAAGAATGAAAATGAACTACTTTCTTTCACCATATACAAAAATAAACTCAAAATGGATTAAACACCTATATGTGAGATCTGAAACTATAAAAATCTTAGAAGAGGGAAACCTGGTTGGCTCCATCAGCAGAGCGTGCAACTCACGATCTCAAGGTTTTAAGTTTGAGTCCCACATTGGGTGTACAGATTACTTAAAAAATTAAAAAAAAATCCTAACTGGGTTTTATATGCAACCAATGAATGTACTATATGTTGGCTAATTGATATGAAATTTTTAAAAATCCTAGAAGAAAGCAAAGGCAGGGATGTCCCTGATATCCACCATCATAACACTTTTCTAGATATGTCTCCTGAGGCAAAGGAAATAAAAGAAAAATAAACTCTTGGGATTACATCAAAATAAAAGGCTTCTGCACAGTGAAGGAAACAATCAACAAAACTAAAAGGCAACCTTTTAGAATGGGAGAAGATATCTGCAAATGTTATCTAAGAAAGGGTTAGTATCCAAAACATAAAAAGAACTTATAAATCCCAACACCCAAAAAATGAATAATCCAATTAAAAAATGGGCAGAGAACATGAACAGATATTTCTCCAAAGAAGACATCCAGGCAGCCAACAGACACATGAAAAGATGCTCAACATCACTCATTATCAGGGAAATGCAAATCATAAATACAATGAGATATCAACCCACACCTGTCAGAATGGCTAAAATCAAAAACACAAGAAAAACAAGTGTTGACAAAGACGTGGAAAAAAAGGAACCCTCTTCATTATTGGTGGGAATGTCAACTGGTGCACCCATTCTGGAAAACAATATGAAGGTTCCTCAAAAAGTTAAAAATGGAACTATCCTACAATCCAGTAATTCAATTACTGGGTATTTACCCCCAAAATACAAAAACACTAATTCAAAGGGACACATGCACATATTTAGAGAAGCAGTATTTACAACAGCCGAATTATGTAAGCAGCCAAAGTATCCATTGACAGATGAATGGATAAAGAAGATATGGTATATATACACAATGGAATATTATTCAGCCATTAAAAAAAAGAATGAAATCTTGCCATTTGCAATGACATGGCTAGAACTAGAGAGTGTAATGCTAAGGAAAATAAATCTGAGAAAAACAAATACCATATGATTTCACTAATATGTGGAATTTAAGGGAGAAAAAGGAGCACAAGAAAAAAAGAGAGAAAGATAAGCCAAGAAACAGACTCTTAGCTATAGCAAACAAAACTAATGGTTACCAGAGGGAAGGTGGGTATGGGGATGGATAAAATAGGCAATGGGGATTAAGAAGTACTGTCACGATAAGTACCGTGCGATGTATGGAATTATTGAATCACTACGCTGTACACCTAAAACTAATATAACACAGTATGCTAAATATACTGGAATTTAAAATAAAAGAAAATTATTGTGCCAGGTAGAAAAATTAGGTGTAAAATATACTTTCTAACAAACTGCGGAAAAGGTTGTCAGTAGGCTATGGTGTTTTTTAAAAAGTGGCTCCTAAAATGGTGGATAAAACTATACCTTTAATTTTGTTTCAAATCAATACAAGATTATACAGAGTTTACCTTCTTGACAGTTTCCTAAGCTAGGCTTTAATTATAGAACTTTCTTAGGAAGCTTGAATATTAACTAGCAACTCAGTACCTCAGATCACTGGTTTATTCATACACGTGTACATAAGCAAACAGTTAAATTCCCTGTATAATTTCTGACAGTTTAAAGATATAGCAAATCATTAAGACAAAAATTAACATGAGAGATTTAGGTATATAGTATATATAGGTCTATAAACATACATTTCATTAAGCATAATATAAACATTCTTATACAGAACACTCAATAAAATGTTCCAAATGTATCAGCTTAGACCAAACACCAGCAGCATAGTGAAATGGCACTAAGAATGCACTCCCCATTGGTGGGGAGTGTATGCTGTGGTGAGTGCTGTGAAGTGTGTAAACCTGGCTATTCAAAGACCTGTACCCCTGGGGCTAAAAATACATTATATGTTTATTAAAAATTTAAAAAAAAAAGAATGCATTCCCCAACAACTGTGCTTTTTTCATTCTCCTTTTGGGCCCTTATACACATTCTAGACACTGAACAAGAGTGCCTCCCCAAAGACCCCACTTAGATACTAATTTTGATACAATGCAGTGCACTTAGTTATCTATTCTCCAGACTCTTGCTACTGATCCCTACAGTCACCTTCAACTTGCTGATTCTCTTTCTTTTAACAAAACTATTCAGCTTTGGCGAGCTCTGCTGCTGCAATGGCCGTTTCCCTACTATGAACTACATTCTCCATAAATCTTCCCTATGCTTGAAAGGAGCAGAACGCCCCCTTGTGGACAACAGACTAAACATTTCTTTGATTTTCTCCAACAACCTAATGAGTTATTTAATCCAAAAATATATATAATACAGATATATTTTACTAATTCCATCAAAATAAGCATATAGCACTGAAATAAAAATGTGCACAAAATTTCACCAATATAAGTACTATGCTATAATTTCACAAGTAACATGATAAATATTAAAGACAGGCTTCCATTACACTTCTACTTAGAAATTTAGTGTCATGTTCTATTTTTTAGAGATTTGTTCCTTTTACAGTCATGGATTATGGCTCTGTAAATCTGCCCAAAAAATATACAGGCACTATTTAAAAATCACACACAAATGGGAAACATACCCCACTGCCATAAATTTCTAAATGAGTCCTCCTTATGCTAACTTTCTACAGATGATTAGTCAACATGGTGTGTGTATAAGTGGGGGTAGACAGACAAAAGAAGAGACGGCTCAGACAGCTGGAAGGAAGGTTACTAGCTCTAGCTCCCTTCTCCTTCCTACTCATTTCTACATTATTATCCTTACATCAGTTGATCTCCAACTTGAATATACAAAAGAACAAAATGGGGCTCATTCTTGACATCATCCCCCAAAATTCTAATTTGTTAGTGGAGTTAAGGGACTTGCATTTTTAATAAGCACCCCAAATAATACTAACACACAGGTAACTCTGTGATACAATGTATTACATATATATATATGTAATAGGCCACAGGCAAGATTTTGTCCAAATCTGAAACTCTTTCCGGGTGAAAGGGAACACATGGTATTTTGGCGTATAGGCATTACAGAACTAATATTCAAGAAGGAAATGCTAAGCTTCTTGAGATAACTTTATAGCCACTGAAGGCAAAGGTATTTTGATAAATGTTTAACCTTTTCTGCTTCAGAGCTCAGAGAGAAACAGAAGTTATTTTTAAGTAGTGCTTTTAATAAACAACGGGCAGAAAAGTGGAGGTATTTTTAATAAGCACATCAGATTTTCCAATATGGTCATAAACAGCAATTTAAACTCATGTTTTCATTTCCACTTGTATTTACCTCCGCGTTTTTTGAGATTTTCAGTTTTCATTTTACTTCTGCTTCTAAATTCAGGCCCTTTAAAATCATCTTTGTCTTCATTCAGCACTGGCTCTGGTTGTACAATCACTGTACCTAGAATGATTTCATTTAAAAAACCATTACACATATTAAATGTGCAAATGAAGTACAAGACTTCAGTTCAGATAAAGCCAACATTGCTGGTACATAATTTTGTTCTTTCAAGCTTTCAATACTTGTGTAAGGACCTCTTCAAAACTAAATAAAACAGGGAAATAGTAAAAGGGCCAGGTGTCAGCAATAAGATTACTTGTTGGAATATAATTAATAAAAAATAGGGTGGGGATCTTATGAACTGATTATAACAGAAATGTGTGAATAAAGTAGAAAGCCTCAGCCCAGTTCTGAATTTTTAGTGCCTATCACAAAAACTGTTTTGAGTATGAACACCCATGCTAAGCTCCAAAAAAGTTTATAAAATAGAAGGACCAGAAGGAAAATTTTAAAAAGACATCCTATTCTTCTCATAATCCAAATCACAAACTCAGAAAAAGATTTGTAAGGGGTTTTTTTTTATATTGTTTTGGGGGAGGACAGTGGGAGGCAATGTGAGAAGTTAATTCTGCTATTATTGCTATACCTATTCTGAGGCATTTCCCAACTAGTATGTCAAATTTTTAGTACCCTGAAAAGTCCTTAAAGAGTCTTAAAACAGAAGATTGCCTTAAGGTATTTAAGCTCAACTGTTCTAACAATAAACTGTAGAATGAGATCAACTATTGGTCTCTATGGAATATTTTATAAAGAAGGTACTTCTTAGTATAAAACATGTGATCTGAGAAGATAGGTTGTTAATTTAAGTTTTCTTTATAATCTCTCAAGAGCAAATAAAGCAGGAGCATAGTAAAAAGGGTCCAGGTCTCACATTTACCTACATTGCTGGGCTTGGTAATTGGGCATTATTGGCAACATTTAAGAAATTAAAACCCGGGACTTGTCAGGGGCAGTATCCCTGAAACATGGGCCTATGTTATTCAGCACACAGATTTTGGCAAGGTACAACAACTAGTAATATGTATTTCTGAGTCTCTGGAAAAAAGAAAGGGAAAGCAGGCATAGAGGAATGAGTTTTTACAAACTGGTGAATTTAAATAATCTACACACCAAAAAAACCTTCATTTACAACAACCATTTCACATACATACTCTCAGAGAAGCCATAGCATTTGAAAAAGCTCAAGATTTATAATTAATGAAAAAACAGAATTATTTCTGAAGATTCTTCTCTAAATGGAAGCAAAGTAGTAGAGTGGAGAAAGCACTCACTAGCTTTGGATTCAAGCGGACCCAGTTTCTCAATTTAAAGCTTGAAAAAGTTCCTTGAGCTCTGAATCTGTTCTTTTATTTCTACAAGTAGAAACAGTAACTATCTTACAATACTGGTTTGAGGATTAAATGAGTTAGTTCTATAAGTCTGGTACCTATACACACTCAATATAGCATTATAATAATCATCATCACCCAAATTCTACCTTATGAAATGGGTCTATTTTTGGTTTGGTGGGAGAGAATTATGATTAATTCAGGTTAGAAACATACCATACTTTCTGCCACAGTACCATTGAAAGAATGAATTTAACTCCTATTTCTTAGCTCACCCAGTAACCATCATAAGGACTCCCAGTGACAACCACTGAGAATGTAACAATCCAAAGTGAGTCACTGCCTGTGGGACTCACACTCCCTCAAGTCGTTGTTTCTGCCCTCGGCCACCAACCATGCATAAAATTGTCACAGTTGATTTGCAAAGACAAGTAAATGGTAGGCCCATCAATTTTCTTTGTTTCTACTTTCTCTTTCATTCCTTTTCCTCATTTCATATTTCATCTACTATAACTCCTAATTTGTCCTAGTCAAGTAATATCTTATGCTCCTTCCCATTTTCTTAACTTTCATAATCAAAAAATGTGTCGCAAAAATATAAATGTAGACAGAGAACAAAATTTAGTAAACACTGCTATCAATGATCTGCGAGGATAAATTTGAAAAATCTAACATACTTCCACATATTATTAATAAAGAAAAAATCTAAATCTTTGACTCTGAAACACCATGAAATTACCAAGACCTTTATCATTACTCTTATCATATATCATACTTCTCTCAGACTTGGGCTATGAAACATCCAAGATTTTTACTTGGCTTTTTTCCCCCAATCTAATTGAGGTTTTAAAGTTAGAACTGCAACAGTTGAAAGGCATGTGACAAGGTATTTTAAAGAGATAATTACAAGAAATACACCTAAATCTATCTTTTATAATTAACTTCAGCTTTCGGTCTTAGAGACTTTAAGAATGCTGTAAGATGAAACCAGATTTTTAAATGTTTTCTTCAAGTTTTAAGAATATTTGTGTGTTAACCTATAAAGAAAGCATATTTAAATTTGCTGAGCCAAAACTAAATATAAACATTTAAACTAACTTCCACATTCAAATACAATTTAGAAACCAAAATCTCTTTTCTAAAACCCAATGGAAAGAGAAAATAAGTTTTGCTCTTTTTCAAACCTGACTGCATATATTCTAATTTTTTAACCTCAGTAACACACATTTTCATTACCATTCTAATAATTTCCAGACAACCACTATTAAAATGCTAGCTCTGCTCCTTTACACAAGCTAACAATAATCAAGCCCCAATTTTATAATGACATTTAAAAATACACTTTAACATATGAAAAATCAATACACATTACCTTTTGGCAAGCTTTGCATAGTAATATCATTTTCTGAATTTTCATTAGAAGCATCTTCATTTACAGTTTCATCCAAAGGTTTTTCATCATCAGATTCAATATACTTTGTTACAATTGAAGGTTTCCTATGAAAGAATTAAGTCCATAGAATTATGGACATTTCTGACAGTTAGATTAATAACCAAAGAATGTGTTTAGATTGAATGGTGATTCTTAACCAGAGATACACATCAGACTCACCTACAGAAGCACACATCTCTGTACCATATTACCAAAAATTATGATTCAGTAGGTCTGGGGTAGGACCAGGGTATGTTCACTCTAAAAAAGCTACTGGGGGGAATCATAAAGGGATCTCTTCTTTAAGAATCATTATTTTAGGGCGCCTGGGTGGCTCAGTGGGTTAAAGCCTCTGCCTTCGACTCAGGTCATGATCCCCGGGTCCTGGGATCGAGGTCCACATCAGGCTGTCTGCTCAGCAGGGAGCCTGCTTTCCCCTCCTCTCTCTCTGCCTGCCTCTCTGCCTACTTGTGATCTCTGTCAAATAAATAAATAAAATCTTTTTTTAAAAAAAGAATCATTACTTTAGAGAATAAGTTAAAATAAAGCTGTGGTTATTAGGAGACATGCCCACTAGTAAGAAACAATGAATGCCCAGGGCACCTGGATGGCTCAGTCAATAGAGCCCCTGACTCTTGATCTCCAGGTTTTGAGTTCAAGCTCCACACTGGGTGTGGAGCCTTCTTAAACACACACACACACACACACACACACACCCCAAAACCCAACAACAAATGCCCAATAAACTGCAAACTTCTAATAAAATCAATACTCTGCAGTATATTATGCTTTATAGTATGATCAGAAGTATTTTCAGTCCTTATGTACAATTCATTTTGACAATTTCACACAGAAAAGTATTTTTACCACTCTTTGATCTCCTTATAACTTCCTCATAAGTGTAATGGCTACCCCTCCCCATCATCCTGGACAATTTACATAATCCTAAAAAACCCGTATTGCTTCATGAGGCATTCATTTCATTTTTCCTCTGTCCTTCTTTTGAGCACATATATGATCTAAAAGAAATGATCAACATATTGCAAGGACCACTACGGCATGATAAATCCTCCTTGGAAAATTCCATTAAAAATCAAAGTCAGAATGAATCAGTAAGTGTTAAAGTTAATTAATGGATACAAAAGAATTCATTATATTACACTGTCTAGTTTTTAATGGGTACATTTGTATTAAATACTTTAGTCAGAACAAGGGCACCTGAAGTTTCGAAAAGATTATTCTTCTTAGAAAAAGAAAATAAAACAATCTGAAAATGTTTTCCCTTCAATATCAACCAACCTTTTTGATCGTGATGATCCTGATGATTTGGATTTTTCTGAAGAGCTAGCTCCCTAAATGTGAGAAATAAATAAAAAAGTGAATACAACTCTCAAAGAACAACCCTACAATTAACTATTTCCTTATACCAAAATCTGTGATGTAGTTAACATAATGGGATATTACTTTTAAGTCTAAAAATTTTTTTAAAAGGAACTTCAAAAACTAATTATCATTTATTCTCAGGCTTCCTTGAGTTGAGATTAACTTCCTGGTTGTTCTTATTAAATTGTTTCTATTGAACTTTGTGTGTAGGTGAGGATATACTATTACACCATGATCTTGACCCAAGTCAACATCTGATTACAGAAGTAATCAGATCCCAATGGATCTAAAAAAAATGTGTCATTTTCTCTATCCTAACATATGGCACAAAGTACCTTCTACAATTTGCTTTGAGATACTAAATTTATCCTCATTTTGCCAATATAATCAATATATTTTTTTGGATTAAAATTTTTATACTAGGTAGCATAGGCCTGGGTATCATGAGTGAAGGATATCAGAATGGGTTCCTGTAATAATACTTAGGATACTCTAAATATCCAGTTTTGAGAGATGTCAGAACCATGGAATCATGCCCATAACAACCACCTTGAGCACCACTGCAATATAATAATGTTCAAATAATTATCTTGTTAGTAAATCTTCAGTTGTCTGACTTTAGGTATATTGCTAAAGTGAACCACACAATAATAAAAACAATGAACACCTTCTAAAAATAAACAACTACCCAAAATGAAGTATCATAATACTTCAGCATACAGTAAACTTCAACACATGCATGTACTAAACAGAAGCAATCTGGGGTGCATGGGTGGCGCAGTCGTTTGAGTGTCCAACTCTTGGTTTCAGCTCAGGTCATGATCTCAGGGTCATGAGACCGAGCCCTGTGTTGGGCTCCATGCTCAGCATGGAATCTGCTTGAGTCTCTCTCTCTCTCCCTCTCCCTCTGCCCCTCCCTGTTATGTGCTCGCTCGCTTGCTCTCTCTAAAATAAATAAATAAATCTTTTTAAAAAAACAGAATCAATCTGATAACATATACTCTAGTTGGTTATTAGCAATTAGTAAGTATCTTTAAATGCTTTTAATTAGTCTTACCTCTTCCTTGCTGTTTTCCATCATATCTGAGTTATTTCCAGAACCACTGACTTTTTCTTAAAAGAGAAGAAATAAAAACTTTATTTATCTCTTCAAAGCATTATCAAACAGAATACCAATACTACAACTCCATGAAGCCATTTTTCAATCTATGAAGTACAACAGTACTGGTACTATATTACTCACATTAAAATATTTCCAGAAGAATTTTCTCACCAGAACCACTCCCTTGACACACTAACTCCTTCTTTAAAAGCACTAAGTTTCTAGGGATGCCTGGGAGGCTCAGTCAGTTAAGAATCTGCCTTCAGCTCAGGTCATGATCCCAGGCTCCTAGGATGAGTTCTGCATCAGGCTCCTTGCTCAGCCGAGGACCCTGCTTCTCCCTCTGCCTGCCACTTCCCTTGCTTGTGCTCTCTCTGACAAATAAACAAATAAAATCCTTAAAAATAAATAAATAAAAATAAATTAAAACACTAAGTTTCCAGGGAGCCTGGGTGGCTCAGTCATTAAGCGACTACCTTTGGCTCAGGTCATGATCTCGCAGTCCTAGGATCGAGCCCCACATCGGACTCCTGGACTCCTTGCTCAGAGGGGAGCCAGCTTTTCCCTCTCCCTCTGCCCACTACTCCCCCTACTTGTGCTTGCTCTCTCTCCCTCTGTCAAATAAATAAAATCTTTTAAAAAAGAAGATTTTTTTTAAAAAGCACTAAGTTTCTAAAAATAGTAGTTTGGTGTCAAAACATTTCCTCTTGTAATCTTCTCAGTATTTTCTCTTAAAATTTAACCTCCATCTTTTACTAACAATATAATCATACTATTATTAAATTTTATATCCCTTCACCTAAGACACTGGAAAAATAACAGAAAACTAAACCTAAAGGAAGCAGAGGGAAAGAAATAATAAAGATTATAGCTAAATTTAATGAAACAGAATAGAAAAATCACCAAAACCGAAGTTAGTTCTTTGAAAAGATTAATGAAATTAAGCAACCGTAAGCTAGACCAAGAAAAAAGAGCTGAACTCAAATTACTAGAATCAGAAATTAAAAAGGGGACATTACAAGCTACCTTAAAGAAATAAACAGATTACAAAGGAATATCATGAATAACTGTATGCCAAAATATTAGAAAACAAAATATGGACAGATCCCTAAACACTCATAAACAAAACTGACTAAAGAATACACAATGTGAACTGACCTGTAACTGAAGAGACTGAATTAGTAATCAAAAACTACTCAGAAAAAAATCAAAGGTTCAGATGCCTTCACCACTGAAATATACCAAACATTCAAAAAAAATTCTTCAAAAACTCTTCCAATATAAAAAGGAGGGAGACCAGTATCATACCAAAACCAGTAAAGTTACCACAAAAAGAGAAATCTACAGAATACTATCACAAATATAGAAAGAAATGTCCTCAACAAAATACGAGCAAACTTCAACAGAATAAAAGACAAGTCCTTCTCCCACAGAGGGGGAGAAAATCTGCAAAAGACAAATCTCATAAGGGGCTATTATCTAAAGGATACAAAGAACTCAATAATAATAAACAACATGATTAGAAATGGGCAAAAGATCTGAAGATACCTTACCAAAGATACACAAGTGACAAGCATATGAAAAGATGCTCCACATCACATGTCATGATGGAATTGGAAATTAAAACAAGCAGATAGTACTATACAATCAATGGATAAATGCAGAACACTGACAACAACAAATGCTGGTGAGCAACACAAGTCTCATTCAATTGCTGTTAGGAAGGGAAAATGGTACAACCACTCTGGAAGACATTTGGGCAGTTTCTTACAAAATGAACCATTCTCTTACCATGTGATCCAGCAATCACACTCTTGATAATTACCCAAATAAAGTGAAAACTAAATCCACTCAAAACCTGCACACAGAGCTTATGAACACTTTTATTTTACATAAACACCCTTTTTATTTATGTAAAGATCTTTATAAGTAGCTTTATTCATAACCACCAAAACATGGAAACAACCAACATATCCTTCACAAGGTGAATAGGATAAATTAACCCTGGTACATCCAGACAATGGAGTAGTATTCATCACTTTAAAAAAAAAAAAAGAGATGGAGGAACCCTAAATGTTTATTACCAAGTGAAAGAACCCAATCTGAAAAGGCTACCTATTATGACATACTGGAAAAGGCAAAGCCATGGAAACTGTAAAAACATCAGTGATTGCCAGGAGTTTAAGGGGAAAGGAAGAATGGATAGATGGAACAGAGAATTTTAAGTGTAGTAAAACCAACCTGTATGATACTACAATGGTAGATCCATGTCATTACACATGTGTCAAAATCCTCAGAATGTATAACACCAAGAGTGAAAGCTAATGCAAACTTTGGGTTCTAGGTGATAATGGCTTGTCGGTGTAAGTTCATCAACTGTAAGAAATGTACAGCTGTGGTGTTGCCTGTTGACAGTGGGGTAAGCTATGCATGTGTGGGGAGGAAGATATAGGAAATCCTTGTACTTTTCATTCAATTTTTCTGTGAACATAAAACTGCTCTGGGGTGCCTGGGTGGTTCAGTTGGCTAACCACTGCCTTCGGCTCAGGTCATGATCCCAGAATTCTGGGATGGAGTCCCACATCCGGCTCCTTGCTCAGCAGGGAGACTGCTTCTCTGCCCCTCTCCTGGTTTGTGCATTCTCTCTCTCTCTCTTATTCTCTCTCTTAAATAAATAAATAAAATCTTGGAAATTTTTTAAAAAGTAAAACAGCTCTAAAAACTAAAAGCTATTTTAATAGACCCTAAAAAAAGGGAACATCCTCAACTATCTACAAAATACCCACCAGTTAACATCATACTAAAAGTGAAAGACTGAATCCTTTCTCCCCAGGATCGGAAACAAGAAAGGAAATCCACTCTTGCCACTTCTATTCAATATTGTAATGAAGATTCTAGCCAGAACAAGCAGTCAAGAGAAAGAAAAGGCATCAAGATTGAAAACAAAGAAGTAAAACTATCTCTCTTTGGAGATGACATTATCTTATATGTAGAAAATCTATGGAATCCACCAAAAAAACTATTAGAACTAGTAAAAGAGTACAGAGAGATTAAAAAATACAAGAATAAGGGACGCCTGGGTGGCTCAGTTGGTTAAGCAGCTGCCTTCGGCTCAGGTCATGATCCCAGCGTCCTGGGATCTAGTCCCACATCGGGCTCCTTGCTCGGCGGGGAGCCTGCTTCTCCCTCTGCCTGCCATTCTGTCTGCCTGTGCTCGCTCGCTCTCTCTCCCTCTCTGACAAATAAATAAAATCTAAAAAAAAAAAAAAATACAAGAATAATATAAAAAAAATCAACTGTATTTCTACTCACTTATAACGAATGACCTGAAAATAAAACAATCCAACAGTAAGATGGTAATAGTCCCCAAACTGATCTATCAATACAATGCAATCCCTGTCAGAATCCTAGCTGACTTTTTTCTAGAAATTGACAAGCTCATTCAAAAATCAGTATAGAATTAAAAACAGGAATAGCCAAATTTGCCTTCAAAATAAAAAACAAAATAGGAAGAGTCACACTTCACAATTTCAAAACTTACTATAAAACAACTGTAATTAATACAGTGTAGTACTAGCAAAAGGATAGACATATAGATGAGTCCTCCATCCACCCCTCCATCCCTCCATCCATCCACCCAACAACTGAAGATCCAGAAATAAAACCTTGGTTGACTGGTTTTCTTCCCTCCCCCTCCACCCCCCGACTGATTTTCAAGAAGGATGCCAAGACCATTCAGTGGGGAAATAGTCTTTTTTAACAAATGATGTTAACATAACTATGTATCCACATGCAAAAAGTGAACTTGGGAGCCCTGCCTCACACCATATACAAAAGTTAACTCCAAATGCATCGAAGATCTAAAGAGTTAAAACTGTAAAACTCTGGGGGGCCTGGGTGGCTCAGTGGTTAAAGTCTCTGCCTTCAGCTCAGGTCATGATCTCAGGGTCCTGGGATTGAGTCCCGCATCGAGCTCTCTGCTCAGCAGAGAGCCTGCCTCCTCCTCCTCCAGTTTCTCTCTGCCTGCCTCTCTGCCTACTTGTGATCTGTCTGTCAAATAAAAAAAAAAATCTTTAAAAAAAAACTGTAAAACTCTTAGAAGAAAATATAGGGGTAAATTGCTGTGACCTCAAGTTTAGTACTATGAATTCCTAGATACCAAAAACATGAGCAATAAAAAGAAAATTAGATTAACTGTACTTTATCAAAATCAAAAGCTTTTCTGCTTCAAAGGACACCATCAAGAAGATGAAACAGGATAACAACAAAGCAGGATAAAATATTCGCAAATCATATATCTGACCCAAGTTCTCCTTGACAGATGAATAACAAAATATGCTATGTACATACAATGGAATGCTATTCAGCTTTAAAAAGGTCATTCTGATACAGGCCACAACACTGATGAACCTTTGAAGGCCATTATGCTAAGTAAAATAAGCCAGACACAAGAGGACAAAAACTGTATTAGCCCTCCCACTTATATGAGGATCCTAAAATAGTCAAGGTTATAGAGACAGAAAGTAGAATGGTGGCTGTCAGAAGCTAGGGAAGAGAGGATTGGAAAGTTAGTGCTTAATGGGTACAGTTTCCTTTAAAGAAGAAAAGTTCTGGAGATAGATGGTGGTGATGTTTGCACAACCACATGAATGTACATAATGCCAGAGAACTGTATACTTAAAATTGGTTAAAATGCTAAATTTTATCATAATAAAAAGTCTGGAATATATAAAGAATGCTAAAAGTCAGTAACACAAACAAATACCCAATTAAAAACTGGGCAAATGGTCTGAAGAGACAATTCTCCAAAGAAAATATATACAAATTACCAACAAGCACATGAAAAGATGCTCAATATCTTCAGCCATAAGATAAATGAAAACGAAATCCAAAATGAGACGCTACTTCACATGCACTAGGAAGGCTAAAAATCAAAAAGTCAAAATAATTGTTGTCATGGATGCAAAGAAATCAGAATCCTCATACACTGCAGATGGGAACATAAAAAGGTGCAGCCACTTTGGAAAACATTTTGGCATTTCCTCAAAGGATTTAATGTAGTTACCATACAACTTAGCAATCCTAGTCATAAGTGTGTACCCAAGAAAAATGAAAATACACTGCCATATACAAACTTGTTTACAAATGTTTATAGCAGCATTATTCACAACAGCCAAAAGCTATAAACAAGACAAATATCCATGAACAGATAAAACAAATGTCATATAAAAGAATGTTACTTGGCCATAAAAAGGAATTAAGTATTAAAACATGCTACAACACAGATAAATCTTGAACAGATTATACTAAGTGAAAGAAGCCAGTCACATAAGATCACATATTATACAATGCCATGCATAAGAAAAGTGCAGAGGGAAATCCATAAAACCAAGAAAGATTAGTGAGGTTGCTTGATACATTAGTGAGGGGGTGGGGATGTTTCTTTCGATGTGATAAAAAGGTTATACAATTATGGTGATGGTTACACGTATCTGTGAAATATAAAAACTACTAAATTATGTACTTTAAATGGGTAAATTTTATGCTATACAAAGTATATCTCAATAACAGTGTTAAAAGTGTTATTAGTCATTAGGGAAATGCCAATTAAAACCCCAAGATATCATTAATTATCTACCGCAATACATCAAATTAAAAAGCAAACAATGATAACACCAAATGCTGGTATAGATGCAGAGAAACTGAGTCACTCATACGTTGTTTTGGGAATATAAAATGGTGTGTCCCCTCTGGAACTCAGTTTACAGTTTAGTAGGAGTATCTTAAAATAAACAAGGAACCATCATATGACCTCACCAACTGCACTCCTAGGCATTTATCCCAGAGAAATGAAAATGTAGCTCACACAAATGTTTACCAGCAGTTCTATTTGTAATATCTCAAATATGGAATCAGCCCAGCTGTCCCTTAACAGGTGAATGGTTAAACAAACTGTAGTATATCCATACCATGGAACACTACTACACTGCAATAAGAAGGAAATAACTACTGGTACATGCTAAAACTCAGATGAATCTTTAGGGAATTACGCTAAGTGAAAAAACCAAATCCCAAATACATACAAATCTATAATTACATTTGTTTAACATGTTTCAAATGACAGACCTTTAGAAATGGAGGACAGATTAGTGATTGCCAGGTGTTAGGCCTGGGTAGCAGTCGGTTAGGGAGGTGAGCAAGATTATGAAAGGGCAAGATGACTAATCTGTGACAGTGGATATATGACAATAGAGGTGGAGCTATGAAGCAACCCAAGTAATAAAACTGTATAAAACTCAATAAACCATACAAGTAAAGGAAAACTTAGGAAATCTGAACCAGATCTGTAGATATCAATAACTTGATTACAATAACGTATTATAGCTTGAGAAAGTGTTACCATTATGGGGAAAATAGACTAAGTGTATATAAGATCTCTATATTAGTTGTTACAACTGTATGTGAATCTATAATTATCTGAATATAAACATTACTGTAAAAAAACATCAGAAGACTAGGAATAGAGGGAAACATCCTCAACTTGATAGAGTATTTACAAAAATCATTTATACAGGAACCATCATACTTAACGGTGAAAGACTGTTTTACCACCAAAATCAGAAACATCAAGAGAACATCTGCCATCACCATTCAAGATAATAATGGAAAATATAAAAACTCCTATCCAGCATAATGAGGCAAGAAACAGAATTAAAATGAGCACAGATGAAACAACTAAAACTGTCCCTATTTTCAGATAAGATTATGTGGAAAATTCCAAGGAATCAACAAGGCAAAAAAATAAACAAAAATCCTCCCTACAGCAAGTTCACAGGATTCAAGGACAACATAAAATGAGAATAAAATTCCAACATACCTGCAATGAACAAATAAAATACAAAATACATGTAACAACAGATTTTAAAATAGCACCCCAAATACCTGAAACACTTATGTAAAAACCTAACAAAATATATGCAAAATTAGTATATGAATAACTATAAAATGCTGGGCCCACTGAGAATTTCCACTGACTTTTTTTTCCTGAGCATGGATTACACATTCTTACTCTTTGCATGCGTTTGATAACTATACAGTTTTACTGGGGAAAGGCTTCGAAGAGCAAGAATCCACACACCTTCTTTTTTAATGTTTTCTAGTCTCAAATGGATAAAGTCTATTAGTCTGTCATCAAATTCACTAACACTTATACTGCTACCTTTAATCTCCTGTCAAGTACAATGATGTGTTATTCAAAATTGTATTTTTTAGTTCTAGAATTTCAAAATGGGGTTTTACATTTTTATGTCTATGCGAAGATTTCCTATCTCTCTTTTCATCATAAATGTATTTGCCCTTTTGTGCTTGAGCTTAGTTGTAATTGCTGCTTTCATATTCTTGTTTGTTAATCTCAAAGCTGGAGTCATCTGCAGATTGGTGTCTACTGATTGTCTTTCCTTTTCAAGCATGGGTCACATTTCTTCTTTCTTCATCTACCTAGTATTTTTGGATTGGTACAGGTCATTTGTTTAAAGATAAAATGAAGACACTGCAGCCCACTATGTTCCTCCAAAGAGCTGATATTTCTGTTATGAGGATGCAGGCAGTTAACTTAGTTGAAATCAAACCCCAAACTGTTTACCCTGTACTGGAACCAACTAAATTTTTCTACTGTTCTTTTAGCCCATAACTGAGCTACCTGGAATCTGGGCTGCACTTGAACAATTCAATCACAGGTATGGTTGGAGTTTTTGAAGCTTTTGGAGTTCTCAATTTGTAGCTCTCTTTTGAATGGAATCCACTCCCTTCGTTTTACAAAAGCTGCTAGGGTTCCCCTAAATTTCTTCATACTTCATCCAATATGAATGCAGATTTCTATCCAATCTTAACTGCCCCCGACTGAGCTAACTGGCACTTTCCATAAGGAAAAAAGGCTTAACAAGTGGGAATCCACTAATAGTATTTCCTTCCTCCATGTGTTCACTCCCCTCCCATTTGTGTCTGCTTTTTGTCACTTTCCAGTTCCTTCAAATAATTATTTTCAGTATTTTGGCCAGACTTTATATCTGTGGGAGGTAATCTGCTTGTGTAAATGAAACTAGTCTACCACCACCAGAGGCATAATTCCCCATCTACCCAAACACAGAACTCTGACTATATAATGTCATTCTAAAGACAAAGAGAATTTAAAACAAATACTTAATGCTAGTTAGGTTTCTCTGTTGTGATGGTATGGTTAGCAAATTTGAAACCAGGAAGATAACATGAGGACTGAGCAAATGAGTACAAGAAGTGAGGATAGCAGAGCCAGATTTCTCTATTACAGAAAGAAGTTAAAATACAAAAAGAGGAAGACTACAATGAAATCTGAGGTAAGAAATTAAAATTAAAAGTATCAATATCAACTTTAGGAGACGATAATAGAGTAGAAGGGTCCTAAGCTCCCATCCACCCATGGAAACACCTAAATAACACCTACATCAGTGTAAATAACACAGAAAACAAGCCAAAGACTGTTAAAACAGATTCTCCACAGCAATCATAGAGAAGAGGTCACATCAAAAATGGTAGAGAGGGGGCACCTGGGTGGCTCAGTGGGTTAAGCCTCTGCCTTCGGCTCAGGTCATGATCTCAGGGTTCTGGGATCGAGCCCCGCATCCGGCTCTCTGCTCGGCAGGGAGCCTGCTTCCTCCTTTCTCTCTCTCTGCCTGCCTCTCTGCCTACTTGTGATCTCTGTCAAATAAATAAATAAAGTCTTAAAAAAATTTTTTAAAAATGGTAGAGAGGGCACAGACATGGTTAAGAACAAAACTGACCCAGAGACTGTCTGCAAGAGTAAAGGAAACCACAAGCACGGAGAAGGGAGAAGAGCAGACCCCATACCAGGTTCCCCAGGCATGGGGGGCCTTCACTGGAAAGAAGGAGCCCCATAACATTTGGCTTTAAAAATGAGAGAAACTCAACACTGAAAATTCTCATAATCAGTGGGGCTCAATACTTTGAACTTTAAAAATCAGCAGGCTGGGCTCTGGGAAAACCACAGAGCAAGAGGAAATGGAGTCCCTGCCCTTAAAGAGCTAGCATGAAAAACAACCCCAGTGAGATACCACATAGAACCAAGTTTACGGGAAGGAAATTGGTGTATTTACTTATCTGAGAACCTGCACAGGAGGGGAAGGGATCTTCAGGAGACTACTCCAAGAACAAAAGAGTGGGCAGGTGCCACTTAACCTCCCCAATCCCTAGTCCTGATACCAGGGACCAGAGAACACTCCACCTCACTTGCAAACAGTACACCATGCCCTCTGTTAGAGTTCTCTAAAGCATCTCCAGGTCCCCTCTAGAGCAGATTAGTGCATACGTTGCTGATACTATGGGCCCTGCCCACACCCCCTCTCCTTCCAATATGGCCCAATGAACCCAACAGCAAAAGTCCACCTAAAGAGGAACCAAAACACTGGCATTGTGCAAGCAGACCTAAAAGTGGCTAGAACCAATACAAAATGACTCATGCCCTGGGGGAAGAGACAAATAAGCACACAGACCAGTTCAAATGCAGCCCTGCAGAAGACTAAGGGCAGACAAATGCTTTGATAGCAGGCCCCACTCACTTATGCAAGTCTCAGGGGACAATACACGGAGAGTACTCTGCAGTTCAGTTAAGAGCGCGCCCTGCAAATGTCTTATATAAGCCAACTCAAGCACAAGCTGTCCCCAGACTGGCCTATTAACAATGCAGGGACTAAACTTTGCCCCTAATAGACAAAGGGAGCCACTGGATCCAACTACACTGAAGAAAACTGTGGCTCAGGCACAACAGTATGGTGCACACAACACACACAGGAGACACCTCCAAAATCTTCCTCAAAGGACCATTACTTACAAGTGTAAAACACATAGATGACTTTCCTAACACATATAAATGACAAAAAGTGACACAACATGAGAAAAAAAAAATATGCACCAAATGGGGGGGGGGGGTGACAGGAAGAAAAGCAAGCAAAACAGAGATAAGCAACATGCCGGAGAGAAATTTAATGTAATGGTCCTAGAGATACTCACTAGAACTGACAAGAGCGGAGGATCTCACTGAGAACCTCAAAAAGAGATATAAAATACAAAAAAAAAAAAAAAAAAAGCATTTGGGGCACCTGGATGGCTCAGTGGGTTAAGCCTCTGCCTTCGGCTCAGGTCATGATCTCAGGGTCCTGGGATCAAGCCCCACATCCAGCTCTCTGCTCAGCAGGGAGCCTGCTTCCCCGCCTGCCGCTCTGCCTACTTGTAATCTCTCTTTCTCTCTCTCTAACAAATAAATAAAATCTTTAAAAAAATAACCAAGCAGAGATGAAGAACACAATAAATGAAATTAAAACTACACTAGAGGGAATAAATAGTAGACTAGAGGAAGCACAAAAACACATCAGTGACCTTGAAGACAGAGTACTGGAAGGTAATCAAGCTACACAAGAGAAACAACAGAATAAAAAATGAGAACAGATTAAAGGAACGCAGCAACACCATCAAGCATAGGAACGTATAGGGATCCCAGAAAGAGAAGAAAGACAAAATGGGGCAGAATGTTTATTTGAAGAAATAATACCTGAAAAATTACATCTAAAGAAGGAAACAGAAATCCAGATCCACAGAGAGGTAGAGAGAGACCCCCCCCAAAAAATCAACCCAAGGAGGTTGACACCAAGACACACAGTAATTAAAATGGCAAAAAATAGTGATAAAAAGAGGATATTAAAATTACAGAATATTTTATCCTAAAGGAGCAGAACACACATTCTTTTCAAGTGCACATGGACATTCTCCAGAATAGATCACATATTGGATCACAAATCAGCCCTAAACAAGTACAAAAAGATGGAGATCAGACCATTCATATTTTCAGATCGTAATACTAGGAATCTTTAAGTCAACCACAAGAAAAAAATTGGAAAGACCACAAATACACAGGGGTTAAAGAGCATCCTACTAAAGAATAAAAGGGTTAACCAGGAAACCAAAGAAGAAATAAAAAAAATACATGGAAACAAATGAAAATGAAAACACAACAGTCCAAAACCTTTCGGATGCAGCAAAGGCAGTCCTAAGAGGGAAGTACACTGAAATATAGGCCTACATTAAGAAGCAAGAAAAGGCTCAAATAACAACTTAAACCTAAAGGAACTAGAAAAAGGAAGGGCAAGTGAAAACCAGCAGAAGAAGGGAAATAATAAAGATTAGAACAGAAAAAAAAAGGATATATAAACAACAAAAACAAAACAAAACCAAAAAAAAAAAAAAAACCAGAACAGACCAATGAAAATGAGAGCTCATTCACTGAAAGAATTAATAAAACTGATGAACCACTAGCCAGAATTTAAAAAAAGAGAGAAAGGACCCAAATAAATGAAACCACCAATGAAAGAGGAGAAATTACAACCAATGCCACAGAAATACAAACAATTATAAGAGAATATTATGAAAAATTACTCGCCAACTGGGCAAACTAGAAGATAAATTCCTAGAAACACACAAATTAACAAAACCAAAACAACAATAGAAAATTTAAACCGACTGAGTAATCAATAATCAGTAATCAAAAATCACCTGTGGCTCAGTCGTTAAGTGGCTGCCTTTGGCTCAGGTCATAATCTCACAGTGCTGGGATCAAGCCCTGGTGCCCACATCAGGCTCCCTGCTTGGCGGGAAGCCTGCTTCTCCCTCTCCCTCTCCCACTCCCCCTGCTTGTGTTCCCTCTCTTGCTGTCTCTCTGTCAACTCTCTCCCTGTCTCTCTGTCAAATAAATAAAATGTTAAAAAAATATCTCCCGGGCGCCTGGGTGGCTCAGTGGGTTAAAGCCTCTGCCTTCGGCTCAGGTCATGATCTCAGAGCCCTTGGATCAAGCCCCACATCGGGCTCTCTGCTCAGCGGGGAGCCTGCTTCTCCCCCGCCCCCCGCCTGCCTCTCTGCCTACTTGTGATCTCTGTCTGTCAAATAAATAAATAAAATCTTTAAAAAAAAAATCTTAAAACTCTCAACAGGGGCACCTGGGTGGCTCAGTCAGTTAAGCATCTGCCTTAGGCTCAGCAGGGAGTCTGCTTCTCCCTCTACTCCTCCCCTCAACTTTCTCTCTCTCTCGATCTCTCGCTCTCGCGAGCACTCTCTCTCTCTCTCTCTCATATAAATAAATAAATAAATCTTAAAAAAATAAATCTCCCAACAAACAAAAGTTCAGGCCCAGAGAGCTTCCCAGGGGAATTTTAACAGACATTTAAAGAAGTAATGCTTAGTCCTCTCAAAATACTCAAAAAGGAGAAAGGGAAGGAAAACATGCAAGATCTTTCTACAAAACCAGGATTACTTTGATTCCAAAACCATACAAAGACCCCACTACAAAGGACAATTACAGGCCAAGATCCTTGATGAAAAAGAATGCAAAAATTCTCAACAAGAAACTGGCAAATCAAACCAAACAATACATTAAAAGGATTATTCACCATGATCAAGTGGGATTTATTCCTGGGCTGCAGGGTCAGTTCAATATATGCAAATCAATGTGATAAACCACATTAATAAAAGAAAGGAAAAGAATCATATGATCCTTTCAAATAGATGGAGAAAAAGCATTTGACAAAATACAGCATCCATTCTTGCTCAGCAATTAAGGTATAGGTAGAACATACCTCAACATCACAAAGCCCATATACCGAAGACCCACAGCCAATAACCTCAATGCAGAAAAAAGGATAGTTTTTCCTCTACGGTCAGGAACAAGACAGGGATATCCACTCTCACCATTACTATTTAACGTACTACTGGACATCTTAGTCTCAGAAATCAAACAAAAAGAAAAGACATCCAAATTGGCAAGAAAGAAGTCAAACTTTCACTATTTGCAGATGACATGATACTCTATGTAGAAAACCAGATGGGGTGCCTGGGTGGCTCAGTGGGTTAAAGCCTCTGCCTTTAGCTCAGGTCATGATCCCAGGGTCCTGGTCAGTGGAGAGCCTGCTTCCTCCTCTGTCTCTGCCTGCCTCTCTGCCTACTTGTGATCTCTGTCTGTCAAATAAATAAAATCTTAAAAAAAAAAAAGAAAACCAGAAAGATTGCACACACACAGAAATGCTAGAACTAGTACATGAATTCAGCAAAATCAATGTACAGAAATTGGATGCATTTCTATACACCAATACACCAATAATGAAGCAGGAGAAAAAAATAATCAAGGAATCGCTCCCATTTACAGCTGCACCAAAACCCGTAAGATACCTAGGAATAAATCTAACCAAAGAGGTAAAAGATCTGTACTCTCTAAACTATAAAACACTGATGGAAGAAACTAAAGAGGGCGCAAAGAAACGAAAAAACATTCCATGCTCAAGGATTGGAAGAAGATACATAGTTAAAATATATTTATTACCAGAAGCCTAAGTCCTCTCAGTGTAGGAGGATTCTTCAGCCACTATGTCAACTGGCACAGATGTTTCTCTTTCTTCATATGATGAAGACCAGGGATCTAAACTTATCCCAAAAGCCAGAGAGGAGTTGTTTGTTCCCATTGGCATGGTGGCATCTGCAGCAATTGTTACATAGGGATTATATAAATTGAAGAGCAGGGGAAATACTAAAATGTCTGTTCACCTGATTGACACGTGTGTGACAGCCCAAGGCTTTGTTGTGGGAGCAATGACTCTCGGTATGGGTTATTCCATGTATAAGGAATTCTGGGCAAATCCTAAACCTTAGAAGAAGAGAAACTGTCTCGGTTTTGTTGGTGCTGCTTGCTTTAGTTAGGCATCTCATGTTGAGTTTATATGTTTACGTTGAAAATAAATTGTTTGAATGGGTCAGACAATTAAAAAATGTTGGTATCACAATTCCAGACATCAAGCTATATTACAAAGCTACAGTGATCAAGACAGTATGGAACTGACACAAAAAAAGACACTTAAATCAATGCAACAGAACAGAGAATTCAGAAATGGACCCTCAACTTTGTGTTCAACTAATCTTCAACAAAACAGGAAAGAATATCCAATGGAGAAAAGACAGTCTCTTCAACAAATGGTGGTGGGAAAACTGGACAGCAACATGCAGAAGAATAAAATTGGACCATTTTTCTACATCATATACATAAATAAATTCAAAATGGATTAAAGACCTAAATGTGAGACAGGAAACCAACAAAATCCTAGTAGAGAACACAGGCAGAAACCTCTTTGACCTCTGCTGTAGCAACTTCTTACTAGTCATGTTGACTAGAGGCAAGGGAAACAAAAGCAAAAACGAACTACTGGGACTTCATCAAAATAAAAAAAAACTTCCACACAGCAAAGGAAACAATCAACAAAATTAAAAGGCAGCCTATAAAATAAGAGAAGATATCTACAAATGACATATCTGATAAAGGGTCATTATCCAAAATCTATAAAGAACTTATCAAACTGATCACCCAAAAAAATGAATAACCCAGTTAAGAAATAGGCAGAAGGTGGGGCGCCTGGGTGGCTCAGTGGGTTAAAGCCTCTGCTTTCGGCTCAGGTCATGATCCCAGGGTCCTGGGATCGAGCCCCGCATCGGGCTCTCTGCTCAGCAGGGAGCCTGCTTCCTCCTCTCTCTCTGCCTGCCTCTCTGCCTACTTGTGATCTCTGTCAAATAAATAAAATCTTTAAAAAAAAAAAAAAGAAATAGGCAGAAGGCATGAATAGACATCTTCTCAAAAAAGACAATCCAATGCGGTTGGTAAGTGCCTTTATCTCCTCACTATAAACTTGTATGGCACTGGATACCTCTCTTTCCTAATGGTGTCTAAAGTTGTAGTATATACTTATCTTTATGATTGTCTTGTTAATGTTTTACTCATGTTATAAGGCTGGGTCCATGTGTTCTTTTGCTCAGCATTTTCTATCATTACCTAAACAATAAATGATACATAATATCTGCTCATTAAATAATGAAAAAAATTAAATTTGAAAATACTTTATTACAGTAAATCGTTTAATATTTAAAAAATATAAAGTATAGGGACGCCTGGGTGGCTCATTTGGTTGAGCAGCTGCCTTCGGCTCAGGTCATGATCCCAGCGTCCTGGGATCGAGTCCCACATCGGGCTCCTTGCTCAGCAGGGAGCCTGCTTCTCCCTCTGCCTCTGCCTGCCACTCTGTCTGCCTGTGCTTGCTCTCTCTCTCTCTCTCTGACAAATAAATAAACAAAATCTTTAAAAAAATAAAATAAAATAAAATAAATAAAGTATGAAAAAATAAAGTCATGGCATCAATATTCAGACAAAAATCTGACCAGCAGACATATGAAAAGATGCTCAACATCACTAAATGTTAAAAATAGCTAACCTAGACATACAAATGCCCAACAGACCCATGAAAACACGCTTGACATCAGTGATCATCAGAGAAATACAAATCAAAACTTCAATGAGATAACACCTGACACCTGTCAGAATGGCTAAAATTAACAAGTCAGGAAACAATGGATATTGGCGAGAATGTGGAGGAGGGGAAACCTCTTACACTGTTGGTGGGAAAAGAGTATGAAGGTTCCTCAGAAAGAGAAAACAGACCTACCCCATGACCCAAAAATTACACTATTAGGTATTTACCAAAAGGATACAAAATTGCAGATTTGAAAGGGTACATGCACCCCAATGTTTACAGCAGTATCAACAATAGCCAAACTATGGGGAGAGCCCAAAGGTCAATCCACTGATGAATGGAGATGTGGTGTGTACACACACACACACACACACACACACACACACACACAGAGGAATATTACTCAGCCATCAAAAAGAATGAAATCTTGCCATTTCATTAACATGGATGGATCTAAAGTGTGTTATGTTAAGTGAAAATAAGTTAGTCAAAGAAATACAAATACTATATGATTTCACTCATATGTGAAGTTTAAAAAACAAAACAGATGAACATATGGGAAGGGGGGAAAATGTGCGAGGAAAATAAACCAAAGGAGACTCTTAATGACAGAGAACAAATGGAGGGTTGATGGAAGAAGGCAGGTGGGGGGTGGGCTGAGTAGGTCATGGGTATTTAGCAAAGTACTTGTTGTAATGAGCACTGGGTTTTATATGTAACTGATCAAGCACTAAGTTCTACTCCTGAAACCAGTATTATACTATTATGTTAACTAACTGGAATTTATAAAAATTTGAACAAAAAAGAGTATTCTACCAACAATGCTATCATTCACAGAAGGATAGATAGATAAAGAGCTCCCAGACAAATAAAACTTAAATTCATCACTACTAAACCTGCCCTACAAGAAATGTTAAGAGGGATAATCTGAGTGAGAAGATTATACCCTAAGGAGTAAGAAGAAAGGAAGCACAAAAGCAGTAAAATTAAGTAAATCTAAGAAATAGATGAATTCACAAAATAAAAGGATGAAAAATAAGACACCATATATGAAAACACGGTGGGGTGGGGAGAAAAGTAAAACTTTAGTTTGTTAGGAATGGGTTTGAACTTAATCAACCATCAGCTTATATTCAGAAGATGATATATATAAGCATAATGGTAACCACAAGTCAAAAGCTGGTAAGGGATACACAAAACATAAAGAGAAAGGAATCCAAGCATATCACTAATGAACAGAAGCAAACAATGAGAAGAGAGCAAGAGAAGTGAGACAGAAGTACTACAAAAACAATCATAAAACAGATAACAACATGCCAATAAATACATAACTATTAATAATTACTTTGAATGTAAATGGACTAAATACTCCAATCAAAAGACATAAAAGTGAAGGAAGCAATAACAAAGCAAGATCCATCTATGTGCTACCTACAAAAGACTCACTTCAGACCTAAAGATACATGCATGTTGAAAGTGAAGGATGGAAAAACATTTATTATGTGAAAGGAAGTGAAAAGAAAGCTAAACTAGCAATATTTATATAGGACAAAATAGACTTTAAAACATCGACTGTAAGAGACAAAAAAGGAGACTACATAATCATAAAGGGAACAATCCAAAAAGAAAACGTAACAACTGCAAATATATATGAACCCAACATGGGAGCACACATAAAAACAAAGCAGCTAATAACAAACCTAAAGGAAGCAATTGATAGTAATTCAATAACAGTAGGGGATTTAATTTACATCAATAGATCATCCAAACAAAAAATCAAAAAGTAAATAGTGGCTTTGAAGGACACATTGGAACATATGAATCCAAAAGATACATTCAGAACATTCCAACCTAAAACAGCAGAATACACATTCTTTTCTCATACACATGGAGCATTCCCCAAAACAGATGATATGTTAGGCCACAAAACAAGTCTCCAAAAATTCAAAAAGGTAGAAGTCATACCATGTATCTTTTCTAACACTAGCACTATGAAACTAAAATCAACCACAAGAAAAAAATGTGGAGAACACATAAAAACATGAAGATTAGGGGATACCTAGGTGGCTCAGTGAGTTAAAGCCTCTGCCTTCAGCTTAGGTCATGATCCCAGGGTCCTGAGATCGAGCCCCACATCAAGCTCTCTGCTCAGCAGGGAGCCTGCTTCCCCCCCCCCACCTCTCTCTCTCTCTGCCTTCCTCTGCCTACTTGTGATCTCTGTCAAATAAATAAATAAAATCTTAAAAAAAATGAAGATTAAATAACGTGCTAATTAACAGTAAATGAGACAAATAAACAAGAAATCCAAGAGGAACTAAAAATAAATGTAAACAAGTGAAAACAAAAACACAATAGTCCAAAATCTTTCAGACACAGCTGTTCCAAGAAGGAAGTTTATAGCAAAACAGGCCTACCTCAAGAAGTATGAAAAACCCCAAATAAACTTACACCTAAAGGAACTAGAAAAAGAATAACAACTTAAACCCTAACAGCAGAAGGAAATAATAAAAATAAGAGCAGAAATATGGGCACCTGAGTGGCTCACTCGTTGAGGGCCCAACTCCTGGTTTAGGCCCAGGTCATGATCTTCCCAGTTAGAAGATGAAGACCTGCATCACGCTCCCCACTCGTATGGGGGTCTGCATCTCTCTGCCCCTCCCATCGCTTGCACGCATGTGCTCTGTCAAATAAGTAAGTAAATCTTTAAAAATAAAAATAAGAGCAGAAGTAAAAAAGAAACAAAATACAACAGATCATTGAAACCAGGAGCTGGTTGTTTGAAGAAATCAACAAAATTGAAAACCTTATCCAGACTCATCAAAAAATAAAGAGGGAGAACATAGAACTGGAAATGAAAAGAGTTGAAATAACAACCAACGACACAGAAATACAAAGGATTATACAAGAATATTATGAAAAAGTATATGCCAACAAACTGAACAGCCTACAAGAAATGGAAAAATTCCTAGAAACATAATCTCCCAAAAGTGAATCAGTAAGAAATTTGATTTGAGCAGACTAATACCAGCATTAAGACTGAATCTGTATTCAAAAACAGATTGGAAAACTAAATCCACAATCAGATGGTTCACAGGTGAATTCTACCAAACATCTGAAGAGTTAATACCTATTCTTCTCAACTATTCCAAAAAGTAGAAGAGGAAAAAAAGCTTTCAAACTCATTCAATCAGGCCAGTGTAACCCCAAAACCAGATAAAGCCTCCACTAAAAAAAGAGTACCAAAGGGCAATATCCCTGGTGAACAGAGATGCAAAATTCCTCACCAAATATTAGGAAAGTGAATCCAACAATACATTAAAGAATCATTTACCATGATCAGGCAGGATTTATTCCTGGGATGCAAGGTGAGTCAATATACACAAATATGTCAATGAGATACATCTCATTCAATATAGAAAGGATAAAAACCATATGATAATATCAAAAGGTGCAGAAAAAGGATTCAACAAAGTACGACATCCATTCATGACAAAAACACTCAAAGTAGGTTTAGTGGGAACATACCTCAAAATAATAAAGGCCATTTATAAAAAAAAAAAAAAACATAGCTGCCATCATCGTTAATGGGGAAAGAACTGGGAGCTTTTCCCCTAAGGTGAAGAACAAAACATGGGATGTCCACCCTTATCACTATTACAGAATATAGTACTGCAAGTCTTAGCCATAGGAATCAGAAAATAAAAAGAAATAAAAACCATCCAAATTGGTAAGGAAGTAGACAAACTTCTACTATTTCCAGATGACATGATACTATAATAAAGGAAACTCTAAAGACCAACAAAAAACTAGTAAAATTGATATACAAATTCAATAAAGTTGCAGGATATAAAATCAACCTATAGAAATCTGCTGAATTTCTATGCACTAATAATGAGGTACTAGAAAAAATTTTCTAAAATTTTTCTAAAATTTCTTAAAAAATACTAAAAAATAATCCCATTTATAATTTTACCAAAACCAAGAAGAACCTAGGAATAAACCTAACCAAAAAGGCAAAAGATATGTGCTCTGAAAACTAAAGAACACTTGTGAAAGAAAGGACACAAGGAAATGGAAAAACATTCCATGCTCATTGATTGGAAGAACATACACTGTTAAAATGTCTATATTAACCAAAGCAATCTACACATTTAATGCAATCCCTATCAAAATACCAACAGCGTTTTTCACAGAACTATAACAAACAATCCCAAAATTTGTACAGAACCACAGAAGCCCCCAAATAACCAATGCAATCTTGAAAAGGAAGAACAAGATATACTACAAAGCTGTAGTAATCAAAAGTATGGTACAGACACAATAAAATACACATAGATTAATGGAATATAATAGCCCAGAAATAAATCCAAGATTATATGGTTGATTAATTTTCAACAAAAGAGACAAGAATATGCAATGGGAAAAAGTCTCTTCAACAAATACTGGGAAAACCAGACAATAGTCAAAAGAATGAGGGTGCCTGGGTGGCTCAGTAGGTTAAGCCTCTGCCTTCAACTCAGGTCATGATCTCAGGGTCCTGGGATGGAGTCCTGCATCTGGCTCTCTGCTCAGCAGGGAGCCTGCTTCCTCCTCTCTCTCTGCCTGCCTCTCTGCCTACTTGCGATATCTCTCTCTCTCTCTCTCTCTCTCTCTGTCAAATAAATAAATAAATAAATAAAAATCTTTAAAAAAAAAAAAGAATGAAACTGGACCACTTTCTTATACCATACACAGAAATAAACTCAAAATGCACTGAAGACCTAAATGTGAGATCTGAAACCATAAAAATCCTAGAAGAGAACACAGTAATTTCTCTGACATCCACCATAGCAACATTTTTCTAGGTAAGTCTTCTGAGGCAAGGGAAACAAAATCAAAAATAAACTATGGGAACTACATCAAAACACAATCTTCTGCACAGCAAAGGAAACAATCAACAAAACTAAAAGGCAACCTACTGAGTGGGAGAAGATATTTGCAAATGACATATCCAATAATGGGTTAGTATCCAAAATATATAAAGAACTTACACACCTCAACACCCAAAAAAAAAAAAACCCACAGATAATCCTATTTAAAAATGGGCAAAAGACATCAAGAAAAATTTTTTCCAAAGAATACATAGAGATGGCCAACATGAAAAGATGTTCAACATCAACTCATCATCAAGGAAATGCAAATCAAAACCACAATGAGATATCACCTCAGACCTGTCAGAACAGAAGAAATCTAAAGCACAAGAAACCACAAGTGTTTGCAAGGATGTAAAGAAAAAGGAACCCTTGTGCACTGTTGCCAAGAATGCAAACTGTGCAGCCACTATTGAAAACCACAGAGAGGTTCCTCAAAAAACTAAAATTGGAATAACCATATGATCCAGTAATTCCACCACTGGGTATTAACCCCAAAACACAAAAACACTAATTTGAAAAGGTATGTGCACACCTATGTTTACTGCAGATTATTTACAATAGCCAATATATGGAAGCAACCCAAGTATCCATCAATAGATGAATAAAGACAATGTGGTATGTATCTACCATGGAATATTACTCAGCCATAAAAAAGAATGAAATGTTACCATTTGCAATAACATGGATAGATCTAAAGGATATAGTGCTAAGCCAAGCAAAGTCAGTCAGTCAAAGACAAATACTATATGATTTCACTTGTATGTGGAATTTAAGAAACAAAACAAAGAAAAAAAGTCACAAACAAAAGAAAAGAAATTGGTGGTTACCAGAGGGCAGGTGGGTAGGTGAAGTAAGTGAAAGGGACTAAGAGCACTCTTAATGTGCAGAATTGCTGAATCACTATACTGTACAACTGAAAATAATATAAAACTGAATTTTAGTTATACTAGAATTTAAAAATAAATTAATGAAAAAACAAAACTATCAATATCAATTCATGAAAATATTAACACAGATATCCACTTTCTCTGTGAAAGGGCCTGTAACCAAAGATGTCCTGGAGAGAATGAACAGAACACTGTACAACCAGACGTTGTTTTCTAAAAAAAAGTATCTCACTAAAAGGAACTGGAACTCCTTGGAGAAATAACTGATTTCTGGGCCAGGTAAAGGACAATGCAAAATATACATTCAACATCTTATGAGGGCAGAAAGTAATGAAGTGCTCTAGGATGGTGATGTGTAAAAGGGTTAGCGGGAGCCACACAGAAGGGCCTCCCACTTGCCACAAGTGATACAAAAGAATACTGAAATAAATAATGATAGAGATATTAACAAAGAAAGAATATTAGCATATACAAATTAAACAAATGAAGAGAGAATAGAACGTAAAGCCCTCCCATATACTTATAGCAATATATCAACTAAAACATATAAATAATAAAAATTATTCAGCATTTGGAACCCATCAAAGCAATATATCATTCAGCCAAGAATCATGAATGGATACTACAGTATGCCGAATTTCTACATATGGCCCCCAAGATTTCATGCTCCCTAATCTCCAGAACCTATGAATGTGAGGAAATGCCACTTCCATGACTGTACTATGTAAAACAGCACCACTGACCTTAAGAATTGGAGGGAGGGGTGAAAGGAATTTGGCTAGTGTAATCACGAGTCTTAACAATAGATAAATTTCTCCAGATGATGGCTGAAGAAGAAAGCAAAGGAGTTATATTCAAAGCATGAGACTCAACGTGCTGGCTTTGAACATGGAGGGGGCCATTAGAGAAGAAATACAAACAGCCTTAAGCTAAGACAGAGGAACCTGGCCAACAGCCAGCAAGAAATGGGAACCTTAGACCTATAACCACAAGGACTTGAATTCTGGCAACAACCTAAATGAGCACAGACATGGATTTTTCCACAGAGCTTTCAGAAAGGAACACAGTCTCAATGATACGTTAACTTTAACCTTGTGATACCCTAAGGAGAGCCCAGAAAGGCTCACTGAACTCCTGACCTAAAGAACTGTGAAATAATACATTTGGATAATTATAAGCTGCCATGTTTGGGGATATTTGCAACAGAAAACACGTAAGTTAAGTTTTGATAATGAAAAAGAATACCTAAAGAGTTTCACAGTAATATCCTACGAATTACTTATTAGTTAGAAAGGAATAAATCATTAAATTTGTAGTGGATTAATCCAGCATAACAACCACAGTCAAGTAACCTAAGTTAATATCACCAATAAAAGAAAAAATTACAGGGGTGCATGGGTGGCTCAGTCAGTTAAGCATCTGCCTTTGGGTCAGGTCATCCATCATGCCAGGGTCCTGGGATGGAGCCCACATCAGCCTCCCTGCTCAGCAGGGGGCCTGCTTCTGCCTTTCCCTCTGCCTGCTGCTCCCCCTGCTTGTGGACTTATGTGCACTCTCTGTCAAATAAATTAAATCTTTAAAAAAATAAAGCTTTAAAAAATAGAAAAAATTATATCATGTGCCTTGTGATATGATGTACTGACAAGAATACCACACCACATATTAACCCCAACAAAAATAAATAACCTGAAATCCAATTTAACTAATCAGACAAATTCACATCAATGCCACCAATGTAATAGACCTGTACATTTCAAAAGTATCATGGCTCCAACAGACAAAGAAATGGTTTTAGATTTAAAAGGACTAAAGTGGGGGTGCCTGGGTGGCCCAGTCATTAAGCATCTGCCTTTGGCTCAGGTCATGATCCTAGGGTCCTGGGATCGAGCCCCTTGTCGGGTTCCCCAACTCTGCAGGAAGCCGCCTTCTCCCTCTCCCACTCCCCCTGCTTGTGTTCCCTCTCTCAGTCTCTCTGTCAAATAAATAAATAAAATCTTCTTAAAAAAAATAAAAGAACTAAAGAGGGGCGCCTGGTTAGCTCAGTCAGTTAAGCATCCAATTTGGTTCCGGCTCAGGTCATGATCTCATGGGTGGTGAGAGCGACCCCATCATCCACATTCAGCACAGAGTCTGCTTGAGACTCTTTCCCCCTTCCTCTTCCTACCACTCTTCTCTTGCGTGCACACTCTCTCAAATAAATAAATAAAATCTTTTTAAAAATAAAATAAAAATAAAAAGACAGACAAGACAACTATCTGCTGCCTATATATGTTGTCTTCAGGTGGATACTTGACTTGGGAGGAAAAATTTATCTATAAAAACACTGTTGGGGCAATTTTTGAATTAAGAATAAGGACTATGGATTAGATAACACTATATATTTAGTTTTACCCACCTACTTACCATTCCCATTATTCAATACTTCTTACATTTAGGTGTTGCCATTTCAAATTATTTTCCTTCTGATTTAAGAAAACCCTTTAATATTTCATCTATTGTAGGTCTACTGACACGACAGAGTTCTCATTTTTTGTCTATATTAACTCCAGCTTCACTTTTGAAAGATGATTTCACTGCATATGCATATACAGTTCCAAGTTAGCAATTATTTTCATTTCGTACTTTAAAGAAATCATTTCATTATCATGTAGCTTCTATCATTCATGTTGTTGACTGTACTATCATTGTTTTTGCTTTTCCTTTGAAAGCAGTAATTTTTTTTCCTGTTTGCTTATAAGTTTTTCTCTTGGTTTTTTGTTCTTTAGGAGCTTAATTATAATATATCTAGTTATTATTTTCTTTATATTTATCCTGCTTGAGGTTCACAGAGTTTCATGAATCCATGGCTTGATGCCTTTCATCACTTTCAGAAAATGCTCAGCTAGGTTTCTGACCCATTCTATCTTTTCTCCCTTCTGAGATTCTAATTACACATACGGCTGAACTTCTTACTGTGGTCTACTTCTCTTATACTTTTTGTACATACTGTATTTGTGGTGCATGTGCATGTGCGGGGTGTGTGTGTGGGTGTGTGTGTATTCAGCTCTTACATATGTAGCCACCCTTGAAAACCTCAAAAATGATCATCACATGATACAGGACACTTTTAAAAAGGAGAAAAGGAGGTAGAAAGGAGGTATTGAGACTTTTTTGTTAAGAAAAAATGCACCAGGGACACCTGGGTGGCTCAGTGGGTTAAAGCCTCTGCTTTCGGCTCAGGTCATGATCCCAGGGTCCTGGGATCAAGCCCCGTATCGGGCTCTCTGCTCAGCAGGGAGCCTGCTTCCTCCTCTCTCTCTGCCTGCTTCTCTGCCTACTTGTGATCTCTGTCAAATAAATAAATAAAATCTTTAAAAAAAAAAAGAAAAAATGCACCAATTCTATTCAGAGAAGTTATGAAACAATGTAAAAATTTAACTCATAGAGGTGCCTGGGTGGCTCAGTGGGTTAAAGCTTCTGCCTTCAGCTCCAGGTCATGATCTCAGGGTCCCGGGATTGAGCCCCGCATCCGGCTCTCTGCTCAGCAGGGAGCCTGCTTCCCTTCTTCTCTCTCTGCCTGCCTCTCTGCCTTTGTGATCTCTGTCTGTCAAATAAATAAATAAAATCTTTAAAAAAAAATTTAACTCGGGGCGCCTGGGTGGCTCAGTCAGTTAAGCTGCTGCCTTCAGCCCAGGTCATAATCCCAGGGTCCTGGGATCAAGTCCCCCATCAGGCTCCTTGCTCGTCAGGGAGCCTGCTTCTCTCTCTGCCTCTGCCTGCCATTCTGCCTGCTTGTTCTCTCTCTCTCAATCTCTCTGACAAATAAATAAAATCTTTAAAAAAAAAATTTAACTCGGGGCGCCTGGGTGGCTCAGTGGGTTAAAGCCTCTGCCTTCAGCTCAGGTCATGATCCCGGAGTCCTGGGATCTAGCCGGGCATCGGGCTCTCTGCTCAGCAGGGAGCCTGCTTCCTCCTCTCTCTGCCTGCCTCTCTGCCTACTTGTGATCTCTGTCTGTCAAATGAATAAATAAAATCTTTAAAAAAAAAACTTAACTCATATACACAAATAACTAATATATTTCTATACTGCTCCCACCTCTTCTAATACTACCTATTTTTCATAGTGAACATTTATCACCCATGCTATAAGATATCTCCATTATGCATAAAATCATAGTGCATCCTTCTCTAAGCACCTATCCATATAACCTTACATTTTACTTATCTAAATTAAAATCTCCACTTATCAGATACCAGCTAAACACTAGTTTCAGAAGGGCTAATAAACCCTTCAATAGCTGCTCCCTCCCAAAACTAAATGGAAAATAGACTAGAAGATATTGCACATTATTTCTCAATTTACCTGTGCTTTGGTTCATCACAAGTCTTGGAGGAGAACTTGTTTCTTCAGATTCTTCTGATGAGTGTGCCAGGAAGTCATGAAGCTTCTGCACCAATGTATTCAACTTGCTTTCACTATCAAAACAAAAATTTAAAGAACTTCTTTAATTAGCCTGTCATGTATTTAATCAAATGTAAAGGTCTAACAACCTGAAAACATACCTATACTGTAAGTGGTCTGACGAATACATATTCAAAATAAAAGTAAATGAATTTTCATTATTTCACTAAAGATTTGAAAACATGAGTAAAATGCTGACATGACTTTGCTTTACATCACTTAAAATAATAATAATGTATCAAATATATTTACTAAATACTTACTCCCTGGAAGCCTTCTGTATTTTTTAAATCACTCTATCTTCTGCTTGTCACAGAATAATTAATGACAAAAAGATGAAGAAAATCCAAAACAGAACTTAGTAGAGCTCACAGATTCCCAGGGAAATATTTATGTAACTAAATCATTACAGCATATCCTGCTAAGTTATATTAATAGGTATATCTGTAACCCAACAGATTTATAAAAGCTGAAACCTTAAAAGAATGCACAAAATAAACATGTATCCCATTTCTAATACAGGATTTACTAAACTTAAAAGAGGAAAAATAGATAAAACTGACGACTGAAATTTAAAACTTTTGTGTATTCAAAGATACCATTAAGAAAGTGAAGAGATGAGTCATACAACTGAAGAAAACTATTTTCAAATCATACATCTGAAAAGGTATTAATATCCTTTTGCATAATATATATATCCTTCAAATAAGATGGTATATCTTCCTTAAAGGCTTTTTACTGGACACCTGGGTGGCTCAGTCCTTAAACAGCTGCCTTTGGCTCAGGCCATGATCCCAGGGTCCTGGTATTGAGCCCTGCCTCAGGATCCCTGCTCAGCAGGAAGCTTGCTTCTCTCTCTCCCCCTGCTTGTGTTCCCTCTCTCTCACTGTGTCTCTCTCTGTAAAATAAATAAATAAAATCTTCTTAAAAAATTAAAAAATAGATTTTTAATCCTTTTAATAAATAATTTTTATAATTTAACAATAAAAAAACAAAGGACCCAATTTAAAAATGGGCAAAGGACATAGGCACCTGGGTGGCTTAGTTGGTTAGGCAACTGCCTCCAGCTCAGGTCACGATTCTGGAGTCCCAGGATCTGGAGTCCCAGGATCAAGTCCACATCAGGCTCCCTGCTCAACAGGGAGTCAGCTTCTCCCTCTGACCCTCCCCCACCTCAAGCTTGCTGGCTCTCTTTCATTCTCTCTCAAATAAATAAAATCCTAAAAAAAAACGGACAAAGAACATAGATATACACTTCTCCAAAGAAGATATACAAAGCGCCAGTAAACACATGAAAAATGTTCAAGATTATTAGTCATTAGAAAAATGCAAATCAAAACCACAAGATACTATTTTACACTCATTAGGGTGGATATAATAATTTTTAAATGAAAAGTAAGGGTTGGCAAGGGTTTAGAGAAACTGGAATCACACTTTAGAGATAATCTTTGCATTGTGTAAGTCTCATTTGTGGAAATAGTATTTTAAACACACCAACACCAACTATTTAAAAAGGCAACATTTATCAATCCTTCTGTAAAGTGAACAATCTTCCTAAGACAAAACCACACACATTAACTAATAATCAGTTTTATAACTATGAACTATTACGAATGATATTTTTTATTAAATCTAGACATAGTTGTCACTTTCTTCCTCTCTCTACCAAAATATGAAGCTGACTCAACCAGTACTACACACATTACTTAATTATATATGCTAAATAAGCCCTTAAAGCCATCCTTCAGGAATGGTTAAAAATCTCTATTGAGAAACAATGTGTTCAGCCTTCATGCTTATAGTCACACAATTTTAACAGTGGCTTGATGAAGATGACCTGTGAAATCTGACCTGCCTATCTGCAGGTAGATCAAAAAAAATTTAATTCTTCCTGTAAACTAATCACATCATCAATGACAAGATTTTAGACAAGTTTTGAGTCCTAATTTCAGTATTCATAACTACAGGCTAATTTCTTTCCCTTGGATATTTTACTATATTTTTTTCCCACAAGGAACTGTAGAATTCCAAATATTTTATGTGTATTCTTTTGTACTATTATTTTGGAGATGTTGATGCACAGAGGAACTAGCCTCTTTTTAAATTAAATTTTTTATCATGAGATAAATGTAGATTCACATGCAGTTTTAAGAAAGCTTCTGTGTATTCATTACCCACTTTCCTTCAATGATAATGTCTTACATAACTATTTTTCACTTTCAATTCATTCATCTACCTGTTCCCATAGATGGGCTGCTGTGCTTAAGACACAACAATGGACCACACAGTCTCTGAAATTTAGTTATACGATCATGGGTATGATCACATTGACCAAAATGGTTTTTCTGGAAAAATGAACAGTAAGTAATTTAAAATTTTTGTTCACATGATTGTTTAAAATAGCACTGACAAAAATACTATTATCCAAGCAGGAAAGAGTTACATTATCTCTGTTCACAAGATGGCAACTTATATGCAGAAAACCTCAACTATATCACAAAAAATTTCTGAGACAGTTAATAAACAAATTCAGTAAAGTTAGTGGATACAAAATCAACACACAAAAACCAGTTGCACTTCTATACACAAACAATGAACAGTCCAAAATGGAAATTAAGAAACTGATTCCATTTAATAGCATTGAAAACAGTGAAATATTTTAGAATTAATTTAACCAAGAAGGCGAAAGATTTGTACAGTGAAGATTGCAAAACAGCACTGTTTTCACTACTCAAAGAAATTAAAGACACATATAAATGGAAACCCTGTGTTGAGGGATTAGAAAAAGTAAATACTGTTAAAATAACAATATTACACAAACTACCTAGAGATTCGTTTCAACCCCTATCAAAATCCCAACGCATTTTTTGCAAAAATAGAGAAACCCATCCTAAAATTCATGGAGAAGCTCATGGAATCCCAAAGCACCAAAACAATCATGAAAAAGAAGAAAGTTGGAGAACTCACACTTCTTGATTTCAAAACAAACAGCAGAGCTAAAATAATCGAAACAGTGTGGTCTGGACAAAAGGACAAATATACAGACCGCTGGAATAGAGAACTCAAAACTAAACCCTTGTATAGATATGGTCAATGATTTTCAACAGGGGTGTTGAGATATTCAATTGAGAAAGGGCAGTTCTTTCAATAAATAGTGCTAGGAAAACTGGATCCACATGCCAAAGACTGAAGCTGGACCCTTGCCTGACATCATACATAAAAATTAACACAAAAAGCATCAAAAAACTAAACACAGTAGCTAAAACTATTAAATTTCTGGAAGAAAACATAGGGAAAAATTCTTCATGACATTATATTCCATGATGATTTCTTGAATACGACACAAAAAGTACAATGCAACAGAAGAAAAAAAAATAGACAAACTGGATTTCATCAAAATGAATACCTTCTGTGCATCAAAGTACACCATCAAGAGAGTGAAAAGACAACCCAGAGAATATGAGAAAATATTTCCAAATCATATATCTGAAATGGTATTCATATCCAGAACATAAGAAAATCCTAGAACTCAACAACAACAAAAATTTAAGGGGCGCCTGGGTGGCTCAGTCAGTTAAGTGTCTGCCTTTAGCTCAGGTCATGATCCCAAGGTCCTGGGATCGAGCCCTGCATCAGGCTCCCTGTTTGGCAAGGAGTCCGCTTCTCCCTCTCCCTCTGTCTCTTTCTGCTGATCCCCCGCTTGTGCTCTTTCTCTGTCAAATGAATAAATAAAAATCTTTAAAAAAAATTAAAAATAGGTAAATGACTTAAATAGATATTTCTCAAGAAGAAAAGATGTACAAATATCCAATGAACACACATAAAGAGACTCTACATTGCTAATTATTAGGGAAAAGCAAATCAAAACCACAATGAGATACCATTTCACACCTATTTATGTTACCAAAAAATGGAAAATAACAAATCCTGATAAGGATGTAGAGAAATTAGAACACTGAATGTACTGCTGGTAGGAATACTGAATGGTTCAAACACTGGAGAAAAATAGTATGGTAATACCTCAAAAAGTAAACATGGAATTGCCATATGACCCAGCAATTCCACCTCCAAGTATGTATCTAAAAGAAAATGAAAGCTGGGACTTACACACCAACATTCATACCAGCATTATTTTTAAGAACCAAAGGTACAAATAACCAAAATCCATCAAAGACAGATAAATGGAAAAATAAAACACAACAGATACATGAAATAAAAGGAATGATATTCCCCAAAAAGGAATGAAATTCTGATACATGCTATAACATAAATGAAATTTGAAAACCTTATACTAAATGAGTAAGCCAGACACAGCAATAGGACAAATATTGTATAAATTCCACATAGTTGAGGTTCCTAAAATAGCCAAATTCATAGAAAAGGAAAGCATATTACAAGGCTAGAAGGGGGAGGTAATACACAGTTACCATTAATGGAAACAGTTTTGTGTTGAAAATTATGGAAATGTTTTCGAAATGGAGAGCGATAATGATTGTACAAGAATGTCAATGTACGTATCTAAAGGCAATGAATCACACACTTAAATATGGTTAAAATGGTAAATATCTTAAAAAACTTTCTGATATATGAGACAAACATTATAAAGTTATTGGAAGAGTTTGTGTTGCACATGGCCGCTAAAGATATAAACAAAGAACTGCATTGCTTACACTAGAGAAAATTTGGAAATAACCCAATTATTCACAAATAAACAGAATGAATAGACTGTATGTTCACACAACACAATCATATATAGCACTTAAATAAATGATCCAGAACCACATGAATCAATATAGACTAAAAACAGTTCAAATGGGACTTCAGCTTCATTTACAAAATTCTAGGATTATAAAAGTCTGAAGGAAATACCATTAAATTTTAAGTGCCATTTATTTTAATAATAAAACAACTTACCTTCATATAAGCCCACAAAACAAGCCCCAACAAATTGAAAAATATTGAAGTCATACCATACATATATTCTAAACACAACATTCCGAAACTAGAAGTCAACCACAAGAAAAAATCTAGAAAGACCACAAATACATGAAGATTAAATAACATGCTACTAAACAATGAATGGGTCAACCAAGAAATCAAAGAAGAAATAAAACAGGACATGGAAACAAAGGAAAATGAAAACACAATGGTCCAAAACCTCTGGGAGGAAGCAAAAGTGGTTCTAAGAGGAAAGCTTATACCAATAGAGGTATATATCGAGATGCAAGAAAAATCTCAAATAAACAACCTAACCTTAAACCTAAAGGAGCTAATGAAAGAAAAACAAACAAAACCTAAAACCAGCAAAAGAAAATAAAGATTAGAGCAGAAATAAATGATACAGAAACTAAAAACAAAAACAATAAAACAGATCAATGAAACCAGAAGCTGGTTTTTCTAAGATCAACAAATTGATAAAGCTCTAGCCAGACTTATCAAGAAAAAAAGAGAAAGGACTCAAATTAATAAAGTCATAAATAAGAGAAAAGAAATAACAACCAACACCAGAGAAATACAAGAGAATATTATGAAAAATATTAATAACAACAAATTGGACAACAAATCGATTTACAAGAAATCTTAAATTCCTAGAAACATATAAATCACCAAAACTGAAACAGGAAGAAATAGAAAATTTGAACAGATGAATAACCAGCAAAGAAATTGAATCAGTAATCAAAAAACTCCCAACAAACACAAGTCCAGGACCAGATGGCTTCACAGGTGAATTCTACCAAACAATTAAGAGTCAGGCGCCTGGGTGGCTCAGTGGGTTAAAGCCTCTGCCTTCGGCTCAGGTCATGATCCCAGAGTCCTGGGATGGAGCCCCGAGTCAGGCTCTCTGCTCTGCAGGAAGCCTGCTACCCACCGCCCACCCCCCACACCCGGCCTGCCTCTCTGACTACTTGTGATCTCTCTGTCAAATAAATAAATAAATAAAATCTTTCTAAAAAAGAGAGAGAGAGAGAGAGAGAGTTAATACCTATTTTCCTCACACTATTAAAAAAAAAAAAGGAAAAGGAACTAAAACCTCTACACTATGAGGCCAGCATTACTCTAATACCAAAACCAGATAAAGACACAACTAAAAAAGAGAACTGAAAGCCAATATCCTTGATAAACATAGATGTAAAAATTCTCAACAAAATACTAGCAAGGCAAATCCAACAGTACATTAAAAAAAAAATCATTCACCAGGATGCCTGGGTGGCTCAGTCTGTTAAGCATCTGCCTTTGGCTCAGGTCATGATCCCAGGCTCCTGGGATCGAGTCCCACATCGGGCTCTTTGCTCAGCGGGGAGCTTCCTTCTCCCTCGCCTTCTGCCTACAACTCTCCCTGCTTGTGCTCTCTTTCTGTCAAGTAAATAATAATAATAAAATCTTTAAAAAAAATCACTCACCATGATCAAGAGGGATTATTCCTGGGTTTCAAGAGTAGTTCAATATTCACAAATAAAGCAATGTGATATATCACATTAATAAGAGAAAGGATAAAAACCATATGATGATTGCACTATATGCAAAAAAAAGCATCAACAAAGTATAACATCCATTTATGATATAAACTCTCAACAAAGTAGGTTTAAAGGGAATATACTTCAACATAATAAGGGTCACATACGAAAAGCCCACAGCTAATACCAGTTTCCCCAATGGAAAAATGGGGAAAAAACTGACAGCTTTGCCCCTAAGGTCAGGAACTAGATAGGGATGTCCGCTCTCACCACTTTTATTCAACAAAGTACTGGAAGTCCTAGCCTCAGCAATCAGACAAGAAAAAGAAATAAAGGGCATCCAAATTGGTAAGGAAGAAGTAAAACTCATTATTTGCAGATGACATGATACTCTATATAGGAAACCCAAAGATTCCACACACACACAAAAATGCTAGAGCTGATACATCAATTCAGTAAAGTCGCAGGATACAAAACCAACATACAGAAATCTGTTGAATTTCTATATATCAATAATGAAGTAGTAGAAGGAAAAACTAACAATCTCATTTACAGTTGCACCAAAAATAAGACACTTAGGAATTAACAACAAAGTGAAGCACCTGTACTCTAAAAACTATACAACACTGATGAAACAAATTGAAGAGGACACAAAGAAACAGAAAGACATTCTATACTCATGGATTAGATTAACAGATATTGTTAAAATGTCTATACTACCCAAAGCAAACCACACATTTAATGCAATCTTTACCAAAATACCAACAACACTGATTTTTAAAACCAAATCTTTGCTTTTTTTAAAGTAAGCTCTGCCCAACATGGGGTTTGAACTCAGAGCCCAAAAATGAAGAGTCCCGGGGAGCCTGGGTGGTTCAGTGGGTTAAAGCCTCTGCCTTCGGCCCAGGTCATGATCCCAGGGTCCTGGGATCGAGCCCTGCATCGGGCTCTCTGCTCAGCAGGGAGCCTGCTTCCTCCTCTCTCTCTGCTTGCCTCTCTGCCTACCTGTGATCTCTGTCAAATAAATAAATAAAATCTTTAAAAAAAATGAAGAGTCCCATGCTCTACTGACTGACCTAGACAAGCACTCCAGTAGCATTTTTCACAGAACTAGAACAAAAAAATCTTAAAAATTTGTATGGGACCAAAAAGACCCCAAATAGCCAAAGCAATCTTAAAAAAGAAAAATAAAGCCAGAAGTATCACAATTCGGGATATCAAGTTATTTTACAAAGCTGTAGTTCTCAAAACAGTATGATACTGGCACAAAAACAGAAACAGAACAGAACAGAAAACCCAGAAATAAACCCACAACTATATGGTCAATTAATCTTCAACAAAGCAGGAAGGAATATCCAATGGGAAAGGACAGTCTCTTCAACAAATGGTGTTTGGAAAACTAGACAGGTACATGCAAAAGAATGAAACTGGACTATTTTCTTACACCACACACAAAGACATTTCAAAATGGATAAAAGACCTAAATGTGAGATAAGAAACCATTAAAATCTCAGAAGAAAGCACAGGTAGTAAAGTCCCTGATATCGGCTGTAGCAACTAGATAGGTCTCCTGAGACAAGGGAAACAAAGCAAAAATAAACTACTGGGTTTCATCAAAATAAAAAGCTCCTGCACAGCAAAGGAAAACATCAACAAAACTAAAAGGGAACCTAATGAATGGGAGAAGACATTTGCAAATTACATATCTGATAAAGGGTTAATATCCAAAATACATAAAGAACTTATACAAATCCAAAACCAAATAATCCAATTAAAAAATGAGCAGAAGACATGAACAGACATTTCTCCAAAGAAGACATTCAGATGGCCAAAAGACAAAAAAAAAAGATGCTTAATGTCACTCATCATCAGGAAAATGCAAATCAAAACTATAATGAAATATGAACTCATACCTGTCAAAATGGCTAAATTCAAAAACAGAAGAAAACAGTGGTAGCAAGGATGTGCAGAAAAAGGAACCCTCATGCATTGTTGGTGGGAATGAAAACTGGTACAGCCACTCTAGAAAACAGTAAGGAGGTCCCTCAAAAAGTTAAAAATAGGGGCGTCTGGGTGGCTCAGTGGGTTAAAGCCTCTGCCTTCAGCTCAGGTCATGATCCCAGGGTCCTGGGATCGAGCCCCACATCGGGCTCTCTGCTCAGCAGGGAGCCTGCTTCCCTTCCTCTCTCTCTGTCTGCCTCTCTGCCTACTTGTGATCTCTGTCTGTCAAATAAATAAATAAAATCTTTAAAAAAGAAAAAAGTTAAAAATAGATCTACCTATGATCCAACAATCACACTACTGGGTATATACCCAAAAAATAAAAAACACTAATTCAAAGGGATACATGTACCTCTATGTTTATAGAAGCATTATTTACAATAGCCAAGGTATGGAAGTAGTCCAAGTGTTCATCAACTGATGAATGGATAAAAAAGATGTGGTGTATGTATGTGTCTGTGTGTGTGTATATATACAGACACATACACATATATATATACACATATAAAATGAATTACTCATCCAAAAATAAGAATGAAATCTTGCCATTTGCAATTACATGAGTGGAGCTGGAGTATAATGCTGAGCAAAGTAAGTCAAAGACAAATACCATATGATTTCACTCATATGTGGAATTTAAGAAATAAAACAAACAATATGAATTTAAGAAATAAAACAAACGAGCAAGGGGAATATAAAACAGAGAAAAATTAACAGACTCTTAATTGCAGAGAACAAACTGACAGTTACCAGAGAGGAGATGAGTGGAGGAATGGGTTGAATAGGTGATGAGGACGGAGACATGCACTTGTGATGAGCATCAGGTAATAATATACAGAGGATTGTTCAATCAGTATATTTCACACTTGAAACTAATGTTAAACTGTATGTTAGCTAACTAGAATTAAAATTAAAACTTTGTTTTTTTAATAAATGGTCATTCCTCAATCAGGAAAAGTAAGTAAGATTTTTATTTATTATTTGACAGAGAGAGAGAAGCAGCATAAGCAGGCAGAGGGGCAGAGGGAGAGGAAGGAAGTAGGCTCCCCACTGAGCAAGGAGCCTGATGCAGGACTGGATTCCAGTACCCTGGGATCGTAACAGGAGCTAAAGGCAGACGCTTAACCAAATGAGCCACCCAGGCCCCCCCTAAAATTACAAGTTTAAAAGAGAACAACACAAAAAAAAAAAAAAGAAAGAGAGAGAGAACAACTTATCTTGCAAGAGATGCCCGAGCAATTCCTTCATCCTAGGTGGGGCTGGTCTGTATCTCCTGGTCCAGTGGAATAGGAATTGGGATCAGAAGGTGTCAAGCAAAGTACACTTCCCAAGACCAAGTGCCCTGCTTCCTTCACCAGACCCTGTTCCTCATGCCCACCATGGCTACAATTCAGCAGCTTGTAGGAAGATGGTTTTAAGAAATATATGAAGAGTAGACTTTCATGAATATATCAAGAAGTACGAATGGGAGTGACACTATGGAAAATGGGCACAATGGCCAAGCCAGATTGTGTCACACATCCGATAGCAAATCTATCACCATAAAAACTGAGAGCACTTTAGAAGTTTTCTCATAAACTGGGAAAGAAGTTTGAGGAAACTTCAACCAATGGCAGAAAAACTCAGAACGTCTTCAACTTTACAAATAGTATATTGCCTTAACACCAGGAACAGACTTAGAAGAAAAGCACAATAAGAAAAGTGGAAGATAAGGATATTAATAATGGAATGTACTATGAACAAAGTCACCGGGATGTATAAAAAGGTATAATAAAAATATCACCATCACCTTAGAGTAATTAGGTGTTAAAATAAACAAGTTCCGTTCAATGAGCAAATGCATCTTTTTTTAATGCATTACTGTGTTCAAATATCTCTATCACAAACATTTTACATGCAATTACCCAAGAAACGACTTTATTAGGATCATTCCTTTGGTTAGTTGATAAATGTGTGCTAAAAAAAAAAAATAAATAAATAAGGGGCGCCTGGGTGGCTCAGTGGGTTAAAGCCTCTGCCTTCAGCTCAGGTCATGATCCCAGGGTCCTGGGATCGAGCCCCACATCGGGCTCTCTGCTCGGCTGGGAGCCTGCTTCCCTTCCTCTCTGCCTACCTGTGATCTCTGTCAAATAAATAAATAAAATCTTTAAAAAAAACAAATATAAAAAAAATAATAATAATAAAGCAATGTAAAACACATTACTTCACTCTGACTCCCTTACAGTAACTTCTGAAAAAATATGAAAGATATGAACATTTTCATCTAAAAAGTAAATAAAATACCTGAAGAAGTGAATATGAAACTAACTTTATTAAACGCTACAAAGTGTTAAACATGGGGGGCTGCCTATGAAATATTTAAGGGAAAAATGACTGCTCACTGTAGGACAAGGTGCTATGAAATACACACTCTCATATGTCCAGTGGTAATAAAGGGATTAAGAAAAGAACTTGGCAAAAAGCCTTTGATCTTATCTTGAATAATTCTGCCTATATTCAATCTAGACAAAGAAAATACAAAAATACAACAATTATAAGAACATATTACAAGCAACTATACACCAGCAAATTAGACAAATCTGGAAGAAATGGATGCATTCCTAGAGATGTATAAACCACCAAAATGAACCAGGAAGAAATAGAAAACCTGAACAGACCCATAACCAGTAAGGAGATTGAAATGTAGTAGAGTGGTGTTAAGTCAAGTGGTTGTTGTCAGGGGAAGCAGCTACCTGCTAGGAAGGGTCAGCCTAAGAGTACTGACCCAGCATGGCCTCTATACCTGTCCCTCTTCATAGTCCAACACCTGGAACCTGGAGCTGTCTGCCATTCCTCGGATCATGGCTGAAAGTACTTGGCCAGACTGTGGACAGAGTAGGCTGAAGATATGTATATTGAGAACCACAGCCTGACCCAGTTTATAGCCTATACTCAGCAATGGCTGGGTCACTTCTTCCACCACCACATCTGCCTGCTGCAGCTAGGCCAGGTCCCCCTCACAAATGAGCCTGTCACCCCCATTAGCCTCTTACCTGAGCTCATCCAGCTCAGTGGCTGCCATGTGCTCCGTGAGCACCGCCTTGAAGCATCTCAGCCAAGACACCATACCCCCGTACAGTGCCTGGTCCTCGCATCTACCATGGAAGCTCCCACAGAAGTACAGGGCCCTGTGGCCCTGCTGGCCTGGCTCCCCATGCTCCTGTGTTAATGCCATTGCTGCCTTTGCCCCCCATCCCCATGCTCCGTGTACTTTTAAGACATGGGGCCAGCATTACACTGATCCCCAAACCAGACAAAGATCCCATCAAAAAAGAGAATTACAGACCAATATCCTTGATGAACACAGATGTGAAAATTATCACCAAAATACTAGCCGCCAATAGGATCCAACAGTACATTAAAACAATTATTTACCATGACCAAGTGGGATTTATTCCTGGGTTGCAAGGTTGGTTCAACATCCGTACATCAATCAATGTGATACAATACATTAATAAAAGAAAGAACAAGAACCATATGATATAATAAATGCTGAAAAACCATTTGACAAAGTACAACATCCTTTCTTGATCAAAGCTCTTCAGAGTGTAGGGATAGAGGATACATACCTCAGTATCATCAAAGCTATCTATGAAAAACCCACAGCGAATATCATCCTCAATGGGGAAAAACTGAGAGCTTTTCCACTAAGGTCAGGAACACAGCAACCACTGCTATTCGACATAGTACTAGAAGTCCTAGCTTCAGCAATCAGACAACAAAAAGAAATTCAAGGCATCGGAATCAGCAAAGAAGTAGTCAAACTCTCAACTCTTTGCAGAGGATATGATACTTTCCATGGAAAACCCAAAACGCTCCACTCCAAAACCGCTAGAACTTGTACAGGAATTCAGTAAAGTGTCAGGATATAAAGTCAATGCACAGAAATCAGTTGCATTTCTATACACCAACAAGAAGACAGAAGAAAGAGAAATTAAGGAGTCAATTCCATTTACAATTGCACCCAAAATCGTAAGATACCTAGGAGTAAACCTAAACAAAGAGGCAAAGAATCTATACTCAGAAAACTATAAAGTACTCATGAAAAAAAACTGAGAAAGATACAAAGAAATAGAAAAACTTTCCATGCTCATGGATTGGAAGAACAAATATTGTGAAAATGTCTATGCTACCTAAAGCAATCTACACATTTACTGCAATCCCTATCCAAATACCATCCATTTTTTTTCAAAGAAATGGAACAAATAATCCTAAAATTTATATGGAACCAGAAAAGACCCCAAATCGCCAGAGGAATGTTGAAAAAGAAAGCCAAAGTTGGTGGCATCACAAATCCAGACTTTAAGCCCTATTACAAAGCTGTAATTAAGAAAGTATGGTACTGGCACAAAAACAGACATATAGATCAATGGAACAGAACAGAGAGCCCAGAAATAGACCTTCAACTCTATGGTCAACTAATCTTCGACAAAGCAGGAAAGAATGTCCAATGGAAAAAAGACAGTCTCTTCAACACATGGTGTTGGGAAAATTGGACAGCCACATGCAGAAGAATGAAACTGGACCATTTCCTTACACCACAAACAAAAACAGACTCAAAATGGATGAAAGACCTCAATGTGAGACAGGAATCCGACAAAATCCTTGAGAACACAGGCAGGAACCTCTTTGACCTCAGAAACACCAACTTCTTCCTAGACACATTATCAAAGGCAAGAGAAGCAAAGGCAAAAATGAACTATTGGGACTTCATCAAGATCAAAAGCTTTTGCACAGCAAAGGAAATAGTCAACAAAACCAAAAGACAACTGACAGAATGGGAGAAGATATTTGTAAATGACATATCAGATAAAGGGCCAGTATACAAAACCTATAAAGAACTTATCAGGGGTGCCTGGGCGGCTCAGTGGGTTAAGCCGCTGCCTTCAGCTCAGGTCATGATCTCAGGGTCCTGGTATCAAGTCCCGCATCGGGCTCTCTGCTCAGCAGGGAGCCTGTTTCCCTCTCTCTGCCTGCCTCTCTGCCTACTTGTGATCTCTCTCTCTCTCTCTGTCAAATAAATAAATAAATAAAATCTTTAATTTAAAAAAAAAAAGAACTTATCAAACTCAGCACCCAAAGAACAAATAATCCTATCAATAAATGGGCACAGGACATGAACAGACATTTCTGCAAAGAAAACATTCAGATGGCCAACAGAAACATAAGAAAGTGCTCCACATCACTCAGCATCAGGGAAATACAAATCAGAACCACAATGAGATACCACCTTGCACAGTCAGAATGGTTAAAATTAACAAGTCAGGAAACGACAGATGCTGGCAAGGATGCGGAGAAAGAGGAACCCTCCTACACTGTTGGTGGGAATGCAAGCTGGTGCAGCCACTCCGGCAAACAGCATGGAGGTTCCTCAAAAAGCTGAAAACAGAGCTACCCTACGACCCAGCAATCGCACTACTGGGTATTTACCCTAAAGATACAGATATAGTGATCCAAAGGGGCACATACACCCAATGTTTACAGCAGCAATGTCCACAATAGCCAAACTATGGAAAGAACCTAGATGTCCATCAACAGATGGATAAAGAAGATGTGGGGTTTGTGTGTGTGTGTGTGTGTGTGTGTGTGTATGTGTGTGTGTATATATACATATATATACACACACACAAAACAACGGAATTCTATGCATCCATCAAAAATGAAATCTTACCATTTGCAGCGATGTGGGTAGAACTAGAAGGTATTATGCTGAGCGAAATAAAGTCAATCAGAGAAAGACAATTATCATATGATCTCCCTGATAAGAGGAAGATGAGAGGCAGAGTGGGGGGTTTGGGGGGTAGGAAGGAAAAAATGAAACAAGATGGGATCAAGAGGGAGACAAACCATAAGAGACAATCTCACAAAACAAACTGAGGGTTACTGGGGCGAGAGGGGGTATGGAGAGGATGGTTGGGTTATAGATATTGGGGAGGGTATGTGATATGGTGAGTGCTGTGAAGTGTGTAAGCCTGATGATTCACAGACCTGTAACCCTGGGGTAAATAATACATTACATGTTAATAAAAATAATTAAAAGGAAAAAAAAATCCCCAAAACGCCAAAAAAAGCAAGTTGTGAAATGATATATACTTAATGGTGTCAAACTCATAAAGCTGAAAATTTCTAAATAATGTTTGTTTATGGATGCAGAAAAATTTATCCATACTTGTATATGTATGTAGAAAATATAAGACCTCACCTCTATCTTTTAATGTTTTATTTCTTTAAAAGAAATCTGAAGCAAGTATGACATAAGATTTCATAAAACTAGGTGGTAGGTGCAGAAGTATTTATAGTATCTGAAATTTTTCCCAATTAAATAATATATTCAGGGTATGAATGTTCTAAAACTCATTAGTTATTTGTTTACATAGTTGTTTACATTCAATAACTTAAGTCTAAAAATATACTGATGAAGTATTGAGAATGTAAGCTTCATACCTCACTTCTTTTTACACAGAACAAAAGCATCCTTCTATCCTTCATATATTAAGTTTGATAATAAAAACTAAAGGAAATCTTCAAAAAATTAAGTGTAAGAATTAATGAATTTGCCTCACTTCTTTATTTAATCAGCATTTATTATATGGCAACTATGAGCATTCAAAACAATCTAATACCATAAATGGCTTTTTCTGTCACAAGTCACCCAGTCATATGTAGACCAACGTATATTTAGACACATTACAAAAGACCAAGGTCAAAAATTTTAAGAGCTAAACAAACACTAAAACAGGGACGCTGGCCCTCAGAGTAGTTCTTAAATGGAAAATTTTAAAAGAGATTCCTAAAATAGCAGATTAGTTTACTGTGCCACTCTGGGACATACAAAGACATCCTAGAATATTTTTTTAAAACCAGCAAAAACACTCAAAACCCTCCTTATACATCCAATTAAGATATGGCTAAATATGAATTACTAGTACATGAGCAAAATATTCTAATAAAGGTTCACAGTGTATAAAATCAAAGTTCAAACTGAGAAGCACTGGAACCAGACACTAAGCCTTGTCATAACCAGAAACCTGGGACATAAATGGTCATTCACAACAATAAAGTTCATGCAAAACAAGAAATCTCGTAACATCTGATTGAAAAGGCAACATAAAAAAAACTCAACTTCAGTTATACTAATCTCTGCAACTTACTTTCAAATAAGTAAGAAAACAGGATAGATCGCTTCATCAACAGAGTTAGATAGGTGGACAAATATGTAATAAAACACGTACAATAAAATGTTAAAGGAAGAATCCAGGTGTTGAATATATGTAAAATTCTCTCAAATTTGTTATGCTTGAAAAGATTCATAATTTTGAAAAATTTATACTTCAATTCACAGACCTGTACCCCTGGGGCTAATAATACATTAAATGTTAATAAAAAAATTAAAAATTTATAAAAGAAATTTATACTTCAATAATGTCAGAGTATAATACCCTCTCACGTATAATTATTGATGGCCCCCAAACACCTAAAACACTACCACATAAAAGAAATCAAGAAGGCAGGGAGGGGCACCTGGGTAGCTCAGCTGGTTAAGCATCTGACTCTTGAGTTCAGTGCAGGTCATGATCTCACAGTTGTGAGATCCAGCCACACACCAGGCTTCCAGCTGGGCAGGGAGCCTACTTAAGATTCTCTCTCCCTCTGTCCCTCTACCTCCCCCAACTCTCTTTCTCTTTTCCTCTATTAAAAAAGAGAGAGAGGGGCGCCTGGGTGGCTCAGTGGGTTAAGCTGCTGCCTTCGGCTCAGGTCATGATCTCAGGGTCCTGGGATCGAGTCCCGCATCGGGCTCTCTGCTCGGCAGGGAGCCTGCTTCCCTCTCTCTCTCTCTCTCTGCCTGCCTCTCTGTCTACTTGTGATCTCTCTCTGTCAAATAAATAAATAAAATCTTCAAAAAAAAAAGAGAGAGAGAGAGAGAAAGAGATATCAAGATGGCAACCACCTTTAGTATTGGAAACAAAGAATAAAAAACTGTCTTTTGCAAACAGTTCAATTTAGGCAAACACCACACAGTATAGTTTATTTTACAATAAAAAAAACTTCCCTGACCTATCTCCTCACACATGTCAACTGTCTAAAATCAACAACAGAAGAAACAACAGATGTTGGCTAAGATGCGGAGGAAGGAGAACTTTCTTATACTGCTGGTGGGAATGCCAACAGGTACAGCCACTATGGAAAACAGTATGGAGGTTCCTCAGAAATTACGGAGGCAGCCCAAATGTCCATGGACTGATGAATGGATAAAGAGAATATGGTGCATATATATACAACCATAAGAAAGAGTGAACCTTTGCCTTTTGCAATGATGGGAATGGAGCAAGACAGTATTTCGGTAAGCAAAAAAGTCAGTCAGAGAAAAACAAATATCATACAATTTCACTCATATGTGGAATTTAAGTAACAAATGATCATGAAATTTAAAAAGAAGAAGAAGAAACAGACTCTTACCTACAAAGAACAAACTGATGCTTACCAGAGAGGAGGTAGGTGGGGGATGGGTGAAATAGGTGATGTGGATTGAAGAGTGCACTTACTGTGATGAGCACCAGGTGCTGTATCACTAAATTGTACATCTGAAACTAATAGTACACTGTATGTTAAGTAACTATAATTTGAATAAAAACATAAAATTAGTCTTCCATACAATAATATGATGTCTGGAATTTGCATGAAAATAAATCACTGAGGAGGGACTTGGGTGGCTATATATGAAATTCAACTAACAATGAGATGATAATTGCTGAAGCTTTGTAACAGTTAACTGAGGGGTCATATTTTCTTCCTTTTTAAATATGTTTGTAATTTTGCTATTTTCCAGTAAAAAAAACTTCAATATATAGAATATTACTCTAATGCCTATTCAGTGTCCTATATCCTAGCATAGTGACCAGTGGACAGTAGGCACTCAAAGTTTTTCTATAGTTCAAACTCACACACATCCAGTTATATTCAATTAAATACAGATTAATGTTCATCTATGAATTCATTTCATAAACACATCCAAGTCACTCATTTCAGTGTCCCTTTCCCTTACATCTCACTGGGTGTTTGTACGGAAGATTCAACCACCAACAATATATACACACACAAATGAAAATAAGAACCACAGCTAATATTTACTGAGCAATGCAGGACAAACACTGTTCCAAGACCTTAAATATCTCATTTAATCATAATCACCCTATAAAATAGGTGGTTATTATTATCTTTTATAAATGAGAAAACTGAGGTACAGAGGTTAGGTAAACTGCCCAAAGTAACAATAAAAATGAACCGTGGAGCCAGGATCTAAATACAGCTGATAACTCCTAAATCATACCTTATCCAGATCTTAATTACAAATTACTTAAAAAGTAGAGGTTTGGGTACCTGGGTTGCTCAGTCACTTAAGCAGTTGCCAACGGCTCAGGTAATAATCCCAGGATCCTTCTTTCGAGCCCCACATCAGGCTCCCTGCTCAACAGGGAGTCTGAATCTCTCTCCTCTTCCCCCACCCGCTTCACGCTCTCTCTCCCAAATATACAAAATCTTTTTTTTAATTAAGCTTGCTTTTTAAAATAATAAGGAATAGGGAGAGATTATCAAAGTACTCAAAAAAATTCATAGCAACTTTTCAATGGACCAAGCCTTTAACCAATTCACTCCAATGTCTTGAATTTACAGTAAATCAATCATGGATATAACTAAACAATGACTCTAGACAATGACATGAAAACTTCACAAATACATATGACACTAGAAAAAAACGGCTCTCATGGGTGACAAAATAATATCTACTTCACTGCTTTATCCCCCAGTAACCAGCAACACAACCATCTAACAATTATTTGCTGAATAAACTGAACAATCAAAACAGTCCTTATCTTCTTTCTACTCCTGGATGTTTGATACATTAACATAAAATATGCCCTTTCCATTTTTTTAACTTTTTATATAAATTCCAGTTACTTAACATACACAGTAATATTAGTATCAGGTGTGCAATTTCGGGATTCCACACCAATTTATAATACTCAGCGCTCATCAAAACTGCACTCCTTAAACACATCACCTATTTAATCCATCCACCCACCCACCTCACCTCTGGTAACCATCCATTTGTTCTCTATAGTTAAGAATCTGTACCTTAGTTTGCCTGTCTTTTTCCCTAAGATCATTTTGAGTCTTATAATCCACATATGAGTGAAATTATAACTTATTTTGTGGGGCATAATACCATCTAGCTCCATCCATGTTGTTGAAAATGATAAAATTTCATTCTTTTTAATGGCTGAGTGGTATTTCATTGTGTGTGTATATATATACACCACTTTATCTATTAATCAGTCGACGGATATTTGGGCTCCTTCCATAATTTCACTATTGTAGATAATGCTGCTACAAACATCAAGGTGCACATATCCCTCTTAGTATTTTTTAACTCCTTGGGTAAACATCTAATAGTACAATTGCACAATCGTAAGGTAGTTCTATTTTTTTTAAGATTTTATTTATTTGACAGAGATCACAAGTAGGCAGAGAGGCAGGCAGAGAGAGAGGAAGGGAAGCAAGCTCCCTGCTGAGGAGAGAGCCAGATTCGGGGCTCAATCCCAAAACCCTGAGACCATGACCAGAGCCAAAGGCAGAGGCTTTAACCCACTAAGCCACCCAGGCGCCCCAAGGTAGTTCTATTTTTAACTTTTTGATGAATCTCCATGCTGTTTTCCAAACTGGCTGCAACCAGTTTGCATTCCCACCCAACAGTGTAAGAGGGTTCTCCTTTTTCCACATCCCCACCAAAACCTGTTCTTTCCTGTCTTCTTAATTTTATCCATTCTGACTGGTGTGAGGTGATAGCCCATTGCAGTTTTGATTTGTATTTCCCTGATGATAAGTGACATTGAGCATCTTTTCATGCGGCTGTTAGCCATTTGGATATCTTCTTTGGAAAAATGTCTCATTCATGTCTTCTTGCCCATTTCTTAACTGGATTATTTGTTTTCTGGGTATTGAATTTTTAAGTTCTTTATAGATTTTGAATACTAACCCATTATCAGATTGGTAATTTGCAAATATCTTCTCCCATTCCATAGGTTGCTTTTTAGTTTTGATTGTTTGCTTCACTGTGCAGAAGCTTTTTATCTTGATAAAGTCCAAACAGTTCATTTTTGCTTTTGTTTCCCTTGCCTCCAGAGACACGTCTAGTAAGAAGCTGCTACAGCCAAGGTCAAAGAGGTTCCTGCCTTTGTTGTCCTCCAGGATTTTGATGGTTTTCTGTCTCACATTTAGATCTTTCATCCATTTTGAGTTTATTTTTGTATGGTGTAAGAAAGTGGTCCAGTTTCATTCTTCTGCATGTGGCTGTCCAGTGTTCCCAACATCATTTGTTGAAAAGACTTTTTTCCCACTGGATATTCTTTTCTGCTTTGTCAAAAATTAGTTGACCATATAATTGTGGGTCCATTTCTGAGTTTTCTATTCTGTTCCATTGATCTATGTGTCTGTTTTCGTGCCAGTACCATACTGTCCTGATGATCACAGCTTTGTAATACAGCTTTAAGCCCAGAACTGTGATGCCTCCAGCTTTGTTTTTCTTTTTCAAGTTGCTTGCATTATTCAGTGTCTTTTGTGGTACCATACAAATTTTCTGATTGTTTCTTTCAGCTCTGTGAAAAATGCTGATGGTATTTTGAGAGGGATTGCACTGAATGTGTAGATTCACACTGGTTCTTCCAATCCATAAGCATAGAATGTTTTTCCATTTCCCTGTGTCATCTTCAATTTCTTTCATCAGTGTTTTGTAGTTTTCAGATTATAGATCTTTTACCTCTTGGTTGGGTTTATTGCTAGACATCTTTTTTCCCCCATAAAATTGTAAAAGGGTTTGATTACTTGATTTCTCTTTCTGCTACTTCATTATTGGTGTATAAAAACACAACAGATTTCTATATGTTAACTTTGTATCCTGGAACTTCACTGAATTCTTTTATCAGATCTAGCAATTTACTGGTCAAGTCTTTTGGGTTTCCATATAAAGTATCATTTCATCTGCAAACAGTCAAAGTTTGAGTTCTTCCTTGCCAATTGGGAGGCCTTTCCTTTTGTTGTCTGCTTACCGTGGCTAGGACTTCCAATATTACGTTAAATGATGGTGGTAAGGGTGGACATCCCTGTTTTGTTCCTAACCATAGAGGAGGGGGAAAGGCTGGTTTTTCCCCACTGAGGATAACATTAGCTGTGGGGTTTTCATATAAGGCCTTTATGATGTTAAGATATGTTCCCTCTAACCCTACTTTGTTGAGGGTTTTTATCAAGAATGGATGTTATACTTTGTCAAATACTTTCCTGCATCAACTGAAAGGAGCATATGGTTCTTATCCTTTTATTAATGTGGTATATCATACTGATTGACTTAGGAATACTGAACCACTGTCGCAGCCCAGGAATACATAATGATACTTTGAATGTAGTGTTGGATTCAGTTTGCTAATATTTTACTGAGAATTTTTGCATCCATGTTCATCAGGGACATTGGCCTGTATTTCTCTGTTTTAGCAGAGTCTTTATTTGGTTTTGGTATCAGGATAATACTAGCCTCATAGAACGAATTTGGAAGTTTTCCTCCCACTTCTTTTTTTTTAAATAGTTTTGAGAAGGAAAGTTATTAACTCTTCTTTAAAAGTTTCATAGAATTCCTCTGAGAAGCCATCTGGCCCTGGACTTTTGTTTGTTGGGAGATTTCTGACTACCGATTCAATTTGTTTCTTATCAGTCTGTTCAACTTTCCTACTTCCTCCTATTTCAGTTTTGGTAGTTTATGTTTCTAGGAATTTATCCACTTCTTTCAGGTTGTCCAATATGTTAGCATAGTTTTTCATAATATTCACTTATTGTTTGTATTACTGTGGTGTTTGTTGTTTCTCCTCTCATCTGTTTTACTTTGTTCCCTTATCCTTCCTTTTTGATAAGTCTGGCGAGGGGTTTATCAATTTAATTGATATTTTCAAAGAACTAGCTCCTATTTTCATTGATCTGGGGTTTTTTTGTTTGTTTACTTTCTATATTATTTGTTTTTGTTCTAATCTTTATTATTTCCTGTCTTCCACTGTCTTTAGGCTTCATTTGTAGTTCTTTTTCTAACTCCTTTAGGTGTAAGGTTAGGTTGTTGATTTGAGATTTTTCTTCCTTGAGGTAGGCCTGTATTGCTATTTACCTCCCTCTTAATGCTGCATCCCAAAGGTTTTAAACTGTTGTGTTTTTATTTGTTTCTATGTATGTTTTAATTTATTCTTTGATTTCCTGGTTGACCCATTCCTTCTTTAGTAGCATATTGTTCAACCTCCATGCTTTTTAGCCTTTCCAATTTTTTTCTTGTGATTGACTTAAGGTTTCATAGAATTGTGGTCAGAAAAGATGCATGGTATGTTCTCAATCTTTTTGTACTTGTTGAGGCCTGATTAGTGACCCAGTATTTGATCTATTCTGGAAAATGTCCCATGTGCACTTCAAAAGACTGTGCATTCTGCTGTTTTAGGATGAAGTGCTGTAAATATATGTTTTAAGTCCATCTAATCCAGTATGTCACTCAAAGCCACAGTTTCCTAGCTGGTTTTTTTAGATGATATGTCCATTGATATTAAGTATAATGTTAAAGTCCCCTGAAACTATTGTATTATTATCAATGAGTTCATTTATGTTTGTTACTGATTTATATATTTGCGTGATCCCATGTTGAGTGCATAAATAATTACCATTAGATCTTCTCTTGGACAGGCACATTTATTATGATATACTGCCCTATACTGTCTCTTGTTACAGTGTGCTTTAAAGTCTATTTTATTTGATATACGCATAGCTATTCTGGCTTCCTACTGACATCCATTTGCATGATATATGTTTCTACATCCCCTCACTTTCAATCTGCAGGTGCCTTTAGATCTAACATAAATCTCATGTAGGTAGCATATAGATGGGTCCTGTTTGTTTTTTATCCACTCTGATACCCTGTGTCTTTTGTTTGGAGCTTTTTAAGTCTATTCACATTCAGAATGATTACTAACAGATACACATTTAGTGCCATTTTATTATTTGTCATGGCTTCTGGAGTTTTTCTCTACTACTTTCTTGTCATCATTTTTTTGTCTCTCCTTCCCACTCAGAGTCCCCTTTAATATTTCTTGCAGGACTGGATTAACGGTCACAAACTCCTTTGTTTGTCTGGGAAACTCTCCTTCTATTCTGAATGATAGCCTTGCTGGATAGAATATTCTTGGCTGCAGAATTTTCCCATTCAACATTTTATAGATATTATGCCACTCCATTCTGGCATGCCATGTTTTTGTTGAGGAATCTGCAGTGAACCTTATGGGTCTTCCCTTGTCAGTTAAGGACTTCTTTTGTCTTGCTGCTTTCGAATTTTTTTAATGATTTTTTAAAAGATTTATTTATTTTAGAGCACATGTGAGTAGGGGGAGAGGCAGAGGGAAAGAGAGAATCTCAAGCAGACTTCCCACTAAGCACAGAGCCAAACATGGGGCTCCATTTCATGATCCTGAGATCATAACCTGAGCCAAAAACCAAGAGTCAGATGTTCAATCGACTGAGCCACCCAGGCACCCAAGATATTTTTCTTCATCACTATATTTTGCAATTTTAATTACAATATTTTGGTATTGGCCCGCTTTTGTTGATTTGATGGTAGTTCTCTGTGTCTCCTGGATATGGATGTCTGTTTCCTTCCCCAGATTAAGGAAGTTTTCAGCTATTATTTCCTCAAATAAATGTTCTGTCCCCTTTTCTCTTTTGTTCTTCATCTGGGACACCTATGACATAAATGTTATTACATTTGATGGACTCACTGACTTCCCAAAGTCAATATTCTTGTTCCATAATTCTTCTCTCTTTTCTTCAGCTTCATTATTTTACATCATTTTGTTTTCTATATCATTTATTCATTCCACTGCTTCTTCCAACCTTGTGTTCATTGCATTGAGCCTGTTTCAGGCCTCAGTTACCTCAGTCATCATTTCTGATCCCTTTTTAATTATTTTATCTCTGTGGTACAGGCCTTACTGAAGTCTTCCAGGCTTTTCTCAAGCCCAGCAACTATGGCTATGAATTGTTGCTTTCAATATTCCACCAGGCATACTACTTGGATCTGTTTAGCTTAGATCTCTGGCTGTGACCTTATCCTGTTCTTTCAGGTTGGATGAGTTCCTCCATTCTAGCATTTTGTCTAAATCTCTGACTTCTGTGTGTTATAAAAGTTATGGTTCCTGCTCCTAAAAGTAAAGGCTTTATGAAGAAGAAGTCATATAGTGTCCAGGGCCTGGCACTTAAGGAAGTGTCTGGTGTGTGCATGTGCACTCTCCTATCATGTTTTGGCTGCTCTGTCCTTCAAGCAGTTGTATGCAGAGGCTCTCCTTGCCTATAGTGGGCAGTGTTTGGTCCTTGGCCAGAGTCTGGAGAATTTAAATTAGGTGGGCTCTGGTCTGCTTGTTAAATGAGACCTGATACTACTTTCACTAGAACTGAAACCCCACAGAAGTCTCTGCTCGGGAGATGTGGAATGGGTAGAGGTTTCTATTAGTCTGGAAAGTGGTTCACCATTCTGGAACTGAGGCAAACTGACCAAGAACAGCAGTTCCACCAGAGTGCAGGGGTGTGGGACTTGGTGTAAGAAGGTTAGGCAGCCAGTGTGAGGTGCTGCATTGCTTCCTGCAGGTAGATGTGTATTTATGTTGGGGAACAGGGAAGAGAAAATGTGCCAGCCGATTTCTTTGTCCCCAGAAAGCTTGTGGCAAATGCTACCTGTCAGGGAGGTGCTCTAAGATCAGCAAATCATCTCCCCGTGTCCACCAGGTATTTAAAGGGGTACATGCACTGTGGTGTTTATAGCAGCTCTATCAATAATAGCCAAAATATGGAAAGAGGCCAAATCAACTGATGAATGAATAAGGAAGATGTAGTGTGTATGTGTGTGTATACACACAAAATGGAATATTATTCACCCATCGAATTTACTCAGCCATTGAAAAGAATGAAATCTTGCCATTTGCAATGATGTCGATGGAGCTACAGTGTATTATGCTAAGTGAAGTAAGTCCATAAGAGAAAAACAAATACCATACGATTTCATTCATAGATGGAATTTAAGAAAGAAAACAGATGAACATATGGGAAGGGGGAAAAAAAGAACGAGAGAGAGGGAAACAAACCATAAGAAGCTCTTAACAGAGAACAAACTAAGGGGTGATGGAGGGAGGTCAGTGGGGGATGGGCTAGATGGGTGATGGCTATTAAGAAGGGCATTTTTGTTAAAAAAAATAAAAAATTTTTAAAAATTTTAAAAAAAGAAGGACATTTTTTATGATGTGCACTGGGTGCTGTATGTAAGTGATGAATCACTAAATTCTACCCCAAAACCAATATCGCACTGTATGTTAACTAGAATTTATTTTTTTTAAAGATTTTATTTATTTATTTGACAGAGATTACAAGTAGGTGGAAAGGCAGGCAGAGAGAGGGGAGGAAGCAGGCTTCCTGCTGAGCGGAGAGCCTGATGCAGGGCTAGATCCCAGGACCCTGGGATCATGCCTGAGTAGAAGGTAGAGGCTTTAAACCACTGAGCCACTCAGGCGCCCCAACTAACTAGAATTTAAATAAAACTTTGAAGGAAAAAAAAAGCTGCCACCTTTAAAACTCTAGACTTTAAGGCCCACTGGTTGCAATAACTCAACAAAAAAATCATCCCCTTGTTTTCCCAGGAGGAGGTGGTGGGGAAATGCTCTCCTTGTGAGTTCCCCTGTGTCCTCCTGTCTTGCCTGTCTCTGTGACCATGGCTCCCTCCCCTCTGCAGAACCCACAATCTGTTTCTCCCCCAAACCATGTCTCCATACTTCCTACCTTCTTCAGTATGACTTCTCTCCCTTTAGTTGTGGAGTTTGTCAGTATTCAGGCTGATTTCTGGGTTATTTAGAATGATTTAACAGTTATCTAGTTGTGTACAAGGGATGAGACAAGCCTGGGGTCCTCCTAGCCCTCCACTATCTCCTCTCAATTTTTTATATTAAAGATATAACTCATCCTGGCTAACCATTAAACCATAATCTTATAAAAAGGTACTCATCCTGGATTTTATGGGCATTTCTAAATCTGAAGGCTACCTCCATATTCCCTGATCAATTATTATAGTCTGCATTTAGGAAAGTATTTAATAGTTACCAAGACAGGGGCGCCTGGGTGGCTCAGCGCATTAAGCCTCTGCCTTCGGCTCAGGTCATGATCTCAGGGTCCTGGGATCAAGCCCCACTCTCTGCTCAGCAGGGAACCTGCCTCCCCCTCTCTCTCTGCTTGCCTCTCTGCCTACTTGTGATCTCTCTCTCTGTGTCAAATAAATAAATAAAATCTTTTTTAAAAAAAAGAGTTACCAAGACATGACTTGAGTTCCATAAATCTGATCCATGCTTCTGGACTTCGCCCACTCTGATCAAAGAAGGTAACAGAAGTAAACTATTTTGTGGCCAAATTCTAACTTATTCTACATTTTTCACCGTAATAAAATCACACAGGTAATAAAGAAATGGAGATCCAAGTTCCAATACATAGTAGACTACTTGAGAAGTCAAATAAGGAATGTTTCATGAAAGAAAGATTAGTAAAAATTACTGAAATTTTATGAAATACCAGAAATGGTTTACTCTTCTTTTTCCTCATACTCCAGAAGGCATCAGGACTCTTCTAGCAAATGGAATCTCTGACCTCTAAAGGTCTTATTGTTAAACTGGTTATTGAACTTTAAAAAAAGAGTCAAAACTATGGACTATGCAAATCCAAAGGAGAAACTACACATTGCAACAAACCAACCTGAGATTAGAAAAAGAAACTTTTCAGGACACCTAGGTGGCTGCCCTTGGCTCAGGTCATGATCCCAGGGTCCTGGGATTGAGTGCCCCATCAGGCTCCTTGCTCAGCAGGGAACCTGCTTCTCCCTCTGCCTGCCGGAGCCCCTGTTTGTGCTCGCACTCTCTCTAGCAAATAAATAAAAATCTAAAGAGAAATAAAGGAAGGGAAGGAAGAAAGGGAGGGAGGGAGGAAGAGAGAGAAAGAGAGAAGGTAGAAAAGGGAGGGAGGGAGGAAGAGAGAGAAAGAGAGAAGGTAGAAAAGAGAGAAAAGAAGGGAGGGAGGGAGGGAGAAAGGAAGGACGGGAGGGAAGGACGGAAGGAAGGAAGGAAGGGAGGGAAGGAAGGAGGGAGGGAGAGAGAAAGGAAAGAAGGAAAACTTTTCAGGCCATCTGGGTGGCTCAGTCAGTTAAGCGTCTAATCTACTTTGGCTCAGGTCATGATCCCAGGGTCCTGGGATTGAGCCTCAAATCAGGTGCTCTACTAAGCAGGAAGCCTGCTTCTCCCTCTCCCTCTGCCAGCTGCTCCTCCTGCTTGTGCTCCCTCTCCCTATCAAACCTCTCTCTCCCTGTCAAATAAATAAAATATTTTTTAAAAAATGATGCCTGTGTGGCTCAGTCAGTTAAGCAGCTGCCTTTGGCTCAGGTCATGATCCCAGTGTCCTGGGATCAAGTCCCACATCTGGCTCCTTGCTCGGCAGGGAGCCTGCTTCTCCCCTTGTCTCTGCCTGCCACTCTGCCTGCCTGTGTTCTCTCTCTCTCTCTCTGAAAAATAAATTAATAAAAACTCTTTTTAAAAAAGGTAAAAAAAGAAAAACTTCTGATCGAAAACTATTTAACTAACTGCACACTCTTGGAAAGCCCCCTTAGCCCCTCTGAGCTAAACTGTGGTGATTCTGGTAAATAATTACAACTTAAATAGTAAGGAAACAACTCTGAAGCATGTGAACAAGTATACAGGAAATCAAGAATATTCCAAATAATTCAGTGTCACAACAATAGAATTGTGGCTAATTTACTTCCTTGAGACTTGTGGCAGTGATTAAAAAATGTAAAAATCACTTTAAAACATAACAAGTGTCCTATACTTTCTTGAACAAGATATCTGACACACATTATACAAAAATATTCTTATTTTATTATTACAAAATACATAGAAACATCCTAATGGACGATTAAAAACACAGTGTTACACCAAGAACTCTGAACTGGAAGTGAAATAATTTCCGTTATAGTCCTAGAACCAACTAGAATTTTACTAGACGGCTGTTAAAATACCTTCCAGTTATTAAATTTGCATAAAGGGATCACCAATTCATCCTCATGTTCGATTTTAAGAGTCATTCAATAGAGAACCTGGGTGACTCAGTCAGTTGAGCATCCAACTCTTTATCTCAGCTTTCAGCTCAGGTCCTGACCTCAGGGTCATGAGTTCAAGCCCCACATTTGGCTCCACACTGTGGAGCCTACTTAAAAAAAAAAAAAAGAGTAAATCAGCTGAGAGGTGCCTAACCAGCTCAGTCAGTAGCACATGCAACTCTTGATACTGAGGTCATGAGTTTGAGTCCCATGCTGGGCAAACAGATTACTCAAAAACTTAAAAATGAAAGAAAGAAAAAAAAGTAAATCAGCTCCATGTCCATTCCTGGAAATAATAACCAATCAGCAATTCCCTTTCCCTCTACAATGTGAAAATCAAAACATCCCTTCATTTTAATTCATACCATCCTCAGACTTAAGGAAAACTGTAGTTCACTTGAGACTCAACCTCAAAACATATTTCTGAAATGCTACTGCCTTCCTCTTTTACTAGGTCATCTCAAAGGATTGTTATATAACCCAACATAGGGATAGAATTTTAGAGCTAAAAGTACTTTAAAATGAGGGACTGGACTAGATAAAAAGGAAAAATTTGAGGTCCAGAGTCATACAGTTATCAGAAGACCCAGAACTAGAAGTTATAGAAACCATGGTCTTGGGTCCAGTGCTTTCTCAATATTTCATTCTATTAGTAACACTATGTTCCATGACCTGAAAATACCTTGACTTATTTTACACTACCCAAAGGTTCAAAGTCATTCCATTCCCTAACAAACTACTGAAGTACAGGGGCGCCTGGGTGGCTCAGTAGGTTAAGCCTCTGCCTTCAGCTCAGGTCATGATCTCAGGGTCCTGGGATCAAGCCCCGCATCGAGCTTTCTGCTCAGCAGGGAGCCTGCTTCCTCCTCTCTCTCTCTCTGCCTGCCTCTCTGCCCACTTGTGATCTCTGTCAAATAAATAAATAAAATTTAAAAAAAAACATTAAAAAAACAAACTATTTAAGTACAAATAGAAATCAAGCTAGCTATCATCACTGAATGGGAGGTATGTCATATAATAAATCTACTATGCCGATAATTCTCCTGTTTATCTTTGTTAGCTTAGCATTCTGTCAAAACCAGGAAACTGAACAATCCTCACCAAGATCTAACATAAAAGTAAGGACAGACGTCCTCCCTCTGTCATGTTTCCTAATTTTTAGAAAAACACACACAAATGCCAAAGATTTATTATCATTACACAAATAAATATTGATTTTAACAATAACTTTAATAAAACATGAATAAAAGGAAATGTTCTGAATTCCTCACTTTGAAAATTGATCATGCCTAGCCCATACTACCCAAAACTAAGGAAATATGAACTATACCCATACTTCCTTAGACGGGTATCATTAAATATGAATAGTATCCACATGCAGAAAAATTTGTTCTTCACCAATTTTCTTGAAAAGCTGAGATACATTTATTTTAATTCCTACCCCTTATTTACCTATAGAGATAGTATCAGTGATTTTTTAGAAGGCAAAATACTATACATACCATTACCATAATATCACTCAAAACCTTGACAACCTCACTTCTGAAATGTTACATAAAAATATTCAGGGGCACCTGGGTGGCTCAGTCAGGTAACTACCTGACTTGCTTTTGGCTCAGGTCATGATCTCAGGATAGTGGGATGGAACCCCATATTGAGCTCTTCAGTCAGAAAGGAGTTTGCTTGACATTCTCTCTCTTCCTCTCCCTCTGCCCCTACCCCTGCTCTCACTCTCTCTACAAAATAAAATCTTTAAAAAATTTTTCAGAGCTATGTTTTAGAGGAAGGAATACCAAATTCAAATATAACACCAGAAATAGAGTGAGAAAAATCTCAAATATTAAAGATTAAGCTAAATAGCATAAACAGCATATTCTTAGATTACAACTATGACTATTTAAGAACATTTACAGTGACATATAAATTACTTCTGATTGTCACTGAATGCTATTATCTATCTTTTCCCACATCAATCTTTCTTTTATGTTGGAAAACTTAATCCAAGGAAGTTATACTTAAGTTTCAAGACCATAACAATTTATTTTTTAAAAATTTTTATTTATTTGAGAGAGACAGAGACCGCAGAGAGAGCACTAGCGGGGAGGAGAGGGAGAAGCAGGCTCCCTCCTAGGGAGCCTGACATGGGCCTTGATCCCAGGAGTGCAGGACCATTACCTGAGCCAAAGGCAGACACCCAACCAACTGAGCCACCTAGGTGCCCCAAGACCATAACAATTCAAATCAAGGAAAACCAGGAAAAATACTTCCAGCGAATACAAAAGACTGACATCTGCGGGTGCCTGGGTGGCTCAGTCATTTAAGTATCCAACTCTTGATTTCAGCTCAGGTCATGATCTCAGGTTGCAAGACTGAACCCCCCATTAGGCTCCGCCCTGGGCATGGAGCCTGTTTAAGATTCTCTCTCTCCCTCTCCCTTCTGCCCTTCCCCACTCACACTCTCTCTCAAAAAATAAATCCATATTTTTATTTTAAAAATCTTGTCATCAAAGGAATATGGGCAGAGAATAGAAATATCTATAAAAGATGCAGTCAGGGGGCGCCTGGGTGGCTCAGTGGGTTAAGCCGCTGCCTTCGGCTCGGGTCATGGTCTCAGGGTCCTGGGATCGGGCCCTGCATCGGGCTCTCTGCTCGGCAGGGAGCCTGCTTCCTCCTCTCTCTCTGCCTGCCTCTCTGCCTGCTTGTGATCTCTCTGTGTCAAATAAATGAATAAAATCTTTAAAAAAAAAAGATGCAGTCAGTAAAACATGTTAAACTACTTTTAACCTCTTTATAGCAAGGTACTACTTTATACCCTATAACTTAAATAGCAATAACATCCACTGTCCAAGGTACAGTGAAATGAGTTCTCACATTCTGATAACTGTAAATAAATGCAAACCCTTCAGAAAGCAACTGGTAAATGATCAAAGAATCATAAACATTCATAATTCACTAACCCCTCTCTTAATCTAAGGTGATCTTTTAGAAAGCATTTTAAATGTAAAGTTGTCACATTATAAAAATTAGAATTTTAATCAGTAAGAAGAGAGTTGTGTCAATTATGGTACAACTAAATGGATTAAAAATGACTATGAAAGAGGGGCACCTAGGTAGCTCAGTCAGTTGAACTTCCAACTCTTGATTTTGGCTCAGGTCATGACCTTAGCATCATGAGATCAAGCCCAAAAACAGGGTCAGCACTCAGTCTGCTTGTCTCTCTCTCTTCCCCTCTGCCAATATCCCCTCATGCATCCATGTGCTCACACATGCACGCATGCTCTCTCCCTCAAAATTATCAGGGAACTGGAGGAGAAAGGAATAGGGAATTACCATTTAATGGGTACAAAGTTTTTCTTTGGGATGATCAAAAAGTTCTGCAAATTGATTGCAGTAAGAGTTATACAACACAATTAATTTACTTAATGCCACCAAACTGTACACTCAAAAATGGTTAAATGGTAAATTTTATGAACTATAGATCTAAAAATGATTAAATGGTAAATTCTATTCTGTATACTATAATAAAAAGAAAAAATAACTATAAAAAACATTTTAAGTGAAAAATCTGATTCCCAAATTTAATCACAACTATTTATAACTATGTGAACATTATATATGCACATGTACAAGGACCTTTGTGGGGGAGATGAGACAAACCACTGGCTGTAAGGCAGCACTTCTCAATGGGGGCAAATTTGCCCCCTCGGTACATATGACAATGTATGGAAACAATTTTGGTTGTCACAACTGTAGGTAGGATTATCACTGACTTCTAGTGGATAAAGGACAAAGGATACTGATAAACATCTTATGATACACACAAGAATCCCCTTACAACAAAAAATTACCTATCCCAAAATGTCAACAGTGATTCTATTCAGAAATCTTAAAGTAAAATGATTCAAAGAGTTCTTCCATATTTAATGTGTCTATTTTTAAAGGTTTTATGGTAAATCTAAAAATGCGTTAAAGGCTCAGAGTTTTAGGCTCCTTTCCTTTCCCCTACAAACTTCCAACACAATCCATAATTTTTTACCCCAAAGAGAGAGAGAGGTGGGGAACCAAAGGACAAAAATGGGGAAAACAGCAAATTGTCACACATGAATTATTTTTCTGCAAACTATTCTTCAATGAATTACAACAAATAGAACAAATCTGGGACTGACAGGCTTTAACACAATTTCCACAGACCTGTCCATATGGTGATTTTTTATTCTCAATTATATTTTATTACTTCTCACTCTCACTTGTTTCATTTTAGCAGTTTGTTTTCAAATTTGAGACCTATCACCATCTTACGCCATTATTTCTCCACATTATTATAACTTTAAAAAATATTATTCCTCAAACACAGCTTTAGGGCACCTGGATGGCTCAGTTGGTTAAGCAACTGCCTTCAGCTCAGGTCATGATCCTGGAGTCCTGGGATAGAGTTCCACAACAGGTTCCCTGCTTGGCAGGGAGTCTGCTTCTCCCTCTGACCTCTTCCCTCTCATTCTCTCTCTCTCTCAAATAAATAAATAAAAATCATCACCAGTAATGGGACCAATTGACATCATGTGTCTTCTGCTAAGAGGCACTTAAAAAGAACCAAAATCCATAACTTAATCTAATCATAAGGAAACATCACACAAACCCAAATTCAGGGGTATTCTATAAAAAGAACTAGACTGTACTCTTCAAAAATGTCAAGGTCAGGGGTTCCTGGGTGGTTCATTTGGTTAAGTGTCTGACTCTTGATTTCAGGTCAGGTCATAATTTCAGGGTTGTGAGATCAAGCCCCATGTTGGGTTCCTCGCTGGGCAAGGAGCCTGCTTGAGATTCTCTCTCTCCCTCTCTCTCTCCCCTTCTCTCCCTCAAAAAGAAAATGTCAAGGTTAGAAGAGAAATACTGTATGATTTCACTCACATGTGGAATTTAAAAAACAAAACAAACTAGCATTGGTGGGAAAAGAGAGAGGCAAACCAAGAAACAAACTCAACTACAGAGAACAAACTGATGTCTAACAGAGGAGAGATGTGTGGAGCTATGGGTTAAGGAGCTGATAGGGAGGGTACTAGGTGGTGCAGTTGGTTCAGCATCCAATTCTTGGTTTCATTTTCTTTTTTTTTTTTTCCAACTCCTGGTTTCAGCGTGGGTCATGATCTCAAGGTCATGAGATCAAGCCCCATGTCAGGCAGGCTCTGTGCTAGGCACAGTCTGCTTGAGACTCTCTCTCTCTCCCGCTCCTGCTCATGCACGCACTCTCTCTCTCTCTAAAGCAAGTAAATTTTTAAAAAAATGAAATAAAATAGTTGATGGGGATTAAAGAGTGTACTCGTTGCGACAAGCACTGGGTGTTGTATAGAACTGTTGAATCACTATATACTGTGCACCTGAAACTAGTATTACACTGTATGTTAACTAACTGGAATCTAAATAAAAACCTAAAAAACCTGTCAAGGTCAAGAAAACAATGAAAGATATAACTTCCAACTGAAAGAATATTATGAGGCAACTTGCAACTCTGAATATGGATTTCAGACTAGATAAGGGTATTATACATATTTAAAATTTTATAATGTGATAATTACCCAGTAATTGTGTAAAACAATACTCTTGTCCTTTGGAAGCATTTAGGGGGAAAGGGACATGATGTTACGCAACTTACCCTCAAAAATCTCTGGAAAAAAAATATAATCAGAGAATATACAAATGATAATGTAGTTGAAACAAAATGTTAACTATGGTGACTCTAGAAAAAGGGTAGATAGGAGTACTTTGTACTCATAAAATTTCTGTAAATTTGAAATAATATCAAAAGTTACAAAAAATTTTGTACCATTTTAACTCTTCAAGTATCTTCCTTTTCTAAGAACACAGACATATTATAGGAGACCAGTTTCAGTTAATAAGACTCCATGTCTAATCTGAGAAAGCAGACATTTTAAAATATATCACCCTCATAATTTGCTTGAAAAAACATAAAACTTTGTACATGTTCCCAACTCACTCCTCTATTTCAATACCAAGAATCATCATCCGTGATAACATTTAAGAATTTGACAAATAGGGGCGCCTGGGTGGCTCAGTGGGTTGAAGCCTCTGCCTTCGGCTCGGGTCGTGATCCCAGGGTCCTGGGATCGAGCCCCGCATCGGGCTCTCTGCTCAGCAGGGAGCCTGCTTCCTCCTCTCTCTCTCTGCCTGCTTCTCTGCTTACTTGTGATCTCTGTCAAATAAATAAATAAAATCTTTAAAAAAAAAAGAATTTGACAAATACAGTATGAAAACAGTCTACGCAAAGGATGGCATGGTTTAAAAATAGTATCTGACATCTAGTTTTAGTTTTATAGAAATCTCCACCCTTCCCTCTATACATACTTTATAAACTAGAGCTATTTTCTTGAGTATAATATTTACCATATAATTTTAATCATTTTACTTTATCACTGTTCATTAAAAGAAGTTGATATTACTCCAAAGACATTATTCGATTTTCTATGATATAAAAAAGCATAAAATGAAGATATTAATGTAGCATAGAAAGCCCTTTTAAATCTTTAAAAAAGCCTTTTCAAATCTGATCAAATAACTTTCCTTTTTTCACCTCTACCTCCCATATCCTCCCCAATCACAATGTCTCACTGTCCAAAAGGCACAAAAGGGCCCTGCTATCAAGTCCCTAAACATGACCTTTGCACCACCTAGACCATCTCTCCCCCTTGTCAACACTTCTACCTTGCCTTAAGTCCCAACTCAAAACTGCCATCCCTCTCTTTAGAAAATATTACCATTAACTCTCCGAGGAAATTTTTTGCTATTCTTCTACATTTCTTGGTTCATATCTTTGTAACTATACTTAACCACATCAGTGTATTTCAGTTGTTTATTCCTCCACTTAGCTCAGTATTAATTACCTGTGAATCCCTATCATCCAGAATTGTGGTTATCAAACAGAAGGACTCTGTCCCTCCTACACCCTCACCACCCACAGGAACCATCCGACAATGTCTTTAAATATTTCCAGTTGTGAAAACTAGTGGAGGGGTTTACTAGTATCTACTGGGCAGAGGCTGGGGATACAATGCATACACAGAACAGCTTCCCACAGCAAAGAATTACCTGGACCAAATGTCTATAACGCCAAGACTGAAAAGCCCTGACCTAAAACAATCCCTGGCTCACATTAGGCCTTAAAAATGTTTATGAAAATAGAATAAAACACTAATCAAAGAATTTAGAAACATAAAAGGGTATATAATATGGAATAGTACAGACTCAAGAATTGCCAAGATAGTACAAAGAACAACAATGTGGGCATTCATGCCCTAGCAGGGTTCATAAAAAGTTACAGTTATTAAGAATATGTGGCACTGGTATAGGGATTACAACAAACACACCAGGAATGATGTCATATACAATGGTGACAGCAAGTAACTCTGTCCCTCCACTAAGGCAACAGTTACACTAGTAAAAAAAAATTCCAAATCAACATTTTTGGAAATCTAGAATCCAATCAAAAACCTACAACCAACAGGGAACAGTTAATAGAAAAAGCTACTGACTGTTTTCTTTGCTGTGCAGAAGCTTTTGATCTTGATGAAGTCCCAAAAGTTCATTTTCACTTTTGTTTCCTTTGCCTTTGGAGACATATCTTGAAAGAAGCTGCTGTGGCTGATATCGAAGAGGTTACTGCCTATGTTCTCCTCTAGGATTCTGATGGATTCCTGTCTCACGTTGAGGTCTTTTATCCATTTTGAGTTTATCTTTGTGTACGGTGTAAGAGAATGGTCAAGTTTCATTCTTCTACATATAGCTGTCCAATTTTTCCAGCACCATTTATTAAAGAGACTGTCTTTTTTCCACTGTATATTTTTTCCTGCTTTGTCGAAGATTATTTGCCCATAGAGTTGAGGGTCCATATCTGGGCTCTCTACTCTGTTCCACTGGTCTATGTGTCTGTTTTTATGCCAGTACCATGCTGTCTTGGTGATCAGAGCTTTGCAGTAAAGCTTGAAATCAGGTAAAGTGATGCCGCCAGTTTTGTTTTTGTTTTTCAACATTTCCTTAGCAATTCGGGGTCTCTTCTGATTCCATATGAATTTTAGGATTATTTGCTCCAGCTCTTTGAAAAATACCGGTAGAATTTTGATCGGAATGGTATTAAAAGTATAGATTGCTCTAGGCAGTATAGACATTTTAACAATGTTTATTCTTCCAATCCAAGAGCATAGAATGGTCTTCCATCTTTTTGTGTCTTCTTCAATTTCTTTCATGAGTGTTCTGTAGTTCCTCAAGTACACATCCTTTACCTGTTTGGTTAGGTTTATTCCCAGGTATCTCATGGTTCTTGGTGCTATAGTAAATGGAACTGATTCTCTAAATTCCCTTTCTGTATTTTCATTGTTAGTATGTAAGAAAGCAACTGATTTCTGTACATTGACTTTGTATCCTGCCACGTTACTGAATTGCTGTATGAGTTCTAGTAGTTTGGGGGTGGAGTCTTTTGGGTTTTCCATATAAAGAATCATGTCATCTGCAAAGAGACAGAGTTTGACTTCTTCACTGCCAATTTGGATACCTTTTATTTCTCTTTGTTGTTTGATTGCTGTTGCTAGGACTTCTAATACTATGTTGAACAAGAGTGGTGAGAGTGGGCATCCTTGTCGTATTCCTGATCTGAACGGGAAGGCTGTGAGCTTTACCCACAGAATGGAGAAGATATTTGCAAATGACAGTACAGAAAAAAGGTTGATATCCAGGATCTATAAAGAACTTCTCAAACTCAACACACAAAAAACAGATAATCATGTCAGAAAATGGGCAGAAGATATGAACAGACACTTCTCCAATGAAGACATACAAATGGCTATCAGACACATGAAAAAATGTTCATCAGACACATGAAAAAATGTTCATCATCACTAGCCATCACGGAGATTCAAATTAAAACCACACTGAGATACCACCTTATACCAGTTAGAATGGCCAAAATTAACAAGACAGGAAACAACGTGTGTTGGAGAAGATGTGGAGAAAGGGGAACCCTCTTTCACTGTTGGTGGGAATGCAAGTTGGTGCAGCCACTTTGGAGAACAGTGTGGAGATTCCTTAAGAAATTAAAAAGAGACCTTCCCTATGACCCTGAAATTGCACTACTGGGTATTTACCCCAAAGATACAGATGTAGTGAAAAGAAGGGCCATCTGTACCCCAATGTTTACAGCAGCAATGGCCACGGTCGCCAAACTGTGGAAAGAACTAAGATGCCCTTCAACGGACGAATGGATAAGGAAGATGTGGTCCATATACACTATGGAGTATGATGCCTCCATCAGAAAGGATGAATACCCAACTTTTGTAGCAACATGGACGGGACTGGAAGGGATTATGCTGAATGAAATGAGTCAAGCAGAGAGAGTCAATTATCATATGGTTTCACTTATTTGTGGAGCATAACAAATAACATGGAGGACATAGGGAGATGGATAGGAGAAGGGAGTTGAGAGAAATTGGAAGGGGAGATGACCCATGAGAGACTATGGACTCTGAAAAACAACCTGAGGGTTTTGAAGGGGTGGGGGGTGGGCGGTTGGGGGAGTCAGGTAGTGGGTATTATGGAGGGCACGTATTGCATGGAGCACTGGGTGTGGTGCATAAACAATGAATTCTGTCACGCTGAAAAGAAATTTTTTAAAAAAAGACTGCTATTATCTCTAAACTTTTAATAAATACTCTTTATTAGATTAAGGAGGTTACCTTTAAAAAATAAAATAAAATAGTTAAAAACTATTGTTACCAAATTAAATCAATAAACATTCCAATAATCACTATATTTCACCTGACAAAACATCTTATATTTTCCACCTCTTTTAAATAAACTAAAGGCCAGTTAACAAAACAAAACAAAAAGAAAAAAAAAAGAAAAAGATACTGAACATCAGTATGAGAGCACTGTGGTGTTTCAACTTTATGCACCTACCATGTCCCATTCCCAGCTTGATGGAAGCCATGAAGATGGTGGCCCACATTCCTAGGGAACTTGCAGATGCCAAAGGTAGTGATGTGGATCCTATTCTTAAAGAATTGTGGTTGTGTGTTTTGACCTGTTTGGTTGTTATCTGACAGACTGGGATGTGGGTTTTCTTTCATTCACCAACCAGAACATTCTCAGGAGGAACAAATTCCTAAAACAAACTGGATTTGTCCAAAGAATTTAAAGGCAAATATACTATCCACAGCCACCAGGGCAAGGGATAATACGTGGGCCAGGCACTTGACAGACATAAAAGGATGGGAAGAAAGAAGTCAGAGATACAGGAGAAAATAAGAGCTCCAAAAAGCTCCAGCACATACCAAGGAATTTGGAAGGCCATTCCTATGCTCAAGGCTAGACACATGCTCAGAAAAGACAATAGACCATAAACTTTCACCTTTATCTGACCTTTAGCTTCCACCCAATCAGGAAGTGAGAGTTACAAAAGAGTTTTAAATAACTGGCTAAGCACTGAGAACTACCCCAACACTGAGCCAATATGTTAAGAGAAAAAGTTGTTTTGGTTTGGTTTAGGTTATTGTTTGTTTTTGAACTTTTTTTTTTCTGTCAAACCACTAACTGACCAATAAGCTACCAGAACAAACACTGCAGTACCCACACATGACAAATACAGCCTTTGTGAAAATAGGTTAGAAAGTTCACTAACTGGGGGCACCTGGGTGGCTCAGTCAGTTAAATGTCTGTCTTTGGCTCAGGTCATGATCCTGGAGCTGGGGTTGAGCCCCACATAGGGCTCCCTGCTCAGCTGGGAGCTTGCTTCTCCCTCTCCCACATCCCCTCCCTGCTGCTTGTGCCCTCTTGCTTTCTCTCTCTCAAATAAATAAATAAAATATATTTTTTAAAAAGTTCACTAAGCAAACACCACAACAAGAAGCAACAACATACCCTGGGGAGGGGGGAAAATGTTTTCCAGAATTGCCATATTACAATATTCAAAGTACCTGTTTTCAACAAAAACAGAAGCATGCAAAGAAATAGGAAAAGTATGGCCCATTCCCAGGGAAAAAAGAAGAAATTAACAGAACTGCCCCTAAGGAGGCCCAGATGTTGGAATTAATAGACACGGACTTTAAATAAACTGTTTTAAATATAATCAAAGAGCTAAAGAAACCAGCATGTCTTACCAAAAACAAAGAAAGAAACATAAAAAGGAACCAAATAGGGCACCTGGGTGGCTCAGTTGATTAAACAACTGCCTTCTGCTCAGGTCATGATCCCAGAGTTCTGGGATCATGACCCATATTGGACTCCCAGCTCCATGGGGAGTCTGCTTCTCCCTCTGACCTTCTCCCATCTCACGTGCACACGCGCGCTCTCTCTCTCGCTCTCTAATAAATAAATCTTTAAAAAATGGAACCAAATAAAATTTTAGAGTTGAAAAATACAATAGCAGACATGAAAAATTATTACAGAGGTACAACAGAAGATCTGACCAAGAATAAGAAAGAATAAGTGAATTTAAAGACAGCACCAACTGAGATTACCCAGTATGAGAAGCAGAAAGAGGAAAAATGACCAGAGCATCAGAAACTTGTGAGATACCATCAAGCATAAAACATGCATAAGAGACATGCATAAGACAGTCACAGAAGAGAAGAAAAAGGAGAAAGAATACTTAATAGTCAAAGCAGCCCAAATTCATGAAATATATGAATCTACATATCAAGGTCAATGAATTCCAAGAAGGATAAGGAGAAATCCATAGTGAGACAAAATATAATTAAACTGTCAAAGCCAAAGAAAATCTCAAAATCAATGAAAATTACAAGTACAATGGATCCTCATTACCAGTTGAACACCATGGAAACCAGTAAAGTGAGATGACATATTTAAAGTGCTGTAAAAAAGAGGCACCTGGGTAGCACAGTTTGTTAAGCATGTGACTCTTGGTTTCAGCTCAGGTTATGATCTCAGGGCTCTGAGATCAAATCCCACATGGGGCTCTATGCTCAGTGTGGAGTCTGTATAAGATTCTCCCTCTTCCTTTGCCCCTTCCCTTGTGCTCTCTCTCTCTCTCTCTCAAATAAATAATTTTTTTAAAATTGAGTATTAAAGTGCTGCGAGAAAAACCCTCATCAACCAAGAATTCTGTATCTAGCAAATATAACCTTGAAAAATGAAGAAATATGCCAAAAATTCAAAAGCTGAGAAAATGAACTGCTAGTATACTTGCCCTACAAGAAATGCCAAAAGAAGACTATCAGGCTGAAATGAAACAACACCAAAGTATAACCTGGAGCTATATTATAAAATAAAGAACAATGGTAAAAGCAACCTCATTAGGTAAATATCAATACCTCGTTTTTCTTTTTTTTTATATGTAACTATTCAATCTCTTTACTTGAGTTTATAATAAAAAAAATCCCAAAACAGAAAATCCCAGGATCAGTGGCTTCGCCAGTAGATTCTACCAAACATTTAATGAATAATCATCATTTCTCGAATTCTTCCCAAAAACAGAAGAGGAGGGAACACTTGACTCATTCTATAAGGCCAGCATTAACCTGATACAGAGAAACACATCATAAAAAAAGGGAAAACTACAAACCAATATCCCTTATGAATACTGATGCAAAAGTCCTAAACAAAATACTAGCTATTGATTCAAAAATCCCAAACAAAATGCTAGCAAACAGAATTCAATGACACATCAAAGAATTATACACCATGACCAAGTAGGATTTATCCCAGGAATGCAAAGTGTGACAAAAATATATCAATGTAAAATAGCACATATATAGAAAAAGGGGGGAAATCACATAATCATCTAAATTGTGGTAATCTTTACACCCTACGTGGGGCTTGAACTCTTGATCATGAAATCAAGAGTCACAAGCTTCTGACAAAGCCAGGCAGGCACCCCTGGAACTGATTTAATTTCTTTTAAGCATAGTTTCATAATATTCATTGTACAAGTTCTGAAACTCTTTGATTAAATTCATTCCTATATATTCTTTCTGAGGCTGCTGTAAATAGAAAAAATATTTTCTCAATATCCTCTTTGGATTGTTTATTGCTAGTGTATAGGAATATAACTGCTTTCTGTGTGTTGACCTTATATCCTGCAACTGGGCTGAATTCATTTATTATCTCTAATAGTTTTTTGTGGATTCTTTAGGATTTTCTACATGTAAGATCACATCCTGTACAAACCACTTCATCCTTTACTGCTTGGATTGGTTTTTATTTTTTCTTTTTTAACTTCTGTTGAATAGAAATGGCAAAAACAGGCATACTTGTCTTGTTTCTGATCTCAGGTTGTAAATTTTTAGTCTTTCACTATTAAGTATATTAGCTGTGGGTTTTTCATTAATATTCATTATGCAATTGGGGAAGTTCCTTTCTCTTCCTAGTTCTCTGAGTGTTTTTATTGTGAAAGGGTGTTGAATTTTGTCAGATTGTTAAGTATCTGCCTTTGGCTCAGGTCATGATCCCGGGGTCTGGTGCTGGGATGGAGTCCTGCATCGGGCTCCTTGCTCAGCAGGGAGCCTGCTTCTCCCTCTGCCTGCCACTCCCCGATTGTGCTCTCTAACAAATAAATAAAAATCTTTAAAAAAGAAAAAAGAAAATAGAGGAGTAAATCTTCATGACTTTAGACCTGGCAATCATTTCTTAGATGGCACCAAACACTCATACAACAAAAGAAAAAAATATATAATAGTTTGGACTTCATCCAAACTGAAAACTTTCATGCATCAAAGAACACTACCAAGAGTGAAAAGAAAACCCACAAAATGGAAAAAATATTCACAAATCATATATTTGATAAGGAATTAATATCCAGAATTTGTTTAAGTAGGTTCCAAACCCAGCATGGAACCCTATCCAGGACTTGAACTCACAACCCTGTGATCAAGACCTAAGGTGAGATCAAGGGTTAGACACTTAACTGACTGAGCCACCCAGGTGCCCCAATATCCAGAATTTTTAAATGACTCCTACAACAACAACAACAAAAAGAACAACTTAAAGTTGAGCAAAAGAATTCAATAAACATTTTTTCCAAATAAGATACAGCAACAGCCAAAAAGCACATGAAAAGAGGCTTTATCTCACTAGTCATTAGGGAAATGCAAATAAAAACTACAATAACACTTTACACCTGTAGTATAGCTATTATTAAAAAAACAGACAATACTTAAGTATAGATAATATATAGTGTTATCTTAATTTCAGATACACAAAATAATGACTCAACAATTCTATACATTACTCAGTGATCACCATGATAAATGTAGTCAATATCTACACCAAACAACATTATTACAATTTTATTGACTATATTCTCTATGCTGTAATTTGCCTCTCCGTGACTTATTTATTTTATAACTGGAAGTTTGTACCTCTTAATCCTCTTTATTTCAGTTTAGTTTCTTAATTGTCAACTCATTTGTTTTATAGAGTACAGCTGACACAGTCAACTAAATTTTTTAAGTTAACCTAATTCTTTTTTTTTTTTAGTTAACCTAATTCTAAAACAAAATAAACTGTATGAGTTCATTTTTCTAAAAGACAAAACAAAACAAAAAGCATTGTTGACCAAGAATGTAGAGAAATTCATACCATTATAAAATGTAAGTGGAAATGTAAAACAGTATAACCACCATGGAAACAGTTTAGTGGTTCCCAAAAAATTAAACCTAGAGGAGCGCCTAGGTGGTTCAGTGGGTTAAGCCTCTGCCTTCAGCTCAGGTCATGATCTCAGGGTCCTGGGATCGAGCCCCGCATCGGGCTCTCTGCTCAGTGGGGAGCCTGCCTCCCCTCTCTCTCTGCTTGCCTCTCTGCCTACTTGTGATCTCTTTCTCTGTGTCAAATAAATAAATAAAATTTTAAAAAAAATTAAAGTTAGAATTCCACTTCTGGGTACATGCTCAAAAGAACTGAAAATAGAGACTTCAACAGACATTTGTTCACCAATGTTTACAGAAGCAATATGCACAACAGCCAAGATGAAAACAACACAAATGTCCATCAACAGATGAATAGATAAACTAAATATGTATGGTACATACATACATAATGAATGGAATATTATTTAGCCTTAAAAAGGAATGAAATTCTGGTAACATGCTACAAAATGGATGAACCTTGAGGACATTATGCTAAATAATGAAATAAGCCAAACACAAAAGGACAAATATTGTGTAATTCCACTTATATGAAAGTATCTAGAATACTTAAAATCAGAGACAGAAAATGAAATGGTAGTTACCAATGGATTAGGGGAGAGGGGAATGAAAGTTACTGTTTAATGGGTACAGAGTTTCAGTTTGAGATGACAAAAAGTTCTGGAGTTGGACAGAGGTAACAGATACACAATGATGCAGAATATCGGGAGATATGAGGACTCTTTCAGAGGTAAAGGAAATGCTCCAGAGTTAGAGAGCAATGATGGCTGCACAACACTGAATATGTTTAATGTACTTAATGCCACTGAACTGTACACTTTAAAGTGCTTAAAATGTTAAATTTTATATTTTACTGCAACTACAAAATCACAAAAGAAATATACAAATAACAAGGTTGGTAACACTAATATTTGTCCATTACGGGGCACTTGGGTGGCTCAGTGGGTTAAAGCCTCTGCCTTCAGCTCAGGTCATGGTCCCAGGGTCCGGGGATCGAGCCCCACATGGGGCTCTCTGCTCGGCAGGGAGCCTGCTTCCTCCTCTCTTTCTGCCTGCCTCTCTGCCTACTTGTGATCTCTATCTGTCAAATAAATAAATAAAATCTTTAAAAAAAAAATTTGTCCATTACCATTCTCCCTTCCAGCACAAGAAAAATCTCTAAAATCTATTTTTTTTAGTATTTTATTTATTTATTTGACAGACTGAGATCACAGGTAGGCAGAGCCGAAGGCAGAGGCTTTAACCCACTGAGCCACCCAGGCGCCCCTAAAATCTATTTTGAAAGTTCATAGGTATGCACATATAAACTATCTCCATATCTGCCATATTTGTTGCCAGGAAAATATATTTCTGTGATTTATTATCTTCTTGTCTTATTTATTTTTTGTCTAAAAGCACTTAAGGGCAGAGTCTAAATTTTTCTGGTTTTATTAGGCTCAGTACCAACAGTACCTACTTGGGCAAATAAACACTATTCAGAATTTGTATGAAAATGTCAACCTTTCCGGGGGTGCCTGGGTGGCTCGCTTGGTTAAGCGTCTGCGTTCAGCTCAAGTGATGATCCCAGGATCCTGGGATCAAGCCCTGCATCAGACTCCCTACTCAGAAAGGAGCTTGCTTCTCCCTCTACCACTGCTACTCCCCCTGCTTGTGTTCTCTGTCAAATAAATTAATAAAATCTTTAAAAAAGATGTCAACCTTTCCAAAACATTTAAGAAACCATGACGGGGGCACCCAGGTGGCTCATTCAGTTAAGTGTCTGACTTCGGCTCAGGTCATAATCTCAGGGTCCTGGGATCAAACCCCCACATCGGGACGCCTGCTCAGCAGGGAGTCTGCTTCTCCCTCTCCCACTCCCTCTGCTTGTGTTCCCTCTCCCGCTGTGTCTCTCTGTCAAAGAAATAAAATCTTTAAAAAAAAATGAAGACTTCCTGAAACAGATATTGTACTGTATGTTAACTAGAATTTAAATAAAAAATTAAAAGAAAAAAGAGACACAATGGAGGACTAAAAACACTCCAATCTATTTTTTTAAAAGATTTTATTTCTTGGGGTGCCTGGGTGGCTCAGTGGGTTAAAGTCTATGCCTTCAGCTCAGGTCATGATCCCAGGGTCCTGGGATCAAGCCCCTCATCGGGCTCTCTGTTCAGCAGGGAGACTGCTTCCTCCCCTCTCTGCCTGCTTCTCTGCCTACTTGTGATCTCTGTCAAATAAATAAAGAAAATCTTTTTTTAAAAAAGGTTTTATTTCTTTGAGAGAAAAAGAGAGCATGAGCAGGGGGAGGGGCACAAGGAAAAGGACAAGCAGACTCCATGCTGAGCAGGAATCCCAACGTGGGACTTGATCCCAGGACCCTAGGATCATGACCCGAGCCAAAGACAGGCGCTTAACCAACTGAGCCTCTCAAGTACCCTATCTTTTAGATATAAAAGTATACATGCTCTAATGGAAGTAAGAAATTACAAATTTGTAATAAAGCAGCAATATTTGAATAAGGTCAGCATTCTGCCTTATTATGTCTAAATAGCAGTCTCTGTGTAATACTCTAAATAAAAATTAAATTGCAATAAAGGTCACCATGTTCATGTGGGCCTAATTACTAAAAGCTTTAGGAAATGTTTCATTATTTCATAAATACAGTTCATTCCAATGATGTACCACACCCCACCCAGACAGTCTTCAAATGGAGACAAGAGGCAAAGAATGTGGCAAGAGCAAGAAGCAAAGCCAGAAGTTTTATTCCTGTTTTAAGGAGTTATAAGAAAAGGGTCTTTAGGTGAGAACTGTGGTTCTATTCCTCTGCAGAAAAAAAATACAATTTTAAGACATTTAGATTTTAGAAACAGAAAACAGCACCTGTTTCCACAATTCATTCTTCAAGTTAGGCAGGTAACCCTAGCTCCCATTCAGAATAATCAGGTTATTGTTTAGAATTCAGATGTCAGAGACAAATCATGGAAAACACTAATAAGTGGATGGCAGTATTCAGGAACACAAGTCATTTAAATTTTTCAGTATCTACTGGAATGGGAACAAAGGAGGAAGAAGTATCCAGAAGTCATCCTTTCCTGCCTTGAAATTCCATCTTTTACCCATGTTCATTCTACCAGATTCAAGTACTAAACTACTGTGTTCTTATACCATATATGTCAGTAGCACTCAGCTGGTACTTAGCATCTGCTACTATACTTTTAGGGGGAATGGGAGTTGAACATATATGTCTATATTCTCCTAAATATATTCCTTTTCTAAAGGACTGTTCTATCTCCTCAGTATTTCCAATGACTGGCATAGAGTAAACTCATATATAACCCCATGCTCAAAATATTCAAAGGCTCCCCATTCCTAAGCATAGCATTCAAAGCTCTCTGCAAGATAATTCACACATGACTTTCTAATCATACCACAACTCAGCTCAAAAAAGTTTCCCTTCCTCCTCTTCTACTGAATTTTCTTTTACTTCTCTCATAATAAGCAATACATTCTGCTTATAGTTCCTTCTTTAAAACTCAAAGTACTCTCTACTGGAGTGTAAGCTCCTCAAAGGAGGAAACTGGTCTGGGTTCATCTTTTTTCCCATGTGGGAAATAACAAATTGCCCTGTACAGAGGAATAATAAATGCTTACTAAAATGAAGATAGTATCTGCTCAGAGATTCCTTAAAAGAAGGGTGGTGATTTGTTGAGCATTTTAAAAAAACAACCCTGAAGTCATTTAGTACCCTCCAACATTCTCTCTTCCGTGTCTAAACAGATATTCAGTAAGCGGTGTTGGATGCATGATAGTCAGCCTTTGAAAGAAATATATTATTTCATATACTTAACGAGTAACAGGTGCAGTCACTTTAATATGAAACATTCACTCTTGATTCTCTACTTTTAGCAGACACTCAGAATACACAATGAAAATTCATAAATAGGATGTTTTGTGGTTTTGAATTTTGGGGGTATATGAAGAAGGTGGAAAGGGGAAAAGCAAAAAAAAAAAAAACAGTAAGAAGTGGGCAAATTCTTCCCAACTCTATAGAAATTAACCAAACCTAGCTTCAAATACCTAAATTATATGGCAGAGAATAAGCTGATTGATAAGCTTAGTATTAAAACAAAATACATTTTAAAATACAGTAAAAGATATCATACGCCTCCTGATAAAACATGCTGAGAAAGACACAGCATTACTTCACAGTATTTCTAGCAAAATACACGATCACAAAGAAATATCACACAAACCCAAATTAACTACCCTGTTCTTCAAAAATATGTAAGGGAAAAAAACAGCAAGGTACAGTGCTCTAGAGTAAAGAAGATTAAAGAGACATGACAATGAATTGCAATGTATGCTCCAAAATTGGATGCGAGACCAGAGAAAAAGAAATTTTTTTCTTTCACTATAAAGGACGTTATGAAGCAAAACGTGAATAAGGTCTTTAGATTAAAAACTGCATTGTATAGGGGTGCCTGGCTGGCTCAATCAGTGGAGCATGCGACTCTTGATCTCAGGGTTTTGAGTTAAAGCCCCACAGTGAGTGTACAGATTGCTTAAAAATAAAATCTTAGGGCACCTGGGTGGCTCAGCCCATTAAGCATCTGCCTTTGGCTCAGGTCATGATCTCGGAGTCCCGGACTGAGCCCCACAACAGGCTTCCTGCTCAATGAGAAGGCTATTTCTCCATCTCCCTCTGCCCCTGCCCCCTTTTCGTGTGTGCATGTCTGTACATGCTCTCCCTCTCAAACAAATAAAATCTTTTCAAAAAATCTTTTAAAAAAAGAAACAGTATCAATGTTAATTTCTAATTTTGCTAACTACACTGAGGCTAAGTAAGAGAATATTCCCATTTTGGTGAAATACATATTGAAGTATTCAGGGATAAAGGAGTATTGTGTTTGTAATTTACTCTCTGAATCAAAAAAATATATAGACAGAATGATAAAGCAAATGTAAAAAATTACTATCTGCTGAATCTGGGTGAAGGGCCTGTAAGAATCTGCATACTATTTTTGCAAATTAAGTTTGAATTTGTATTTTTTAACTTTTTATTTTGACATATAGTAAAAAGGAGATGACTATTCTTTACCTCCTTGAAGGTAGATCAGATTCATCTCCCGAGGGTACAGTTATTAAAAACATTTTTTTAAAAATCATTCAATAAAATACTGCATGAGATCAATGAGACACTAACTAGAAAGTTGTTCTAAGCAAATGTCTTTGATCTCTGGATATTTTTTAAATGTTATTTATAAAAACACCAAATGTCTTTTATGGGAGGACTAAGTTACTAGCCAAAATGTATATTAATACAGATTTTTTTATAATGTAAACTCCATGGGGACAAGGCTTTAATTTGTCCTGTTCACCTAAGCAGTCCTTTGAACAGTTACTGGCACATGGCAATAGAAATCAGTAATAACTAGTATCTGAGTAATTAGCATGTCCCAGACACTAACATAAATGCTTTGTTGTCCTTTAACTAATTTAATCTTCATATAGTCCAAGAAATACTTGGTGTATGAATTGGTACTTTTTGCAGGATGACAATTACAGTCAGTTCTGAAATCAAATGAGTTCCTAAAACTCACCAGGTTATGCAAAATTATGCAATGAACACCACAAGATTCATACGGGAAATGGGGTTAGAAGCACAACACTCAAAAAACTTCATCATAACACATTTTTTAAAAGATAGAAACCTAATAAAAATGATAGCACAATTTTGCATAGTTTACACGAGGTGATTAAGAAATATAAAAACACAACAATAAATACAGCACTTTACCTTGAAAAAGACCTGAAGTTTGCTTGTGGAAGTACATCAGAAGGGCTGCAGCTCATGAATTACTGTGAAATGATGGGAGGAGGGTTATCTGAAATCCGATGGAAAACTATAACAACAGATGTGGATGGGAGTGGCTTAAAACACAAGGGGTGCACTGAGCTAGCCAACAGATGTTTGAGGTATGAGGTGTGTACATGTATATGCATGTATTTAATGCAGTTCAGTATAGCTGGGTGTAGTTTCCTACATTCACCCAGGGAAAACTTTCTATAAAGGATCAGACAGTAAAATTTTTTAGGCTTTGTGGGTCTTTGTTACAACTATTCAACTCCAAGATCATGGTACAAAAGCAGCCACAGACAATATACACAAAAGGGCTTGGGTGTGTTCCAACAGAACTTTATTTATAAAAACAGACCACTGGTTGGTGATCATAATTTGCTGATCCCAAACCTTTGCATATGAAAATGCAAATTTTGTCTTATGCTCAAATTGTTCCCTGATGTATCAATCTTGTTGGGACAAATATGCATATTCAAAACAAGCATTATTGCAGAACTAGGTTTGGAATGCTATCATGCAAACCAAAAAATAATTAATATAATTCAAATAAGCAAAATAACAAATCTAGTATTATATGAAAAGAAACTGCTTTGATTTTAGACTTTATAAATCAGTGATTATCCAAAAGTTAACTGACCACGTCAAATGGCCAAAATAAAAACAACTAAGGACAGATTTTGAACAATCGATAATAGTCAATCAAAATTTGTGCATTAAATTCTACACAATCTTTAAGAAAAGTGGAAAACTTTTGACAGTTCAGGCTCACTTACAAAGGGCACATGTGGCTTTTTCAAGATCATCAAGCTGCAAAAGTTAACATACAAACTGCACTTAGAAGATGAGTAAGTTCTGGACATCTAATGCATAGCATGGTTACTATAGTTAACTATACTACATACTTGAAAGTTGCTAGAGAGTAGATTTTAAATGTTCTCACCATAAGAACAAAAAAATGGTTATGTGAGGTGAGGGATGTGTTAACTAACCTTATCGTAGTAAACATTTCAAAATATATACATATATTAAATCAACACCCTGTACAACTTAAACTTACACAATGTTATATCTCAACTATATATCAATAAAGCTGGGGAAAAACATACTAATTGCACAAAGGTTATACAATATTTGTCCAGGAACTGAGTTAAAAATTCTCAGCTGACCTGCTTCCAAAGAGAAAACACTAATATATATAACAATCCTTTGCTTGCTGTATCTCACATTTGGACTCTCCCCCAGTTTTCTTTGTCAAAACTGTACCCATCCTTCCAAGGGCCAGATTCAAATGCTTTCTCTATGAAGTCTTCCCTGGACCCCATGAGAAATATCTTCATATTCTGGGGGCACCTGGGTGGCTCAGTGGGTTAAGCCTCTGCCTTTGGCTCAGGTCATGATCCCGGGGTGCTGGGATCAAGCCCCACATCTGGCTTTCTGCTCAGCAGGGAGCCTGCTTCTCCCTCTCTGTCTGCCTACCTCTCTCCTACTTGTGATCTCTTTCTCACCCTCTCTCTCTCTCTGTCAAGTAAATAAATAAATAAAATCTTTAAAAAAATATCTTCATATTCTGAATTTAGTTTTTACCTACTGCAGCATTTGCTACTTTATATCCTGCTTCAAAATTATTTGTGTACACATCTGTAATTTCCTCTGCCATATGGAAAATAAGACTAATCTTTAGCCATACTAATCCCTCTGCATGGGCAGCCCTTTTTCACAGCCAACCCTTAACCGCTAACTCATCTTCAAGACGCAATACAGATACCACCTCCTCTGTGAAAGTTTCCTAGACATCCCCGAAATTAGGCTTTCCTTCATTTCTGGTACCCAATAAAACCAATATATCTCTATTTTAGCCTGGTTTTATACCTGCTTATTTACTTATTATCTCCCTCACTAGGTTAAGAATGCCTTAAGGAGATGAGAATTTTGTTTTATTAAACTTTGCATGCCATAGCCCAGTGCCTGGCCCCTAGTTGATACTCAAGTATTTGATCAACTAATAAAGCATTCTCCCAAAATATGAAGTATAGGATATAAACACATGAAAACCAATGCTATACCAACAATTTCTTAAACAAATATTGTATAGAACAGTCAACAAGAAAGCTGGACTGTAGTTACCAAGAATGGCTACTTCAAGCCAAAACTGAAAGACAAAGTCTCAAGAAACAGGATCTGAAAATAGTGACTATAGCACACAATTCACAGAACCTTTTCCCAGGGCAAAAAGCACAACTGGCCAGAATAAAAAAGTCTTTTCAGAAGTATCATCTCTAATCATAAAAGGGCAGACAGAAAAAGGGGCACCTGAGTGGTGCAGTAGGTTAAGCATCCGACTCTTGGTTTCAGCTCAGATTGTAATCTCAGGATGGTGAGATGGAGCCCCACACTAGGCTCTGTGCTCAGCATGGAGTCTGCTTGAAACTCACTCTCCCTCTCCCTCTGCCCCTCCCCCCTGCACTCTCTTGCTCTCTAAAATAAATAACTAAATCTTCAAATAAAAAGGGGGAGAAATACAATATCCTGGATTAATAATCTTTCAAAATAGAAGACATCCTGAGCCACAATAATATTAACAAACTTCTCAACAAAAAGGGTTTCCTTTCCAGTATTTGCACAAATACGTGTACATTGATGACAGAGGATACCATCAACAAAACACCTGTATCCAAACCATGTACGTTTAAAAAAAAAAAAAAGATATGCATACATGGCTAAAGAAACTTCCCTTTATCACTACCCTTCTTCCTACCCCTCAAAGTAAAATTTAAAAAATGGTCAACATTTACATAAGCAGGACTATTTTTTTTATCTTTATTTAAAACTCTACACCCAATGTGGGGCTCAAACTCACAACCCTAAGATCAAGTGTCATATGCTTTACCGACTGAGCCAGCAAGGCACCCCCATTTTATTTTTAATAACCTTATAGAACCTTATAGTTCATCTCGCAAATGACAAAGCAGAAGCCTGGAAAGGATGAATTTGTCAAAGGTCCTATAATGAGTTAAGCAAGAGAGCTGTACCTAGAAAACCCAGGATTGGCTCGGAGTTCAGTGTTCATTCCTCTACACCAGCAGTTCTCAAACTTTTAATCTCAGGAGCTCTTTACACTCTTAAAACAGTTAAGAATTAGCAAAGGCCACAAAGAGCTTTAGTTTATTGGGCGCCTGGGTGGCTCAGTGGGTTAAGCCGCTGCCTTCGGCTCAGGTCATGATCTCAGGGTCCTGGGATCGAGCCCCGCATCGGGCTCTCTGCTCAGCAAGGAGCCTGTTTCCTCCTCTCTCTCTGCCTGCCTCTCTGCCTGCTTGTGATCTCTGTCTGTCAAATAAATAAATAAAATCTTTAAAAAAAAAAAAAGAGCTTTAGTTTATTGCCTTTTAAGAACCACTGTTATAGGGGTGCTTGGGTAGCTCAGAGAGTTAAGGCCTCTGCCTTCAGCTCAGGTCATGATCCCGGGGTCCTGGGATAGAGCCCCGCGTTGGGCTCTCTGCTCAGCAGGGAGCCTGCTTCCTCCTCTCTGTCTGTCTGCTTCTCTGCCTACTTGTGATCTCTGTCAAATAAATAAAAATTTTTAAAAAAAGAACCACTGTTATAACCATGTTACTTCCTCCAGAACTGCAGGCTTTATCAGTTATCTATTAAACCTATTCCCATTTTACAGGTAGAGAAACGGAGGATAAATATCTTGCATGTCTGCTATCAAGACAATCATAAGACAAACATTAGCATACACGTACAGAGGAATCCCACTTAGGTGCTCCTTTTACTGTCCTACTATAGTCAACGTTCCCAAGAGAAGATCTAAACATCATTTTCCTATGGCTTAAAAACCATTTGAACAGCTTTTGCCAATGTTCAAGAAAACAAATTCTGGAGGAAAGGACTTCATGTAAACCCAAGATTTGCCTGATATAATCCACAAATTTGGGGCGCCTGGGCGGCTCAGTGAGTTAAAGCCTCTGCCTGCGGCTCAGGTCATGATCCTGGGGTCCTGGGATCGAGCCCCGCATTGGGCTCTCTGCTCGGTGGGGAGCCTGCTTCCTCCTCTCTCTCTCTGCCTGCCTCTCTGCCTACTTGTGATCTCTGTCTGTCAAATAAATAAATAAAATCTTTAAATAATCATCATCATCATCATCATCATCCACAAATTTATTCAGACTCCAAGAGTGAAACAGACACATAAAAACAATTTCTCACAGAAAAATTATTTCACACACCTGTATCTATATAGAAATTTCTTTAAGTACTACATGTATCTTATCTCTAGAAATACAATATATAACTGAAAGCTTATGGTCAAACTATACCAAGGGTTGCCAATAATGAGAACTGGCATGATCAAAATTAAAGTCACAAACATCTTTCTTTTCACCCAATCAGCAACATAACCAAACAACTGGTATTTAAATTCTTTCAAAACCCTTTATAAAAATTGCATGTACTCCCCCTCCACAGCCTGGCTTAATACCTTCCACTTAGTGGGAATGCAAATATTTCACAGATAACAGTTTTCAAACATTAGGTTAGTAGGCAATGATTGTGAATTACCACCCTAACAGATAGTTTCTAAGACATTTTCCCAGCATCTCTCCATTTAGACAACTTCTGCCTTTTGCAATTTAAGACCATGAGGCACCTGACTGTCTCAGTCAGTGGAGCACCTGACTCGATCTCAGGGTTATGAGTTTAAGCCCTACACTGGCCACAGAGCTTCTTAAAAACAAATAAATTAAAAAATAAAATTTAAGACCAATAACAAGTTATACTGCGGTCAGCTGCCATAAAGGTTAGAATGACAAGTCCCGGGGAGCCTGGGTGGCTCAAGTGGTTAAGTGTCTGCCTTCGGCTCAGGTCATGATCTTGGGGTCCTGGGACTGAGCCCTGCACCAGTCTCCCTAGTTTAGTGGGGAGCCTACTTCTACCTCTCCCTCTGCCCCTCCCCACTGCTCATGCTCTATCTCAAATAAATAAAATCTAAAATAAAAAGAAAGACAAAAGTATCTCTGACCTTTATACAAAAATAGTTTATCTGTCAATCAGAAGCTTATCTTTCATAATGATAAATATTTCAAGAAACAAGCCAATCTTATTTAAAATAAAATACATAACAAAAGCTCCTTAAAAACAATAACAAAAGCTTTTAAAGACTGAGCCACTGATTCTTCAGTGTATGATTTAGGCAGGTCATCAATTTATTTCCCTCTCTTCTTGCCTTTTGGCTATTTTTTCACCACAGAATCATAGAAAATATTGTTTTTTATGAACACTAGTAAAAATCAGAACTACTCTTTGTTCCTATTTAAGTGCTCAACAAAAGTTCTGATACAAAAAAATCTGGCACTATTGTGTAAAATAAAATTAATGATAATGTATAGAACTGCTCTATTATTTCTATCTCACATTAGGAGAGAATCAAGAGTGATTCAGTACTGCGAGTTCAACTCACTCAAGCACTACCTGCAGATTATCCTCTATGATTATGACTTGAGATGAATGACACTTCAGCCTGAGACAGTTCTGAACACCCACTTGGTGCACTTTCCCAGTAAATAATCGGGGAGCATCATACATTTTTAAATTAACATTTATATATGTGGTTCTTTACAAGGGGTTTTTCATGTAGCTTAAGAATTTCCTGGAATTAATTAAATGTTTCAGTTTTTCTCATTATCTCATCTGTACATAAAAGGCAAAATATTTTAACAGCTACAAGCTCTAAGACCTATATCAAAGAACCACAATCAATAGTAGCTAATAGGAACTTCTTCCTTTGTAATGCTTGGGCTAAATTAAAATGATCATAATCACATTAGACATGGCAGCTCAAGGGGGCATTAATGCCTTGTGGTTAAGAACATAAGTTCTGGGGGCACCTGGGTGGCTCAATGGGTTAAGCCTCTGCCTTCGGCTCAGGTCACGATCTCAGGGTCCTGGGATCGAGCCCCACATCAGGCTCTCTGCTCAGCAGGGAGCCTGCTTCCACCTCTCTCTGCCTACTTGTGATCTCTGCCTGTCAAATAAATAAATAAAATCTTAAAAAAAAAAGAACTAAGTTCTGGAGTAAAAACGGGGCTCAATTCCAGCTCCACCAATTACAAGCTGTATAGCTTTAGTCAAGTTCTTTGATTTCCCTATGCTTCAGTTTCCTCCTCAGCTATAAAATGAGGAACACTAAGTACCTACCCTATAGTTGTTTTAAGAATTAAGATTATACAGGTGAAGGTCAACAACAAGCACTCTTCAAGACCAATACAAAAAAACTGACCCTGGCACAGAATGAATGAAGTCTTCTTTTTGTGAGGCTTTCAGTAAAATCTAGAGGTTATATTTACCTATAAGGTACACCCTTCATGTAAACTAACATGAGCACCTAATAACCAGCCAACAAGTTGTACTGGGTACCTCTTACATACCCAATGCCCAATAAATAAAGGTTTATTGTGGCTGGACCAATTAACATAAATTCAGAAACCGAGACTACAATCTTTACACAGCTAGGGATCTGTAATCTAAGAACTAAGGTTTTTTTTTTTCTCAAGTGAAGGAAAATATCTTCTATCTACTGCTTATTAATGTAGAAAATAGGCATAATAGGTATCACAGGCTCATTCCCAAACTCCACATGCTCTAAAAGCTTCTACTATCATAATACTTACTCAAAGGCACATTTTGCCAACTACCAATGCAATTCTGATCCATGCTCCCTTTAGTATTCTCTATTTTGCCCCTAGGCGCCAAGGATACATTTCAGAGCAGAAAAATTACTTAATTCACAAGAGATGAAAAGTCAAATGTCAAAGAGCCTGAAAAGCAAGCCAGCCACCCGTGTAAAAATACTATATACTTCATATTAACAACTCATATTTTTAGACACTACCAAGAAGCAAATCAGAAGCACAAGAGAAAAACAACCTCAACCTAATAAACATACTTGATAGGTTAGAGGAGGCCTGCCAGGCACAGCTTCCCTTGCAATAAATCTTACGTCCCATCGACCCATATTAACCTGCTCCTCATCCCTCACGGAATAAATTTTTTAAAAGTAGGGTCTAATTACTTTTGCTCGAAATTTGCCAGCAAGTGGAGAAACATCTGAGATCTGCCTTACCACCCATCAAACCTTGACTTCATGAAAAGTATACTGGGGTATACCCTGTGTTACCACCCCTTTGCCTAGAAATAAACCCAAGGATACCCCTCAAGATATGGAGTAGGGAAGGAATGTAAAAACCTAGCAA
>NW_019154163.1:5400067-5435206 GCF_002288905.1 Enhydra lutris kenyoni | reverse complement strand
AACCGCCTCCGACTTAGGGGTCTCAATTCCACAGGCACCAAAGAATAAACGAGACGAGGCCAACGAAGCTTCACCGGTTAGGAAAGGCTGGAGGAAGCGCCCAACACGCCAGGCCGCGCCCCCCGCCCCCACCCCCCCCCCCACCCCCTCCCCCACCCCCCCCCCCCCCCCCCCCCCCCCCCCCACCCGGGGTTGGAGCCTACCGCCGAAACTCCGAAACCCTTCTCACCTAAAGAGAAAACGATGTCTTTCCGCTAAGCGATACTCAGGCCTAACCCACCAAGCCAAAGCTTTCCCAAACACCCTACTCAAAAGACGCATAGGCCTAGACCGCTAGGACCCGTGAGACGGGGTTGTATTTTACCTCATGGGCTCAGCAGTCATGTTTTCGCTTCAACGCCTTGTAGCTTCAACGACCGTAGGGCGCCGCTTTGCGCTCTCCAGCACGGGGTTACGACAGAAATGCAATGGACTCGTAGTCGTCACTATAGCTGGTGCAGGATCCTCCCCACAGCTCAAAGGCCGCTACCATTGCCCCCGCCGCAGGAGCCGCGGAAACAAAGCGACGCCGCCGCCGCCGCCATTTTGTTGGGCCGAGGCTCAGGCAGAAGAATTGGCGCGTCCTCCCTCTTCCTCTTTCCGCTACCGATTGGCTACCTCCTCTACAGCTCAGACTCTTATTGGTTACTGAAATTCACCTTCTTTGGGGGCCTGTTGCTAAGGCGGTCTACGTCATTTAATCCCCTCCACCTTTTCGTAGGGGCTCCTATTCAGTCCCAATGACCTGAAAGTGCTAGTGACGTATTTTGACTTTATTTTGAAAATGCTTTTTGATCCATCCTCCTTTCCTTGACATATTGACAAAACAATAACAGCAATTTACATTTATTGAGTGTTTACTATATACCAGGCACTATACTAATCCTCTATCCGGATTAGCTCATGTAATCCCTATTCTCTTTGAGGCAGACAGACGCTTGTTAACTACATTTTCCAGATGAGGAAACCAAAACACAAAGTCTCATAGTAGTGGAGCCAAGATTCAGACCAGACACCACACTCGTAAACACTGATCTATATGACCATCCTGTGTCTTTTCTTTCCTATATTTCAGGTTATGATCATGTTCTTTACTTTTCTAGATTTTTTATAAAGACTATTCATCATGCCAGCATGCTTACAAAATATACATTATGTAAAACTAACCTGAGATCTTCATGTGAGTCTTTCAATACTCATAAATAAATAATACTCATAAATACTCATAAATAAATAAACTCTAAACTGCCACCTGAAACACACACACACCCACACACACTAGATGTAATGTTAAGTTTAGGTCACAAACCAACCAATCAAGGTCTATTTCCTCCTTATTACAGACGTTTGGCTGGATGATCTCTAAAAGACTTTCCAGCTTTCATGTTCTCTAATTTAATTGTTCACTGGTAATCTCTGCAAGTCACAAATTAGTTCTCTAAAGTCTAATAGTTTCTAATTTTATTTCCAAATTTATTCTGACGTACATGTTTTTGTTCATTTTATTTGCTTTTCTTCAAATCTGCAATTTGCTTCTTTTGCATTTAGGTGAAAGAGTTGCTGCTTTCTACCGGAATTGCAAATGTAAGACTTTTTTGAGTAGAACACTTTGATAATCTGATAGACACAGGCAAATTTTTAATCAAGAGTAGTTTGGGGGCGCTTGGGTGACTCAGCCAGAAAAGTATGCTGCTCTTGATCTTCCCGTCATGAGTTTGAGCCCAAAGTTGGGTGTAGAGATTAATTAAATTAAAACAAAATTAAAGAAAGAAGTTTAGGGGTGCCTCGGTGGCTCAGTAGGTTAAGCCTCTGACTTCAGCTCAGGGTCCTGGCATCGAGCCCCACATCAGGCTCTCTGCTCAGCGGGAAGCCGGCTTCCCCCTCTCTCTCTGCCTGCCTCTCTGCCTACTTGTGATCTCTCTCTGTCAAATAAATAGATAAAATCTTTAAAAAGGAAGAAGTTTATACACATTTCAAGTCATCTTTCAAACATTCAAGTATTATTGGCAACTGTAGAAACCAGCCTTCTATATCTGGTATACTGATTTTCTTCTTGTCTTCCATATGTTGAATATCACTCAAACATACAATTTGAAGAAGCTATATTTTCCTCCTTGGTAAATGCAGTTAATCTGAAAGGAGATACACTCCATTACAAGACAGCACACAACTTTTAAACCAGCGCTTGGTGACAAGACTTCTTAACACTAAGCAGCTGTAACATGACAAATTCCATAGAGAAATATCTTAATAACAAAATTATAATCACAGAATTTCTAAAATATACAACTCACTCTATCCATGAATCATAAGAGCATTCCTTTGCTATTAAAAGATGACTAATAAAGTTTTACTGATATATTATAGTTGTATCACTTTCAGTAGCTGATTTACAATGAGTTTCCTTCAGCTGTATTTTAGAAGAAATTCAGTGGTACACATCACTCACATTTTTCATCACATTGCCGCAGAAATCAACATAGAAGCCTTTCTTGGACTTGACCATAAATGTGTAATGTGTAAATTTGCTTGGAAGAAAGACAATGTAGATTACCTTTAAGAGAGCAAGTTGGATGAAAAAATAGATACTCTCATAATGTTTAACAAACATCATTGCAAATTCTATTTTATGTCAAAATCAGTGTTTTGACAATATCAATTAAATATTTAAATGCATATATCCTGTAATCCAGGAATTTAACTTATGGGAATTTATCCAACATTTATATCCTATGTGGGAAAAATGAGATATCCATAAGACTATAGTTAAATGAATTATGTTATCCATACATCAGAATACCATATAGCTCCTTGCAATAAAAACATTTTCAAAAATCAGTTGTGTTTCTATGCACTAAAAATGACCATCTAAAAAATAAAAGAAGATAACAATCCCATTTACTATAGCATCAAAAAGGATAAAATACTTAGAAATAAACTTAACCAAGTAGGTGAAAGTCTTGTTTCTGAAATCTACAAAATATTGCTAACCGAAATCAAAGAAAATACAAATGAGTGGAAAGATATCTCATTCCCATGTACTGCTGGAAAACTTAATGTTAAAATGTTTCTACTAGCCAAAAGAACCTACAGATTCAATAAAATCCCTATCAAAATCTCAATGGCATTTTTGAAGAATTAGACCCCCAAAAAATCCTAAAATTCACATGGAAGTTTAAGGGACCCTGAATAACCAACACAATGTTGAAAAAGAGGAGCGAAGTTGGGGAATATATATTTCTTGATTTCAAAACATACTGTAAAGCAACAGTAATCAAGAGAGTGTACTATTACAAAGATATAGATATATATTCCAATATAATGGAAAAAAGAGCCCAGAAATAATCACTTGAAGATAAGGCCAAATGATTTTCAACAAGGTTGCCAAAACTACACAATGAGGAAAGGACAGTCTTTTCAACAAACGGTGCTGGGAAAATTGGATATCAACTTTTGAGTGACATTGGACCCTTAACTCACAGCATGTACAAAAAAATTACCTAAAATGTATTAAAGACCTAAACCTATAAAATTCCTAGAAGAAAACACAAGTGAAACACTTCAGGACATTGGGTTTGGCAATAGTTTCTTGGATGTGGTACCAAATACATAAGCAACAAAAGTAAAACAGACAAATGAGACTATATCAAATTTAAAAATTTCTGCACTTCAAAAGAGACTATAAACAGGGTGAAAAGGCAACCTATGGAATGGGAGAAAATATTTGCAAATTATGTATCTGATAAGGAGTTAATATCCAGAATATAAGGAACATCAATGACTCAACAACAACAAACAAATACCTTCATTAAAAAATGGGCAAAGTCAGGGGTGCCTGAGTGGCTCAGTGGGTTGAAGCCTCTGCCCTCGGCTCAGGTCGTGATCCCGGGGTCCTGGGATAGAGCCCCGCATGGGGCTCTCTGCTCAGCAGGGAGCCTGCTTCCTCCTCTCTCTGCCTGTCTCTGCCTACTTGTGATCTCTGTCTGTCAAATAAATAAATAAAATCTTTTTTAAAAAATGGGAAAAGTCAGGGGTGCCTGGGTGGCTGGCTCAGTGGGTTAAGCCTCTGCCTTCAGCTCAGATCACGATCTCAGGGTCTTGGGATCGAGACCCACATTGGGCTCTCTGCTCAGCGGGGAGCCTGCTTCCTCCTCTCTCTCTCTGCTTGCCTCTCTGCCTACTTGTGATCTCTCTCTGTCAAATAAATAAATAAAATCTTTTAACAAAAATGGGCAAAGTCAATGACCACTGACAATATGAATGATACAAATCATTAAAGTATTGCCTTCAGTTACAGAAATACAGCATCTACCCTGAATATTTTTTAAATCCCATTTTATCTTATTGAAGATTTTTTTTTTAATTTATGAGAGAGAGCATGTGTTGTGGGGGAGGGCCAGAAGGAGAAAACCTCAAGCAGACTCCCCACTGAGTGCAGAGCCCCCCACAATGGAGGACTCAATCCCACAACCCATGAGATCATAACCTGAGCCAAAAACAAGAGTGGGATGCTTAACCACCTGAGTCACCCAGGCACCCCCTAAAATTCTATTCTAAAGAAAAGGTGCTATTAGGGCAAAGAGTCCTGGATGATATACATCCAAAGACATGAAGGTTAATTATCTTCAGGTGATATGTCTGAGTTTTTTTGGTGATATGTCTGATTTTTTTTTCCTGTTTTCTATTTTTCCATTTTCTCCAAATTTCCCACAATGAGAATATATTATAAAGTTGATGGGAGAAAGTTAAATAATTTTAACTGTTGTGAGCAACAACAGAACTATCCATTTTCTGCTAGCAAATATGAATTCAAATAGCAATTATGCTAACATAAACCTTAGCTCAAAATTATTTTTTTAAGATTTTATTTATTTATTTGAGAGAGAGAGATAAAGAGAGCACAAGCGGGGGCTTGGGAAGAGAGAGAAGCAAGTTCCCCACTGAGCAGGAGCCAGATATGGGGCTCAATCCCAGGACCCTAGGATCATGACCTGAGTCAAAGTCAGGTGCCTAATGGACTGAGCCACCCAGGCACTCCAGCTCAGTATTATTTTTTAAAAGTGCTCTTCCGGGGCACCTGGGTGGCTTAGTTGGTTAAGTGTCTGCCTTTAGCTCAGGTCATGATGCCAGAGGGCTGGTATCCAGGCCCACATCTGTCTCCCTGCTCAGTGGGGAGTCTGCTTCTCCCTCTCCTTCTGCCTGTCACCCAACCTGCTTGTGAACTCTCTTTTTCTCTCTCTCTCAAATAAAGAAATAAAATCTTTTTTTAAAAAGTGCTTTCCCCAAATTCTAATGCTATGGTTAAGCTTTCTGAGCTTTCTACCTTAAAACCTTAGTATGTGTTTTTCATAAATACCCTTTTATCATGTTGAGAAAGTTCCCTTCAATACCTAGTTTTCAATATTTTTATCATAAATGGGTGTTGAATTTTGTCAAATGCTTTTTCTGCATCAGTTGACATGATGATGCATTATTTTTTTCATTCTATTAATGTGGCATATTACATTGATTTAGTTTTGTATCACCATTGCATTTCTGGGATAAATCCCACTTTGTCATAGAGTATAATCCTTTTAATATGCTGCAGTGTTTGATTTGATAGTATTTTTTTAATATTTTATTTATTTATTTATTTGACAGAGAAAGAGAGCACACAAGCAGGGGGAGTGGCAGGCAGAGGGAGAGGGTGAAGCAGGATCCCCACTGAGCAAGAAGCCCGATGCAGGACTTGATCCCAGGGAACCTGGGATCATGACCTGAGCTGAAACAACTGAAACACCTGAGCCACCCAGGCACCCCAATAGTATTTTTTTTAAGATTTTATTTATTGTGTTTGCTTTGGCAGCACATACACGAAAAATTTTATTTATGTATTTATTTATTTCAGAGAGAGAGAGAGAGAGAGAGCATAAGCAGGAGGAGCTGCAGACAAAGGTAAAGGGGGAGGCAGTCTCTCTGCTGAGCAGAAAACCCCGCCCCCCATGAGGGGCTTGGTCTCAGGACCCTGGGATCATGACCTGAGCGGAAGGCAGACACTTAACCGACTGAGCCACCCATCTATCAAAAACCTGGAAGGTTTTTTACTGACTCAATCTTTCTTTTTATAGGTATGTTCAGATTTTCTTTTTTTTTTAACATTTATTTATTTATTTGAGGGAGAGAGAGTCTTGGGCAGACTCCATATATGGAGCCCAATGTGAGGATTGATCTCAGGACCCTGAGATCATGAACTGAACCAAAACCAAGAGTTGGATGCTTAACAGACTGCACCACCCAGACACCCTCAGATTTTCAATGTCTTTTCAATGCTGCTTTGGTAGTCTGTCCATTTTTAGAAATTTGTCCATTTCATTTAGATTATGTAATTACTTGGCATACAATTATTCAAAATATCACATTATAATATTTTTTATTTCTGTGATGTTAGTAGTAATATCCTCAGTTTTATTTCTAATTTAAGCAGTTTAAGTCTTCTCTCATTTTCTTAGTGTAACTAAACATTCATCAATTATGTTGATCTTTTCAAAAAACCAACATTTGAGTTTGTTAATTTTCTCTACTGTTTTTGAATTCTTTTTTTTTTCCTATTCTCTATTTTGTGTGTCTTCATTCTAATCTAATCTTTAGTATTTCTTCTGCTAGATTTTGGTATAACTACTTCTATATATTTTCTATATTTAGGTTTTTTTATAGCTATAATTTCTTATTCCCTAGTTACTTAAGTTATAAAATTAAGTTATTGATTTGAGCTCTTTCTTCTTTTTAATTTAATTTAATTATTAAATTTAATTTAATTTAATTCTTTTACAGATAGAACTTTCACTCTGAGCAATAATTTCGGTTCATCCCATGTTTTTTGTACTTTATGTTCTTGTTTTCATTCATCTCAAATTATTTTCTGACTTCCCTTGTGATTTCTTCTTTGACCCATAATTGTTTAATTAGGGTAGGCTGTTTAATTTCCACATACTTAGGAATTTTCCTAATTTCCTTCTTTTATTGATTTGTTATTTTGTCCCATTGTAGTCAGAGAAGATATTGTTGGGTGGAGATTTCTGTTTGAGTCTCTTACTGTAATTGGTTTATAGCGTTGTTCAAGCCCTCTATTTCTTTAAAGATCTTCCTTCTTGTTTTATTAATTATTGAATGTAGAATACGGAAGTTTCCAATTATTATTATAGAACTGTCTGTTTCTTCCTTCAATTCTATCAATATATAATTATTACATTCTCTTAAGGAATTGATACTTTATTAGTACATAATGTCTTTTTTGTCACTTGTAACAATTTTTGACTTAAAGTCAGATATTAGGACAGCCACCCCAGCTCTCTTTGGTTACGATTTGCATGGAATAAGTTTTTCTATCTATCCTTTTATTCTTGACCTATTTGTGTCTTTGAATTTAGAGTGTGTCTCTTGTAGACAGCCTATAGTTGGATTGTGAGCTTTTTTAAACCCATTTTGCTATTTTCTGCCTTCTAAGTGGAGAAATTAATACATTTATATTTTAATAATTAGTGATAAGGAAGAGCTTACTTCTGCTATTTTGCTATTTATTTTCTATATGTCATATATACTTTATTCTTCATTCCTCCATTACTACTCACTTTTGTGTTTAATTGATTTTTTTTTGGACTGTATCATTTTGATTCCCTTCTCATTTCCTTTTCTATATATTTTTACATTATTTTCTTAGTGGCCATCCTGGAAACTACAATAAATATCCTAAACTTGCAACAATATATTGTGAGTTAATGCCAACTTAACTTCAATTGTATGTAAAACAGTGATTTTTTTACAGCTCCATCCTTCCCCTTTTATGTTGTTATCATCAAATATATCTTTATGCACTGTGTGCTTTTAACATACATTTATAATTATTGTTTTATGCATATTATTTTAAATCATATTGGAAAATAAAGAGGAGATATTAATTAAAAAATGCAATAATACTGGCTTTTGTTTACCCATGTGGTTACTTTTATTGGTGATCTTTATTTCTTCACATGGTTTTGAGTTACTGTATAGTGTACTTTAATTTCAACCTAAAGAACTTCTTTTAGTATTTCTTGTTGGGCAGATCCACTAGAAACAAATGCTCTCTGCTTTTATCTGGGATGTCTTAATTTTTCTTTCATTTTTGAAGGATTGTTTTGCCAGATCTAAAATTCTTGTTTCAGGGGACCCTGGGTGGCTCAGTTGGTTAAAGTGACTGCCTTTGACTCAGGTCATGATCCCAGGGCCCTGGGATTGAATCCTGCATTGGGCTCCCTGCTCTGCAGGGGAGTTTGCTTCTCCCTCTGCCTGTACCAGAAGCTCCCCCTGCTTCTGCTCTCTCTCTCTGTCAAATAAATAAAATATTTTAAAAATATATATATAACTCCTGTTTCAGATATTTTTTTCATTCAATACTTTATATATGTCATCCCACTGCTTTTCGACCTCCTTGGTTTCTAACGAGAAATTGCCTGTTGATCTTATTGAGGATCTCTTATAAGTGACAAATCAGTTTTCTCTTGGCACTTTGAAGTCTCTTTCTGTCTGTCCATCTTGGTATGGATCTCTTTATGTTATTTTATTATTGTGTTATTTTATTAATTTATTTCTTTTATTTATGTGTATTTATTTTATTATTATGTTATTTGGAGTTTGGTGAGCTTCTTAGAGCTCCAAGTTTTACTTGGAGTTTGGTGAGCTTATGTAGGCTCATTTCTTCTATCAAATTTGGTATATTTTCAGCCATTATTTCTGCATATATTCTTTCTGCCTTTTCTCTCTGTCCTCTTCTGCTGGGATTCTTATGTGTATATTGGTGTGCTTGATGCTGTCACACATGTCTCTTTGATTCTGTTAGTTTTCTTTATTCTTTTTTTCTTTGTGCTTCTTCAACTGGGTAATTGTAATCGGCTTATCTTCCTAATTAGTATTTCTTTCTTCTGCTTGCTCAAATGTCTTTTTGAAGTAGTAAATTATTTTCACTACTGTATATTTCAGCTCAAGAATTTCTATTTGGGGGGCACCTGGGTGGCTCAGTGGGTTAATCCTCTGCCTTTGGCTCAGGTCATGATCTCAGGGTCCTGGGATAGAGCCCCATATTGGGCTCTCTGCTCAGCAGGGAGTCTGCTTCCCTCCCTCTCTCTCTGCCTGCCTCTCTGCCTACTTTTGATCTTTGTCTGTCAAATAAATAAATAAAATCTTTAAAAAAAAGAATTTTTATTTGGTTCCTGTTTGTGATATCTCTTTATCTCTTTTTCCCCAAGATTAATGTGTTTTATTTTCCCAGCTTTATTTTTTTTTAAGATTTTATTTATTTGACAGAAATCATAAGTAGGCAGAGAGGCAAGCAGAGACGGGGGGTGGGCAGCAGGCTCCCCGCTGAGCAGAGAGTTCAATGCTGGGCTCCATCCCAGGACCCCGAGATCATTACCTGAGCCGAAGGCAGAGGGCGCCTCTTTTCCCCGCTTTATTGAGATATAATGGGCATATAACATCATATATGTTTAAGACATAACAATACGATGATTTGATACACATTGTGAAATATTTACCACAATAAGGTTAGTTAACATATCATCCTTTACTCACATAATTACCATTTTGTTGTAGTTGTTATGATCTATCTCTTTATTGACATTCTCTGGTGAGACATTGCTCACTTGATTTTCCTCAGTTCTTAGAACATGGTTTCATTTAGCTCTATGAACATAATTTAAATAGCTGATTTAAAGTCTTTTTCTAGTAAATAAAATATATAGGCTTCCTGTGGTATAATTTCTTTTTTCCCTGTGAATGGGTCATACTTATTTATTTCTTTTTATGTCACATAATTTTTTTTTCTGAAAACAACATTTTGAATATCATAATGTGGTAACTTTGGAAACCAGATTCTCTTTTCCTTTTCTAGGTTTGTTGTTGATCATTGTAGTTGGTAGTTTTTGGTTAGTGAGCCTTCTAAACTATTGTTGTGCAAGCAGTGTGTGGGATCCAACTGTGCCCCTGGAGCATGCTTAGCCAGTCTGTTTACAACTCTGCCTTAGTCTTCAATTCTTGCTCACACTGAGCATAAAGATCAGGCAAGGATGAAAGCTTAGAGAATTCTTAAGTCTCTTCTGAGTATGTATCCTGTTTGGGGCATATAATTTTTTTTTTTCTCCAAGTAAGTGTCTTCTCAGCTTTTCTTCCCAGATTTTTGGTGGATCTATTGTTTGTCACAACTGCCATGTTTTGTCCCAGGCAGCAGTTGCTTGTTCATTTGTCTTTCAATATTTTCAAGGAACACCCTGCTTGTGGTTCCTTTTCTGCTCTGAGAGACTTCTGAATTAGGTGAAACTAAGGAAAGCCCCTTGTGCCATTCCTTCTGGGAACACACAAACAGGTCAAAATAGATAAACACAACGTTGTTTTTTTTTTTAAGATTTTATTTATTTATTTGACAGCGAGAGAGATCACAAGCAGGCAGAGAGGCAGGCAGGGTAGGGGGAAGCAGGCTCCCCGCTGAGCAGAGAGCCTGATGCAGGGCTCAATCCCAGGACCCTGAGATCATGACCTGAGCCAAGGCAGAGGCTTAACCCACTGAGCCACCCAGGTGACCCTAAACACAATGTTTTGGGAATAAAATCTGCTCTGCTCTCTCTGGGAACGGCTACCTACACTGAGAGCACAGACTGCTGAATTCAAGACTCAGCCGCACTAAAGTGGGAAAATACGGCAAGGCTAGAACAGTATGACGCTCTCCTACCATGCTTAAATTGCCTTTTCTTGATTCAGCATTCACTTGATTGCTTTCAACCTTTCACCATTTTCCAAAGTTCTGAAAAAGTTGATAATGACAGTTTTGTTAATTTTTTCAGTGTTTCTATGGAGGGATGGGTCCTCCAAGGTGTTTGCCATTTTCTGTTTTGATTATTTTTAGCCCTTCACAAGTCCATATAAAATTTAAAATCAGCATTTCAATCTTCACACCCTAAAAAAAATCTGTGAAATTTTTATTGGAATTGATATGAAAATTGAGGGCTTTATAATATTGAATTCTGACATCTATGAAGTGGGCATATTTTTTATTTAGGTGTTAATTTCTTTCAACAATGTTTTTACTTTTCAGGGCATGTCTTGCATATCTTTAATTACATTTATTCCCTTTTTTCATGTCATAATTTTATATTATTTTTTAAATCAAATTTTAGTTAATAGTGCAATATTGGATTATGAAGTAGAATTCAGTGCAGGGGCACCTGGGTGGCTCAGTTGGTTAAGCATCAGACTCTTGATTTCGGCTCAGGACATGATCTCGGCATCTCCAGAGTGGCTGCACCAGTTTGCATTCCCACCAATAGTTTAAGAGAGTTCCCATTTCTCCACATCCTCACCAACACCTGCTGTTTCTTGTACTGTTAATGTTAGCTATTCTGAAGGGTGTGAGCTGGTATCTTATCATGGTTTTGATTTGTATTTCCCTGATGATGACTGATGTTGAGCATCTTTCCATGTGTCTGTTAGTCATCTGCATGTCTTCTTTGGGAAAGTGTCTATTCATGTCTTCTGCCCATTTCTTAACTGGATTAATTGTTTTATGGGTATTGAGTTTCACATGTTCTTTATAGGTCTTTATACTAACCCTTTATCATATGTGTCTGCAAATATTGTCTCCCATTCCATAGCCTGTCTTTTAGTTTTGTTGATTCTTTACTTCTCTGTGCAGAAGCTTTTTGTCTTGATGAAATCCCAAATAGCTCATGTTTGCTTTCATTTCCCTTGCCTCCAGTGACATGTTTAGTATTGGCTACAGCCAAGGTCAAAGAGGTTTCTGCCTGTGTTCTCCACTAGGATTTTGGTGCTTTCCTGTCTCACATTCAAGTCTTTCCTCCATTTTGAATTTATTTTTGTGTATGGCATAAGAAAGTGGTCCAGGTTCATTCTTCTGCATGTGGTGTCCAGTGTTCTCAACACCATTTGAAGAGACTGTTTTTTTTTTTAACCATTGGATATTCTTTCCTGCTTTGTCGAATATTAGTTGATGATATAAATTGCGGGTCCATTTCTGGGTTCTCTATTTTGTTCCATGGATCTATGTGTTTGTTTTTGTGACAGGAGGATACTGTCATGATGACTACAGCTTTGTCATGTAGCTTGAAATATTGAATCATGATGTCTCCAGTTTTGTTTTTTCTTTTTCAGAATTTCTTTGGTTATCTGGGATCCCATACAAATTTGAGGATTATTCTAGCTCTGTGAAAAATGCTGGTGGTGTTTTGGTAGAGATTGCATTAAACATGTAGATTGCTTTGGTTAGTACATTTTAACAATGTTCTTCCAACCTGTGAGCATGGAATGTTTTTCCATTTCTTTGTCCTCTTCAATTCTTTCATGAGTGTTCTATAGTTTTCAGAGGACACATCTTTTACCTCTTTGGTTAGATTTATTCCTAAGTATCTCGTGATTTTTGGTGCAATTGTAAATGGGAACAATTCCTTGATTTCTTTTTGTTCTTGTTCATTATTGGTGTAGAGAAATGCAACAGATTTCTGAAAATTGATTTTATATCCTCCAACTTTCTTGAATTCCTATGTTACTTCTAGCAGTTTTTTGGTGGAGCCTTTCTAGTTTTATACATAGACTATAATGTCATTGGCAAAATGTGAAACTTTAGCTTCTTCCTTGCTAATTTGGATGCTTTTTCTTTCTTTTTGTTGTCTGATTACTGAGGATAAGACTTCCAGTACTATGTTAAATAGTAATGGTGAAAGTGGACATCCCTGTCTTGTTCCTGACCATACAGTAAAGTCTCTCAGTTTTTTTTTGTTTTGTTTTGTTTTTACCATTGAGGATAACATTAGCTGTGTGTCTTTCTTTTCTTTTTTTTTTAAATATTTTATTTATTTATTTGACAGAGAGATCACAAGCAGGCAGAGAGGCAGGCAGAGAGAGGAAGAAGCAGGCTCCCTGCTGAGCAGAGAGCCCGATGCGGGGCTCGATCCCAGGACTCTGAGATCATGACCTGAGCCGAAGGCAGCGGCTTAACCCACTGAGTCACCCAGGCGCCCCTAGCTGTGTGTCTTTCATATATGGCCTTAATGATGTTGAGTTTTGTCCCATCTGTCCCTACTTTGATGAGGGATTTTATCAAGAAAGGATGCTGTATTTTGTCAAAAGATTTTTCCGAGGGGGCGCCTGGGTGGCTCAGTGGGTTAAAGCCTCTGCCTTCGGCTCAGGTCATGATCCCAGGGTCCTGGGATCGAGCCCCACATCGGGCTCTCTGCTCAGCGGGGAGCCTGCTTCTCCCTCTCTCTCTCTGCCTGCCTCTCTGCCTAATTGTGATCTCTCTCTCTGTCAAATAAATAAATAAAATCTTAAAAAAAAAGATTTTTCTGAGTTTATTGAGAGGATCATATGGTTCTCATGCTCTCATTTATTAATATGGTGTATCACTTTGATTTATTTGCAAACATTGAACTACCCCTACTGCCCAAGAATAAATCCCACTTGATTGTGGTGAATGATTTTTTAAATGTACCTTTGAATTTGACTTGCTAGTATTTTATTTTAAGATTTTTTTATTTTAGAGAGAGGGCACACAGGAGCAGGGTTCAGGGCATATGGAGAGGGAGAGAGAAAGAGAAGTAGACTCCTTGCTGAGTGTGGAGCCCCATGCAGGGCTCCATCTCGTGACCCTGAGATCATGACCTGAGCCAATATCAGGAGTTGAATGCTCAGCCGACTGAGGCAACCAGGTGCCTCTTGCTTTGATAGTATTTTATTGAGAATTTTTGCATCCATGTTTATCAGGCATATTGGCCTGTAAGTCTCCTTTTTAATGTGGTCTTTGGTTTTAGAATCAAGGTAATGCTGGTTTCATAGAATGAGTTTGCAATTTTCCTTCCATTTCTATTTTTTTTGAAAAGTTTGGGAAGAATCAGTATTAACTCTTCTTTAAATGTCTGGTAGAAATCCATTTGGCCAGATGGCCCAGGATCTTTGTTTGTTGGGAGTTTTTTGATTACTGATTCAGGTTTTTGCTGGTTATGGGTCTGTTCAAATGTCTATGTCTTCCTGTTTCAGTTTCGGTAGTTTGTAAATTTGTAGGAATTTGTCTATTCCTTCTAGGTTGCCTAGTTTGTTGGCATATAACTTTCAAAATATTCTGTTATAATTGTATTTCTGTGGTGTTGGTTGTGATCTCTCCTCAGAATTCCTGATTTTATCTAATTGGGTCCTCCCTCTTTTCTGTTTTGTAAGTCTGGTTAGAGGTTTATCAATTTTATTAATTCTTTTGAAGAACTAGCTCTTATTTTTTTTTAAGGATTGATTGATTGATTTGAGAGAGTGAGCATGGGGAAGGGGTGGTAGAAGATGAGGGAGAGCAAGAAAATCTCAGGGAGATTCCCTGCTGAATGCAGAGCCCAACAAGGAGCTTGATTCTCCCAACCCTGAGATATAACCTTAGCCAAAAATAACATTAGGATGCTTAACCAACTGAGCCACCCAGGTGCCTCATGAACCAGCTCTTAGTTTTGTTAATCTGCTCTACTGGTCTTTGTTTCTTTCTATATTATTTTTTCTGCTCTAATCATTATTATTTCCCTTTCCCTGCTGGCTTTAGGCTTTATTTGCTGTTCCTTTTCTAGCTCCGTTAGGTGTAAGGTTAGTTTGTGTATATGAGATTTTCCTTGCTTCTTGAGGTAGGGCTGTATCGCAATGTGCTTCCCTTTTAGGACTGCCTTTGCTGCATCCCAAAGGTTTTGGACTGTCCTGTTTTCAATTTTATTTGCTTCCCTGTATTTTTAAAAATTTCTTCTTTAATTTACTGGTTAACCCATTCATTTTTTTAGTAAGTTCTTTAATCTCCATGTACTTTAGGTCTTTCCAAATTTTTCTTGTGGTTGACTTCAACTTTAATAGTGGTAGGTTCTGAAAATATGCATGGTATGATCTCAGTCTTCTTGTACCAGTTGAGGCCTGATTTGTGACCCATATGTGGTCTATTCTGGACAATGTGCCATGTGCACTCAAAAAGAATATATATCCTGCTGCTTTAGGATGAAATGTTCTGAATATATCTGTTATGTCCATACAGTCCAGTGTATCATTCAAAGCCATTGTTTCCTTGTTAATTTTCTGCTTAGATGATGTGTCCATTGCTGTTAGTGGGATGGTAAAGTCCTCTACTATTATTGTATTATTATCAATGAGTTTCTTTATGTTTATTTTTGTTTATTAATTGATTTATATATTAGGGTGCTCCCAAGTTAGGGGCATAAATATTTACAATATTTAATATTTAATAATATTAAATAATACTATTGATAAATAATATGTTGTTAAATAATAATTAATATTCTTAATAAATAATATTTAATATTAAATATAAATATTTACAGTTAGATCTTCATGATGGATAGACCCCTTAATAATGATATAGTGCCCTTCTCTATCTCTCATTACAGACTTTGTTTTAAAATCTAGTTTGTCTAATATAAGTATAGCTATTCCAACTTTTTTTTACATCCATTAGGATGGATAGATGGTTCTCTATCCCCTTAATTTCTATCTGCAGGTATATGAAAGGTATGAATTTAGTGCCATTGTGTTACTGCAGAATTGATATTTCTAGTGATGTTTTCTGTTCCTTTCTAGTGTTTGTTGCTTTTGGTTTTTTTTCCTTCACTCATGGAGTCCGCAGGGTGCCTGGATTGCACAGTTGGTTAAGTGTCCTACTCTTGGTTTCAGCTCAGAACACAATCTCAGGGTCATGAGACTGAGCTCTGTGTTGGGTTCTGCCATCAGCGGGGAGTCTGCTTGGGATTCTCTTTCTCCCTCTGCCCTTCCCCTCATTCTCTCTCTCTTTCTCAAATAAATAAGTAAAATTTTAAAAAGAGTCCCCTCAAAAATTTCTTCCAAGGATGATTTAGTGGTCACAAACTCGAATTTATGTTTGTCTGGGCAACTCTTTATCTTTCCTTCTATCCTGAATGACAGCCTTGCTGGATAATGAATTCTTGGCTGCATATTTTTCCCATTCAGCACATTGAGTATTTCTTGCCACTGTTCTCTGGTCTGCCGTGTTTCTGCAGACAGATCTGCTGCAAACCTGATCTGACTTCTTTTGTAAGTGAAGGATATTTTTCCCCCTTCCTGCTTTCAGGATCCTTTTCTTTTCTGTGTATTTTGTTAATTTGACTATGATGCGCCTTGGCAATGGTTAGGTTTTGTTGAATGTAATGGGAATTCTCTGTGTTTCTTGGATTTTGAAGTCTGTGTCCTTCCCCAGATTAGGGAAGTTTTCAGATATAACTTGTTCGAATAAACCTTCTGCCCCTTTTTCTCTCTCCTCATCTTCTGTGACTCCCATGATAAAAATGTTATTTCATTTCAATAAGTCACTAAGTTCCCTAAGTCTACCTTCGTGATCCATTATCTTTTCTCCTCTTCTTCTCAGTTTCATTATTTTCCATAATTTTAGCTTCTGTATCACTGATTCATTCCTCTGTTTTATCCATCCTCATTTTTATGAACTCCATTTAGGTTTGCATCTTGGTTATAGCATTTTCAATTTTGGTTGGACTAGATTTTAGATCTTTTATCTCTGCAGTAAGGGATTCTCTAGTGTCTTCCATGCTTTTTCAACTCCAACTTGTATCCTTATAATCATTTTAAATTCTAGTTCAATACACCCAAGAATACTATATCCAGCTAGGCTGTCATTGAAAATAGAAGGAGACATAAAAAGCTTCCAAGACGAACATAAACTAAAGAATTTGCAATCACCAAACCAGCCCTACAAGAAATATTGAAAGAGGTCCTCTAAGCAAAGAGAGAGCCTAAAAGTAACATAGACCAGGAAGGAATAGAGACAATGCACAGTAACAGTCACCTAGCAGGCACCAAATTCATATATTTCAGTAGTTACCCTGAATGTAAATGGGCTAAATGCCCCAGTCAAAAGATACAGGGTATTAGATTGGATAAAAAAAAATACACCAAAAAACAAACAAACAAACAAACAAAAAAAACAAGACCCATCAATCTGCTATCTGCAAGAGACTCATTTTAGACCCAAAGACACCTCCAGACTTTAAGAGAGGGATGGAAAACTATTTACCATGCTAATGGACATCAAAAGAAAGGTGGGGTGGCAATCCATCCATCAGACAAATTAGATGTTAAACCAAAGCCTATAATAAGAGATGAGGAAGGAGACTATATCATACTTAAGTATTTATGCCCCTAACATGGGAACAGCCAATTAATAACAAAATCAAAGAAACACATCAACAGTAATACAATGATAGTATAATAGTAAAGTAGACTTTAACACCCCACACACTGAAATGAACAGATCATCGAAGCAAAAGTTCAACAAGGAAATAGGGCTTTAAATGACACAGTGTACCAGATGGACTTCACAGATATATTCAGAACATTCCATCCCAAAGCAATAGAATACACATTCTTCTCTAGTGCACACGGAACATTCTCCAGAATAGATCACATCCTGAGTCAATCAGATCTCAACCAGTACCAAAAGATTGAGATCCTTCCCTGCATATTTTAGGACAACAATGCTTTGAAACTTGAACTCAATCACAACAGGAAAGTTGGAAAGTACTCAAATACTTGGGGGCTAAAGAGCATCCTACTAAAGAATGAATAGGTCAACCAGGAACTTAAAGAAGAATTTTAATAATTCGTGGAAAAAAATGAAAATGAAAACAGAACTGTTTAAAATCTTTGAGATGCAGCAAAAGTGATCCTAAGAGGAAAGTATATAGCAATACAAGCTTTTCTCAAGAAACAAGAAAGGTCTCAAATACACAATCTAACTCTACACCATAAGGAGCTGGAGAAAGAACAGCAAACCAAGCCTAAACCCAGCAGGAGAAGAGAAATAATAAAGATCACAGCAGAACTGAATGAAATAGAAACCAAAAAAACACAACAGACAAGGAGCTTATTCTTTGAATGAATTAATAAGACTGATAAACCCCTGGCCAGACTTATCAAAAAGAAAGAGAAAGGACCCCAATAAATAAAATCATGAATGAAAGAGGAGAGATCACAACCAACAACAAAGAAATGCAAACAATTATAAAAACGTATTATGAGCAACTATATGCCAACAAATTAGACAATCTGGAAAAAATGGATGTATTCTTAGAGACATGTAAACTACCAAAACTGACCTAGGAAGAAATAGAAAACCTCAACAGACCCAGAACAAACAAGGAACTTGAAGTAGTAATCAAAAATCTCCCAACAAACAAGAGCCCAGGGCCAGATGGCTTCCCAGGGAAATTCTACCAAACACTTAAAGAAGAATTAATACCCATTCTTCTGAAACTGTTCCAAAAAATAGAAATGGAAGGAGAACTTCCAAACTCATTTTATGACGCCAGCATTACCTTGATCCCAAAACCAAAATCCCATCAAAAAGGAGAATTACAGACCAATATCCCTGATGGACATGGATGCAAAAATTCTCAAAAAATACTAGCTAATAAGATCCAACTGTACAGTAAAAGGATTATTCATCACGACCAAGTGGGATTTGTCAATGTGATACACTACATTAATAAAAGAAAGGAAAAGAACCATATGATACTCTCAAGAGATGCAGAAAAAGTATCTGACAAAGTACAGCATCCTTTTGTGATTAAAACTCTTCAGAGTGTACAAATAGAGGGTACATACCTCAATATCATAAAAGCCATCTATGAAAAACCCACAGCAAATAGCATTCTCAATGGGGAAAAACTGAGAGCTTTTTCCCTGAGACCAGGAACATGGCAGGGATGTCCACTATCACCACTGCTATTCAACATAGAACTGGAAGTCCTAGCCTCAGCATCAGACCATAAATAAATAAACAAATAAATGGCACCCAAATCTGCAAAGAAGAAGTCACTGACTCTTTGCGGTGATATGATACTTTATGTGGAAAACCCAAATGACTTTCACCCCACAACGGCTAGAACTCATAGAAGAATTCAGTGAAGTGTCAGGATATAAAATCAATGCATAGAAATCAGTTGCATTTCTATACACCAACAACAAGACAGAAGAAAGAGAAATTAAGGAGTCAATCCCATTTACAAGTCCTCCAAACCCGTAAGATATCTAGGAATAAAACTAACCAAAGATAAAAAGAATCTCTACTCAGAAAACTGTAGAATGCTCCTGAAAGAAATTGAGGAAGACACAAAGAAATGGAAAAACATTCCATGCTTATGGGTTGGAAAAACAAATATTGTGAAAATGTCTATGCTACCCAGAGCAATCTATACATTTAATGCAATCCCTATCAAAATACCACCAAGTATTTTTGTATAAATGGAACAAATAATCCTAAAATCTGTATGGAACCAGAAAAGACACCAAATAGCCTGAGGAATGTTTACAAAGAAAAGCAATGCTAGTGGCCTCACAACTCCGGACTTCAAGCTCTATTACAAAGCTGTAATCATTAAGACAGTATGGTACTGGCACAAAAACAGACACAGGGATCAATGGAACAGAATAGAGAACCCTGAAATGGACCCTCAACTCCATGGTCAGTTAATCTTCGATAACGCAGGAAAGAATATCCATTGGAAAAAAAACAGTATCTTCAACAAATCATGTTGGGAAAATTGGACAGCCACATGCAGAAGAATGAAACGGGATCATTTTCTTACAAGGTACACAAAAATCAACTCAAAATGGATGAAAGACCTAAAGGTGAGACAAGAATCCATCAAAATCCTAGAGGAGAATACAGGCAGCAACCTCTTCAACCTCAGCTGCAGCAACTTACTCCTAGACACATCGCCAAAGGCAAGGGAAACAAAAGCAAAAATGAACTATTGGGACTTCATAAAGATAAAAAGCTTTGCACAGCAAAGGAAAAAGTCAACAAAACCAAAAGGCAACTTAGAGAACGGGGAAAGATATTTGGAAATGTCATATCAGAGAAAGGGCTAGTATCCAAAATCTATAAGGAACTTATACCAAAGTTATATCAAACTCAACACCCAAAGAACAAATAATCCAATCAAGAAATGGGCAGAAGACATGAACAGACATTTCTGCAAAGAAGGCATCCAAGTGGCCAACAGACACATGAAAAAGTGCTCAACATCTCTTGGCATCAGGGAAATACAAATCAAAACCACAATGAGATACCACCTCACATCAGTCAGAATGGCTAAAATTAACAAGTCAGGAGCCACTCTGGAAAACAGTATGGAGGTTCCTCAAAGAGCTGAAAATAGAGCTACCTTATGACCCAGCAATTGCACTGTTGGGCATTTACCCTAAAGATACAAATGTAGTGATCTGAAGGGGCACATGCAGCCTAATGTTTATAGCATCAATGTCCACAATAGCCCAACTATGGATAGAGCCTAAATGTCCCGTGGCAAATGAATGGATAAAGAAGATGTGATACATACACACACACACGTGCATGTGCGTGCAATGGAATATTATGTAGCCATCAAAAATGAAATCTTGCCATTTGCAATGATGTGGATGGAACTAGAGGGTATTAAGTGAAATAAGTCAATCAGAGAAAGACAATTATCATATGATCTCGCTGATATGTGGAATTTGAGTAACAAGGCAGAGGATCATGGAGGAAGAGAGGAAAAAAATGAAAGGGGACAGAACCAGAGAGGGAGACAAACCATAAGAGACTCTCAATCTCAGGAAACAAATTGAGTGTTGCTGGAGTGGAAGGGGGTGGGAGGGATAGGGTGGCTGGGTGGTGGACACTGGGGAGTGTATGTGCTATGGTGAGTGCTGTGAATTGTGTAAGACTGATGAATCACAGACCTGTATCCCTGAAACCTATAATATATTACAGGTTAATAAAAAGAAAAAATTCTAATTCAGACCTTTTTTATATCTGTATTAATTAAATCCCTGTCTATGAGTTCTACTTCCTGTTCTTTCTTTTGGGGTGAATTTCTTCATCTCGTCATTTTGTCTAGAAAACAAAGGAAGAAACAAAGCAAAACAAAAACAACAGAAAAAAAAAAACACAATCAGATCTTGTGTGTGCTTTGGTGTGCTTGTTAAAAGAATGCAGATCTCAAAATAAAAAATAAAATAAAATGAAAATTAAAAATAGATAAAAATATGTAAATAACTTAAAAATAATTTAAAAAGGGAATTGGAAAAATAATGAAAAAATAAAGAAGAAAGACTAAATGTAAAAACGACACTAGATTCCTTTTCTCCTAGAGCTGATGCTTTGCAGCACTCTGTGAATTAGTGGGAGTGTTGTTTGTGCTGGTCTTCTGGGGTAAGAGCCTGCTGGGCTGATCCTTAGACTGTCTTGTTTCAGTGGAAATGTGCTTCTAGGGTGCAGAAGGTTGGGGCTTGGCGTAAGCGGCTCCATCCTCCACTAGGCGACGCTGTTTTGCTCCCTGAAGTGTTTCAGTGCTGATGGGAGGGATGAATATGCCAGAGCCCTGCTCTCTAGCTTCAGCACCGAAATTTCGAGCAACCCCACTTTTCAGTGAGCCCTCACAGGAGAGTATTCAATCACCCTTCTTGTGTCCCAGGTTTCTGTCTGAACCCTGCATTCACCCTGCCTGTGACCAAGGTTTTTGATCTCAGGCAGGCAACTGAGTTTCAAACTCCCAATTTGAGGGACTCCTATGGCATAGACCCACGCTTTTCCTCTGGTGGAGGGTCTTACCACCCTTTTGCTATTTTCTACCCGTCCCAGGAAAGCAGTTTAACAACTACACAGTGGTTCACAGTTTATGGCAAAGCAGAGCATTGAATCAGTACCAAAACCAGCGTCTCCTAGCTGGCTTCCCCGCTCCTCTGCCTGGAAATAGGGCAGCAAATTGGCTCCACCTGTTCTTCTTGCAACTCAGGGGTTCCTCAGACCCTGCTGTCACTCTTGGGATTCTGCCCCCCTTTGCCACCCAGGCACCTTTAAACCAGGCATGTTCCCGATGGTGACAGGCTTCTTAAAGTTCTGATTTTGTGTTCTTCTTCTTATACTTTCCAGTTGCCTCCAGAAACAGCTCCCTCCCTGCCACCATACCAACAGCTCTATCTCCCCCAAGTCAATTCTCTGCACCTCCTACCTTCCTAAAGTTGGTCACTTTTGTCCTTGATTTGCAGTTTTTGTTCTCTCAGACCTCTGATTGATTTCTTGGGTGTTCAGAATGATTTGATAACTAGCTGTGTTCAAAGGATGAGACAGCTTAGGGTCCTCCTCCTCCTCCTCCACTATCTTAACTCCTCCAGCCATTTATTCCTAATAATATCTTAATATGAACTAACATTTGACAGAACTAGCTAGCTAGTCACTATCAAGAAATTCTATCTTCCTTTCTTCTGCTGAGCTGTTGGGACTTGAACCTATTACATATGAGACTATAGCAAAATGGTAATACTGATACTTTAGTATTTATTTTTTATATTACCAAAACATTGGCATTTTATAAAAATCTGAGATAAAATTTTCACAGTTGTCTATCTACATGTTGTCCTCAGATATTACACCTGAAAGGGGGCCAGAGAGAAATAGTAAGGGTTCTTTATATTTTTGGCTTGAATCTTTCCAAATAGAATGATTAAAAATTAATGATGCAGGGCGCCTGGGTGGCTCAGTGGGTTAAACTTCTGTCTTCGGCTCAGGTCATGATCTCAGGATCCTGGGATAGAGGCCCACATCGGGCTCTCTGCTCAGCAGGGATCCTGCTTCCCCTCTCTATCTCTGTCTGCCTACTTGTGACCTCTCTCTCTGTCAAATAAATAAAATCTTAAAAAAAATTAATGATGTAGGGGCACCTGGATGGCTCAGTGGGTTAAAGCCTCTGCCTTCGGCTCAGGTTATGATCCCAGCGTCCTGGGATCAGCCCCACATCGGGCTCTGCTCGGCAGGGAGCCTGCTCCCTGCTCTCACTCTCTCTCTCTCTGCCTGCCTCTCTGCCTGCCTCTCTGCCTACTTGTGATCTCTATCTGTCAAATAAATAAATAAAATCTAAAAAAATGATGTATTTTATGGTGACTAACATAACACAATTAGAGGAGAAAGAGAAGGATAAAAAAAAAAGAAAGGAAGTAAAAAAAATAAGAGAGAGAAAGAAAGGAATAAAGGGAAAGAGAAAGAAAGAAAATCTCAGCACCTGGGTGGTACAGTCGGTTAAGGTTCTGACTCTTGTTTTGGGCTCTGGTTGTGATCTCAGGGTGGTGATATCAAGCCCTGCATTGGGCTCTGTGCTCAGCAGGGAGTCTGCATAAGACTCTCTTCTCCTGGGGCACCTGAGTGGCTCAGTGGGTTAAACCGCTGCCTTCGGCTCAGGTCATGATCTCAGGGTCCTGGAATTGAGCCCCGCATCGGGCTCTCTGCTCAGCAGGGAGCCTGCTTCCTCCTCGCTCTCTCTCCCTTCCTCTCTGCCTACTTGTGATCTCTGCCTGTCAAATAAATAAATAAATAAAATTAAAAAAAAAAGACTCTCTTCTCCTTCTGGCCCTCCCCCCTTGCTTCTCTCTAATAAAATCTTTCTTAAAAAAAGAAAGAAAATCTCGATTAAAAGAAGTGACGAGGGGGCGCCTGGGCGGCTCAGTGGGTTAAAGCCTCTGCCTTCAGCTTGGGTCATGATCTCAAGGTCCTGGGATCAAGCCCCGCATTGGGCTCTCTGCTCCGCAGGGAGCCTGCTTCCTCCCCTCTCTCTCTGCCTGCCTCTATGCCTACTTGTGATATCTCTCTCTCTCTCTGTCAAATAAATAAAATCTTTAAAAAAAAAAAAAGAAGTGACGAGAGGTCAGCCTTATGAGAATGAATTTGACATTTAAGGGAGCAAGAAGCGAAGAAAGGAGGAAGTCTAACCAGAGAGGAACAGAAGAACTTGGGTTTTCAGGGGTCTTGGAATTGGTCCTAGAAACCACCCTCCCTCATTTTCCTTTTCTCCTCAGATTTCCATACTATTCTCTCTTTCTGTTTCTCTAAACTTTCTCCACCACTCAGTTCTAAGAAGACTTCATGAGAGTTAGATAGAGGCCCAAACTGTTCGTAAAGGAAATAAAAATGACCAATAAACATAAGAAAAGGTGTTTGGAGTTACTGATAACTCGGGAACGGGTAATTAAAACGAGGTATGATGAGAGAATTTTAAAACAAGAAAAGGGATAAGGGTGGTAAGAATATTTTTTTTAAGTGTGCATGTTGTTCATAGAGAAGTTTTCAAGTACCATGTAACTCTTTGGGCATGACTCGGGATGTAAATGACTCTGACTTCAGATTTTAAGTACTGAAGTGATACAATACTATATTTGCAGGAATATTTTGTCATTTAGGTGGGGGCAGGGACCAAAACAAAAGAATATTTTGGCATTTCAGTACCTTAAAAATCTATCTTTTAAAATTTCAATTTCTGTCACAGAAACCTCTCCCTTTGCCTCCCATCCCAATCCCAAAAAAGTAATGAAATCTTTCTCTGTACCCATAACATGTATTCTCCCACCAGCACATAGGACTGCATTTGTTTTCTTGTTTATTTCCACAAGACTGTAAACAACTCAAGAGCAAAGACCTTTTTTTCTTTATTCAATCTGTAGTTTTACTGAGCATGTACTATGCAGCCATTTTAGAAAATGAGCATACAGAGAAGAGTAAGACAATATTCCTGTTCTCAAGGGAATTACAGTTAGGGGAGAAAAGAGGTAACTACAAGATAGAATAAGACACCTCAGCATGCACGAAATAAAAGAGGAGGGGTATAGAACTCAAAGTGGGAGGTCCGGAAAACTTCCCAGAAATTGTGTTTGAGCTGTGTTTCGGGCGGGGGGAACATTTCATTAATTTTATTTGAGGGTCACAAAAAGAACTTCAGACGTGAAGTTCTGTAGCTGTGACTGCTGGCTGCAGAGCCATGGCCAGGCATCATGAACTGGAAGGCTCAAACCAAATGGATCATTCTGAGTCTGGATTATTTGGTGATGCCCACATATCCTGAGGAGTTTCTTCCAGATCTAAGTCATTTACAAAGCATTCATTGGAATATACTAATCATCACTGACTATGCAGGCAAGGTTTACCTGAATGTCTTTAAATTGTCCCCCCAAAGAGCCCGAAGACCATGATTCAACATTTTAACCGTAAGTCATACCTTTTCCAGCTGTACTTATATTTTCAGGACAATAATGAAATACGAAGTGGTGTCAGTGAGTAAATGCCAACATGGGGTTGAGGCCAAGTCATAACTATTTTAGTTTTGATGTGTGGTAAAATATGCATACAATTTGCCATCTTAACCATTTTTTTTGAAGTAAGCTCTAAGCCCAATGTGGGGCTTGAACTCAAGAGTTCCATGTTCTACTGACTAAGCCAGCCAGGTGCCCCTAAATTCTACTTCCACAGATTAAAGAAAGTCCATTGAAATTCCTCCCTTCTTCTGAAGCCTATATCAGCCGTTCTAGGGAAATGCCTTTCTCATTAGGACCCTTCTCTCAGGGTCTTGATGTCAGGAAACAATCAAGGTAGACTAACTATGATTTCCATGTCTCCAGGGAATAATTTACATCTCACACTGAAACCTAATCCATAGGAAATTTGCAGCAAAACTGGAAACCCATAGCTTTCCTTGGAACAACCTTTGGTGAGCTGTGTCACCTATCTAAGGCAGATTTTCTTTAGCAGTCAAAATGAAGGGACTGATTAAATGGTATTTATGGTTCCTTTGGCTTTGATTTTCTATAATATTAACATACTCCTACAGTTGGTTTCATTCTTGGTTATACTTGGGCATTTAAATCAAGATCTGATACTAACATATTAGTTTCAAGTAGATCCTTTCTAAAAAATACTTCAATGCATATTAAACAACCTGCAGCTATAATGGTCTCCACAAGCATTTCACAGCTTCTTCAGAAATCTGATTACAAAACATCCAACATTTCAACTGATTTAATTCAATACCAAACCCTGAATATCACAAATGATACGTATTCAAATTTAACTATATCTTTAATATTTTGCACCTAAAACAGTGGTGCTAGAAGGAACACTGAAGTAATTTAGTCCAATGCACTTGCATTAGAATAAAGAAATAAGTCCTGAGAGAACCTATTCCAAGTGACTTGCCTATGGTCACATAGCTAGACAGAGAATAAGAACTAAAATCTGTTTAAGAGCTAGATCTCTCTGCTTCCTGTCCAGTGTTCCCATTCCATGTTGGCAAATGTACTGTTGTTCAGTCTCGTATACTGTCATAATCTGTCTGGGTAACTGTTTCAAATCAATTATTTAGTACAAAAAGGTAATGACCTAGTCACAGTGTTCACCAACTGGGACAAAACTAGATCAACCATTGAAGACAGCCATTCACCTACTTACCCTGGCTGTTTTAACTAACCTATTGGGCAACAACATTAATAAAGATAACATATGGGATCCTGGAAGAATGTATCTCAATTTAGAAATACTTTAAGGAGTATTACATGAGAGACTATGGACTCTGAAAAACAATCTGAGGGGTTTGAAGCGGCGGGGGGTGGGAGGTTGGGGGAACCAGGTGGTGGGTATTAGAGAGGGCACAGATTGCATGGAGCACTGGGTGTGGTGCAAAAACAATGAATACTGTTAAGCTGAAAATAAATTAAAAAAAATCCTAAAAAAAAAAAAAAAAGAAATACTTAAGGAAATTGGCCTATCAAACTTACTGTAGAAATTTAATTATATTTTCACCCAAAATGAAATAGCCCAGAGGCACCTGGGTGGCTCAGTCTGTTGAGTGACTGGCTCTTGATTTTGGCTCAGGTCATGATCTAAGGGTTGTGAGATGGAGCTCAGCATCAGGCTCCACACTCAGCAGGGAATCTGCTTGAGATTCTCTCCCTCTCCCTTTGCCCCTCTGCCTGCTCTCGAGCACACGCCTCTCTCAAATAAATAAATAAATCTTTATAAAAAAACTGAAATAACCTAATATTATAATCCTAATTTAATGTTTTAAATTCACCCCTCTTTACATGTTAATAAAAAAACTTAATTAAGAGTTTAGATTGTAAAAGTTTATTGATGTGGTCAAAAAGCAAACAGCCAGACATTTGGTTATCTTTGCTACTACAATGTGTCATTTTGAATAGTATTTTTAAAATGCATAACAAATATTCAAAAATTACTAGAAAAGTAAATTAAGAGTCTACATAAGGCACTTCAGATGAAAGCGAACTTCAAAATTTCCACAAAAGTAACTCTAAGTTTAGTAAATCTGTGCTCTACAGATTTTAGCCAGAATGCAATTCTTCTCCTTCCACAAGAAAAATGTGCTCTTAAGGGAGACAAAACAAATACAAAAAAGCGTCATTCTTTTGATGCTCATGGCACATCATATAGGGAGCTATACAGATTACATGGCAGTAGTATTACCCTGGTCAATTTGTACAAATCAGGGCGTATTTATACAAATGTCATAAGAATCACAGCATAAATTTATTTGGCCTGAGACAATTATAAAAACAGCAGATAAGGAATCCAGAATCACACAATTTATAGGGAAGTAATTAACAAAAAGTGGAACCACTAAAGAGTAAAAAGGTCAACTATATGCCCTGACCTGCCAAATCTTGGAACAAAAACAAAAAAGCCACATAAAACATTTCTTCTTAGGCAATTATATTCATCTCTTCTGCAAATCTATATTATATAAGACTTCTAGACCACATGGGAAAGTTATCAGATGGTAAATAGCAGGCAAAGTATTATTTTGACATAATACTTCTAAGATTTAAAATTTTTCACAGTATTATTATCGTATTTCCATAATAGTGAAACTATGGGGAAGGTTATGGCTAGATCTAATGATAACCATCAACTTTCACTCTTCACAAAAATTTGGTTAGCATATATGGTTATTTCTACTGACAGAAAAAAGACAAAACTCAAAACCTCTTCAAATGTTTACTGTTTCTCCACTTCAAGTGAAAGGATGAAGGCTAAAATAATAGCAAAAACATAACTTTCAAGAAAGAATTTACTTTCTATTCATAAGCAACAACTCAATATATCAGGATATGCTTTTCCCAATCTAGGGGAGTCCTTTTCCTAAATACAAGGGTTAATGAAATACGTTAGAACTGTAATACAGGAATTGACTTAACTAGATGAACCTATCTTTTTCTGTGAGGTACAAATGAAAGAAATGACAATCTCTAATTTGTAGAAACAGTTTAGACCATTTTTAAGTTACACTGATTTTAGCACTAAGCTACATTTTTATTAGAGGGGCCTACCTTAAATAAATTAAGCAGACAGAATGAACCTGAAATCTTTCGAAATAAATGGAGTTAACACCACACTCATGCAGAAATCATAATCCTGTATTTAGACTTTTTAATGTCTACAGCTACCAAGAAGCATAGCTAGCACTGTATTTCAGTAGGAAACATGAAGGAGGGAGAGGACTGGCTAGTCTTCTTTTCTAAAGGCTAGGCGTGTCAGAGGATCACATAGCATATAATGATTTTTCTGCCCAAAAGGAAAGATATGCAAAGTATACACATCCATGCAAATATGAAACAGCTAAGAATGCATTCCTGATGCATTTGTCTGTAATAGGCATATGTAGGAACACCTGGTCAGGACTCTTTTTCCTTACCTTTGGATAAGATAATATAAAATTAGATGGCCAATAGTTAACTAAAGCAGTTCTGAACCTTGTTCTAATTCAAATGTAGTTATAAAATTTTTATAATGTACTTAATTCTACTAAATTAAATGTTATACATACAGTTCATCAGCGAGGGAAGGTTAAAAGGAGAACTGTATCCAAATACTTCATGATTTTGAAAAGAAATTGCTTGTTAAGGCACTACAAATCTTCTTTGGTTAAATGATTAACTATTTAAATCACTTGAAAAAAAGAGGTAATACAAAATACACAAATTTCATTCTTCTTTTCAAACACACACACATTTTTCATTTTTCAATTTCCATTACTCCAGTGTCTACATATCTCTGGGATCCTTTTTAACTCATCAGAAAGCTGAAACAAAAATATTAAAAGAATCTATTAGTCTCTAAAAAAACAATGGGCCTTACTTCTAATAAATACCTTGATTTTAGACGAAAGAGCATTTGGGTGCATGTATAATAAACTTTGAGTATTAATAACAAAAAGTGAGAAATGCCAACATATTAAGATAGTCTTAGAAGAGAAGGAAATAGACATAAACTTGTTTAAAAAAAATCTCATGAAGAGAGACAATGATTAATAATTGGATCAACCATGGTGATGAAATAGAAATCCCAGCAAGATTACGCTTGCATCCCAGTTAGTATTCTATAAAGAAGAAATTATTTTAAAATATAAATACACAGAAGAATAAATCAAGAATCAAAGTTCTAGTAGGTTTTGTTCTTAAAATTAAGTTACATTTGCCAGCCCAAGTGTCCATTAACTGATAAGCGGATGAAGAAGATGGGGCATATATACACAATAGAATATCACTGAGCCATAAAAAAGAAGGAAATCTTGCCATTTGCAATGACATGGATGAGCCAGAGAGTATTCTGCTAAGTGAAATAAGTCAGAGAAAGACAAATAACATATGATTTCACTCATGTGTGGAATTTAATAAATAAAACAAGCAAAAGGGAAAAAAAAGGGGCAAATCAAAAATACTCTTAACTACAGAGAACAAACTGAGGGTTACCTGAAGGGAGGTGAGTTGGGGGGATGGGTTAAGGTGATGGGGATTAAGGAGTGCACTTGTGATAAGCATCTTGATTTTAGACAAAAGAGGTGTCAATAGGTATTATATGGAAGTGTTCAATCACTGTATTGTACACCTGAAACTAGTATTACACTGTATGTTAACTAACTAGAATTTAAGTAAAAACTTAAAAAGAAATAAAATTAAGTAAGTTTGCAAGAAACAAATTGCAAAAGATTAATTTATGTTGTTCACTGATCAAAAGGCATCCAGGAATGTCATGATATAATGAATCAACCGGAGAGTTGTTCAAAATTGTCTACTAAAGGGGCTCCTGGGGTGCCTGGGTGGCTCAGTTGGCTGGACGACTGCCTTCGGCTCAGGTCATGACCCCGGAGTTCCAGGATCCAGTCCTGCATCAGGCTCCCAGCTTCATGTAGAGTCTGCTTCTTCCTCTGACCTTCTCTCCTCTCATGTTCTCTCTCTCACTCTCTCTCAAATAAATAAATAAAATCTTTTTTAAAAATTTCACTTGATATACTTTATTTTTAGTGTTCATAATGCTTTACACAACAGGACAATGTTGTATTAAAAGAACATGAATTATGGTACCTGGCACTCAGATGATAAAACTAACTCACAACATCCCCCATTATGTAGGTATATTTCTTGTGGCTATTAACAGAATCAAATCAAGAATTTAAGATCAGGGGAGTTAATTTCTTCCCTGAGCCTCAGAGATCACTATGAACATTTCAAGACAGATCTTCTTGAACACTCCTTCCTATACTCTTTATAAACTGGATTCTAAAAAAATGTTGTTTATGCCATCTAAAGAGCCCTAAAAAGTAGAGATGTGCGAAGTTTAAAAAAACATTAAAAAATAATTTGCTCAAGAGAAAGTAGAGTAAGAAGACAATGTATAAAATATTCTAACCATTAAGTGTTCTTCAGATTTCTAGACTAAATTAGATGATGTCAGAATAACTCTCAAAAATGTTCCTGAGAAATCACATACTATTGTCCACTGTATCATAATTATCTTAAGTTAACTTTTATGTGCAACACACTTAAGTTAAAGCTTATATCTGCTTTAGAAGCTAGAACAGTTTGGAGGTAAAGGAAAAAAAATATTACAAAGCAACAGCAACTCTAATCATTTTAAGTATAGGTAATCACTATGTAAGTGTAAAATAATCATACCTATATGGATATCCATGATATTTAGATCTGAAAATAGAGAGCATCCAACTGAAGAATAATACAACAAGTGCAATACCAGCCACAGACATTACTGCAGAAAAAAAAAGTGTAAAATGAGCATGTTAGATGTAATAAAGAACTAGGGCATAAATGGTAGTCTACACTTCCAAGAGTGAAAAGTTAATGGTAAACCTCAACTTTCCAAAAATTTCCATGCCCATTCTTAAATCTTTAGGATTTTGCCTTCCCATTTAATTTGACCCATTACAATATAATAGAGTAGTTCCATTTATATGCTTGTGCAATTTAATTGTGTGAAATAATAAAGTCATCACAGTCAAGAATTTAGTGTTAAAGGGGCACATAGGTGGCTCAATAGGTCAAGCATCTGACTCTTGATTTCAGCACAGGTCATGATCTCAGGGTTTTAAGATCGAGCCTTGGGGCGCCTGGGTGGCTCAGTGGGTTAAGCCTCTGCCTTCGGCTCAGGTCGTGATTTAGGGGTCCTGGGATCGAGTCCTGCATCAGCCTCTCTGCTTGGCAGGGAGCCTGTTTCCTCCTCTCTCTCTCTGCCTGCCTCTCTGCCTACTTGTGATTTCTGTCAAAGAAATAAATAAAATCTTAAAAAAGAGAAAGATCGAGCCTTGAGTACGGCGCCATGCCCAGCAGAGCCTGCTTCTCTCCCTCTCCTTCTGCCCCTCCCCCCATGCATGTGAGCATGCTCACACTAATAAATAAATCTTTAAACAAAAAAGAATTTAGTGTTAGAAAATTTTACCACTAACAAGATAATCATTTACTCACTTATTAAATTTCTTCTATAGCGTTAAATGTGGCCTTTTGTGTGTGTTAATACAGCAGTTGAAGTTCAAGGGAAACGTACTTATTGGCCGACACTAAAAACCTTGTCTTGTTACACTTTAGGGAGAAATTCTTTTTCCTTTTTAAATTTTCACATAATATAATTAGGGGTTAAAAGGTAAATGTTAAATATATTTTTAATGAGTATTAACACATGACACAAAACGTGGTATTGATATTGATTTAAAGACATCTGGGGTGCCTGGGTGGTTCAGTGGGTTCAGCCTCTGTTTTCAGCTCAGGTCATGATCTCAGGGTCCTGGAATCGAGACCTGCATCATGCTCTCTGCTCAGCAGGGAGCCTGCTTGCCCCCACCCCCCGCCCCCGCCTCGCCTCCTCTCTGCCTACTTATGATCTCTGTCAAATAAATAAATAAAATATTAAAAAAAAAAGACATCTAACAACATCATTGTGACACCCTCACTTGAAAGTACTTTATTCATTTATAGGTAACTACACCGCCTACATAAGGAACTCATTCAACGTGGATTCCTCATTTGAATAATGAGGGGGAAATACCATGAATCTTGGTCCTAAATTCATAGCTCTCTCCATTAATCTCATATGCTCTGGTTTACATAGCAGTTAACAATCTTAACTCTGGATGCCGATCCCACAATGCTCAGCTATGATTCTCATAACTTGAGGCTGTTTCAAGTCCTGAAACTAAGACTGCTAAGAAGCATAGTGGTGGGGATGTGGGGAAGCATGCATTCTACAACCTCGGAAATTCTAGGGAAACATACTTATTGGCTGACTCTAAAAACAATTTTTAGTCTTATTATACTTAGAGAGCCATTCTTTTTCCTTTTTAAATCTTCACATAATATAATTAGGGGCTAAAATGAAAATGTTACACGTATCTTTTAATAAGTATTAACACATGAGCATTGTAGAAGTCTTTTTTATCTAATACACACACACACACACACACACACACACACACACACACACACACCCCTGTGTGTATATACAGTATCAGTGTATTTACATTTGTATTCTACTTTTTTCACATAATTTATCTAAAAGTGTTTAGGGCAGTTTCTGGTAGATAACAAATATTAAATAAGTATTTGTTATTATTACTTGTGATTATTCTAATGTGCCACTAAAGTGTTTTATAATTAATTCATACTACCAGTGTAGTATTCAGAGGGCCTTTTCCCAATAATGAATACCGAAATAGGCAAATTTTTAAAAGTCAGGTAATGAAAGGATTTATACTGACTGGATAAAAAATTGATACATTAGTTCTATTTTTGCAAAATTCATTTCAATTCAGCAAAATAAGAATCTCCTAAATTTGAAATCCAATGTCATCACATTTTTTCAAATAAACAAGTAGACTATATTTAGAGAGGTTAATTTGATGACATACACCCTTTTAGCCATAAAGGGAAAACTCTGACTTAAACGTACTTTATATGAGTGAAATAAAATTACACTGTTAGCATTTCTTTGCAACAAATACCAATGTGTGAATATTTTAATATATAAAAAGTCCATCCAAACCAATATAAAAAGTACTAAGAATAATATATAAATGGCAAAAGACAAAGACTTTTTATAGAAGGGAAAACACAAACAGCTGATAAACATTCAGAAAAATATTCAACTTCGTTAATAACCAAAGTACAGGGGCGCCTGGGTGGTTTAGTGGGTTAAGCCTCTGCCTTTAGCTCAGGTCATGTTCCCAGGGTCCCGGGATCGAGCCCCACATCGGGCTCTCTGCTTGGCAGGAAGCCTGCTTCCCTCCCTCTCTCTCTCTGCCTGCTTCTTCACCTACTTGTGATCTCTGTCAAATAAATAAATAAAAACTTTTAAAAAAATAACCAAAGTACAAAATAACATTTGCCCCTTATCTGATTAGCAAGTACACACACACACACACACACACACACAATTTTTAATGAGCTTAGCTAATGCTGACAAAGCATCCTTAAATACCACTAGCAGGAATCTCAACTGTAACATCTGGGGAAACAATTTAGCATCATCAGTTTAAAATATCAAGGGGATTAAAAATACTACTATAGGGTGCCTGGGTGGCTCAGTGGGTTAAGCCGCTGCCTTCCGCTCAGGTCATGATCTCAGGGTCCTGGGATCGAGTCCCGCATCGGGCTCTCTGCTCAGCAGGGAGCCTGCTTCCCTCTCTCTCTCTGCCTGCCTCTCTGTCTACTTGTGATCTCTGTCTGTCAAATAAATAAATAAAATCTTTAAAAAAAAAATACTACTATAGAGGACCATACAGTCATTCTACTTTTAGGAATCTACCTTAGAGAGTTCATATGAAATGAGAATAAAGCTTAGTATACTATGATAGTCACTAAAGAAGTATTTATTATAATGGAAGTTCGAAAAAAACCTAAATATTTGACAGAATCAGAATAGTTAAATTACAGCATACAGTACAAATTTAAAATTATGTACAGGAAAATATTTATTAGTGAATTATTTAACTCCAGTTAAAAGTGGGGGTACAAGATTCAAAATTTTATACAGAGTTTTAAATATGTTTTTACAAATGGAAGAAACTATATTAAAACATTAAAATTTCTAGCTTCTCAATAATGGAATAATGGGTAATTCTCCCCCCAAATGTTTCATACATCAGATTTCACCCCACATTTTTTACAATAAGTATATGTTACTTTTTAAATAATCAAGTAGTAAAATAATATTCCTATAACTAAGAGGGGGAAGTGATTAAGAGGATATTTTTTTCTGTATTAAAGGCAGAATTGTTATTTAACATTGTATGTCAACTATACTTCAACAATAAAAAAATAAATTAAAAAGGTAGAACTTATATTTTGGCATATGATATAACTTACTTTTTCGCTTTCCAATATCCATGTCAGATGTAGCAGCTTCACATAACAGCACCATCCCTAAGGTAACACCACCATCTTAGAAAAATTGTTTAAGGAGAAATTCACACAGATAGAAAACACATACCACTTTAATATTTCTGTTCTTTCATGAAGAAAATTATAATGAGGAACACCTGGGTAGCCCAGTTGGTTAAGTGGCTGCCTTCGGCTCAGGTCATGATCCCAGCATCCTGGGATCAAGTTCAACATCGGGCTCCTTGCTCGGCAGGGAGCCTGCTTCTCCCTCTGCCTCTGCCTGCCACTCTGCCTGCCTGTGCTCGCTCGCTCGCTCTCTCTCTCTAACAAATAAATAAATTAAAAAAATCTTAAAAAAAAGGAAAATTACAATGAATATACAAATCTTCAACTTTCAATTAAAAAACAAACCTGTTACTAAAATAGGGAATCCTTATGAATGTATTAAATGTCACTGGAGGGGTACCTGTGTGGCTCAGTCAGTTAAGCGTCTGCCTTCGGCTCAGGTCATGATCCCAGGGTTCTGGGATCGAGTCC